>NC_090300.1:138997500-139309000 GCF_039906515.1 Pseudorca crassidens
GTCAGAACTGCACATGGTCTGACGGCTCTCCCACCCTCTCTGGCTCCTTCTTCTTCTCCCTCACAGGTGTGCCCCCCTGAAAATCTCTTACGTGTCTCATCCCACCTTGCTGTCTGCTTCTTGGAGACCCCAAAGCAACACAGCACTCAACGCATTTTGGTTCCCTCTTTGCTGCATACATCATCCCAAAGCCACGTAGAAGCATTTCTAATCTAGAAATCATTTAAGGGAATAGGATTCGTTACTTAATTTTAAATTATTTTATCTCAGCCTTGTGAAGCTTCCTGTAAGTGCCTCTGAGATCGTGAATCCTGGGGCTTCTTGCAGCATCAACACTTTGGGGGAGCTGCTTCTAATGCAGACAAAAGTCTCAGGATGTTCCCTTGTTGATCAAGGCTAGGCATTACAAAATGTGTCTTTTTCCTACATGAGGATAAGAGAGCAGTGTTACCACCTCTGCAAGCGCTGTGCTCTCCAAAGCCAGTGTCTTTCTCCATCAGGAGAGTTAGAGGGGATGGAGGGGAGGACCTCCAGCTGTGTGCAAAGAGGGACTCCAGTCTTCCTGTGGTCTCAGCAGGCAGGACTCCTTTCCTCTCTCTGACTTGGCTCCATTTGATTTTTCTATGCATCTTAGCTCGTTGGTGCCCATACTGGTGATGGAGCCTCTGACACTTATTCCTTTTCCCCTGCAAATCAGCCCAGGGGTCCTGGGCAGCTCAGAGTCATGAGACCATAAAAACATAGAATGACAGAGCATGGAGGGGCTTAGAGAACATTACAATGACCCACATCATTTGACAGGTGAGGGAAAAGGTCTGGGGTATGGCAGGAGTGAATACACCCTTGACTTCCAGCAATCCATCCATCCACCCATCCATCCACATACCAATCCATCCATTCATCCATTTATCCATTCATCCATCAGTCCACTGATCCATCCATCCATCCATCCATCCATCCACACGCCCACATATCAAGGCTAGGCCCTGAGAATACAAAGAAGGTTAAGATGTGGTCTCTACTCACTAAGTCCAACAACCTCTAGATTTCATTTCTTAAAAGGCCTCAGTTCAACCTTGTCTCTGAAATAGCCCCACTGTGTCATCCATCATTTAGCCTCTTGCAGGGGAAGCCTTTCAGATTTCATCAGCAACACTTTGGTTGTAGGTATGCAGGTCATGAAGAGCAAGGTCAGCAACACACACCTGCCCATTGCTTCCAGAGGAAGGCACTCCTGTGTCCGGGGTCTGGGGGCCAGGGAGCCCTAGACTTGGCAGACTCTCCCATTCTCTCAAAAAGTGGGTGTTCTCAAACCTCTGCTTCTCTCCACTCTTCTCCCTTCTCTGTCTTCCCCCACATTGTCCTGA
Source organism: Pseudorca crassidens (assembly GCF_039906515.1). Lineage (NCBI taxonomy): Eukaryota > Metazoa > Chordata > Mammalia > Artiodactyla > Delphinidae > Pseudorca > Pseudorca crassidens. The sequence continues at coordinate 138,998,868 of NC_090300.1, forward strand.
TAACCCACCTGTCTCCAGCCTGCTCCCCTCAAGCACATTAACTTTGGGGCCACCCAGAGATGGAGTCCTTTTATGGTCCTGCCTGTCTCATTGCCCTTCATGTCAGAGACCCTTTCTTTCTTTGCGCAAATTCATTACCTTCTGTTATCAATGTTTGTAAAGAAGAGGCTCCGATGTGTCGTGTGGGGGGCTCAGGAATGGGGGAGGATGGCAAGCACTTGAGCCTTTACCAAGCTTGCACTGCCTGCCTTCTGGCCAGGGATCCGGAACGTCCATTCAAAAAGAACAGCTTTTAAACAGGCCACTGATGCCAGTATCTTGCCTAAGAGAAGGGCAAGAGAGAGAGTAAATAGTGAAGTATCTGAAAGAGGCCATGTACTCCCCCAGCCAGGGTTGTGGAGGGAGGCTGGAGCAACTTGACAAGGACTCCCCCCTGCCACCTCCACCAGCAGAGTGACTTGTCACACAGCAGCCCCCTCCCCATGCTCATGATCCCATTGTCATCTGGAGGCGAGGCCAGGTTCTGAGTAATTGGCCTCCAGGTTACCAGCTGAGCAGTCTTGAACAGGTCACAAAAATCTCTGAAGGTCAGGAATTTCACCTGCAAAATAGGGATCAATAACAATTCCTGCGCCATCCCAGTGTAGGGATACTGTAGGACACAGGGAGACTTGTTATGGGTATCACCAGTAGAGGTGGCATGGGGCACCGCCTGGTGTGTTCTCACACAGCCACAAACACCACCACCCACACGTGTCAGAATATAGTTGGTACTTCCCTGGTTGTGATGGTCTTCGGGGGATGAGCTGCTTTCAGAACAGTGACGCTTAGCTCCTCTGCAGGTTTCAACCCCCATGAAAGGCTCTCCTCAAAAATATGCACACACACCCAAGCACACATGGACTCCTGCAAGTGTCACCAAGGACGCAGGTTAAGAAGCTCTGCCTTACAGGCAGGAATGCAGCAGCCATGGAAACTTCCCAGGGTGGTTCATGTGAGATTCGGCCCCTAAGTTGAGCTGGTGCCTCAGGGTCCTGCCTGCCCTCAGCTGTGGGGCCCAGACCTTTCAGGGCTTTGGGGCCACCTCTGATTTCAAGTCTGTAGAGGTCCCAGTCTGCGGTTGAAAGGTGAAAAAATCTTGGGACCATGAGCTGGTGGCAGCCCTGAATTTTGCTTGATTTTGCTTGGAACAGAGAACAGAGATCCAGGTGAGTCCTTGTGTGTTTGCTGATTATGGCCCAGCTCCAGCTGTGCATGGAGGGTAAACAGAGACAACGTGGCTACGTGGCTTGAGTTTACCATCTTTCACCACTTTCTTTATTACCAATACGTGCACACAGCTCCCTCAGCCCCCAGGTGGGAGGAATCTAGTTCTTTCCCTGGAATCCATGACTCAGAATGGTCATATCTAAGCTGCAGATAATGATAAAGTAGGCAAGGGTCCTGGGTAGGAACTCTGGGTCCCAGAGGAGGAGCATGCAGTCAGTCTGCTTCTCTTAACATCATCATCACTCTCCTCTGCCATTCGGCTGGGGGCAGGATGTTGTGTGTATGTGGGGGGGGGGGGATGTGTTGGAACCGGAGTGAGAGTTGGGAGGGCTGGGCCCACCCCCCAGCTTTGCCCTTGACCTGCTGCATGACCTCAGGCAAGAGCCTTCCTCTGCCTGAGGCCCAGCTTTCTCCACTTTCAGCAAACCTGCTGATCACCAGGTAACACCCATCGTGGGCTTTGAGGACAACTCCTACAGCATCTGAGTGCACGAGGTTTCCTCTATAGCTGTAAAGCATGGCCACCAGGACAGGCAGATGCCAAGGTGATGTTGCCCATGATCTCCCGACCCCTTCCTCCCAGCCCCTCTTGTAAAGAGATGCTGTGCCCTCTGGCGCATTTGCAGTGGACAGATGCCAAGCAAGGTCCTGGCTCTCGCCAACATTCTTGTGTCAGCGGCTTTTTCCAGCAGTGGGTGTGCCCCAGCATGAGCCCACAGACCCAGGGGAGGTTCTGGACCAGACCCCTTACTTCGGATTGGGGTTGGGAGCCAGGCAGAGCAGCAGGCTCTTGGCCGGCCCTAGAGCCCCAATCCCTACTTGCAGGAGCCTGGAGACATATACAACTGCCCTGATCCCCCACCATCTCCCCTCTCAATCCTCCAGCCTCCAAAAACATGGTGATTACTGGTGTCACTCATCTGTTACGAGACCTCGGCAAGTCACTTTATCTCCAAGAGACTCAGTTTTCTAATTCGAGAAGCGAAGGTCACAATCACATGGACTTCACAGGGTAGTTACGTCGACTAGAGAAAGTCGTTTCTGTGAAAGTGATTTATTGAGAGCCTTACTCACATTCATTACTTTTATGACTGTGGACTATTGTCAGGGGCAACTCTCTATGAAAGGGAGCCCACAGTGAAAGTGGATTCCAGGGTTCCGCCTCCCTAGGTCCTTGCCTAGAAGACAGTCAGGCCACCGTCCCACGTCGCAGCCCAGGACGAGCCCTTGGAACTGACACACAGGAGCACCTTGTGGACACTTCTGCTCACCCAGCATCTTCTGCAAGTCACATGTCCTCTCTCCTCTAGTCCTCTCCACACCCATGGAGGTGGTTCTATGTGAATCCTCATCTTACAGGGGAAGAAACCAGAAAGGACTTGTCCCAGAGATACAGCATAGTTGGTACAGTAAGAATTCGAACCCAGGCTGGTGGTCCTTGCCCAGCTCTGAGTCACCATCAGCTGGATCTATTGGATGCTGGAAGTAGCTCAGGGAAAAACGCAAAGAGCCTGCCCTGCTGGCTTGTTCCCCAGAGAGAACACCCAGTGCTAGGTTCATTCCCAAGGTTGCCTTGCCACCTGCTACATCCCTGAGGCTTTCAGAAGGGACACATTGAGGGCTCCCTGCTCCATGCACTCTACCTCAGGCCGCACCCACACCCACACCCAGCATTTCCCCCAGGGCCCATGTCTGAATCTGGGGAGTCTGGGACAAATCAGTCACCAGCTGCCCTAGTTTGCTAGGACTGCAGTGCCACAGTGCCACAGATGAGATGGCTGAAAACAACAGAAATTCATCCCCTCACAGTTCTGGAGGCTTAAATCTGAATCAAGGCATGGGCAGGGCTTGTTCCGCCTGAGGGCTGTGAGGGAGAATCTGGCCCAGGTCTCTCTCCCAGCTTCTGGTGACGATCAGTAATCCCTGGTGTTTGTTGGCTTGTGACAGCATCATTCTCATCTTGGCCTCCGTCTTCACATGGCCTTCTCCCTGTGTCTCTGACTCTTTGCAAGGCATTTTAAAACTAAGGGCACCAGTCATGTTGGATTAGGGGTCCTCCCTACTCCAGCAGGACCTCATCATAACTAATTACATCTGCAACAACCCTACTTCCAAATAAGGTCACATGTGAGGTCCTGGGGACCGCAACATATCTTTCTTTTGAGGGGGGACAAAATTCAACCCATAACATCAGCTTTGGGTAACAATGGCCTAATAGATATCTTGAATCTTTTCTAAATTTCCTTGAACTGAGTCAGTTTGCAGTGCTGTTGCAAGGTTACTCTGGACTCAAGTATCCAGAAGGGGCTAGGTGGAGAACAGAGAGATGTGACCCATGTCATCTGTATCGCTCCAACCCGACAGGTGAGGATTTCTCAGAGGGTGGCCCTTAGGCCTCTTGTATCAGAATCTCTTTCGGGGGGTGATGGTGGTGGTGGAGCCTTGTTAAAAACACAGGTGAGAACCAGGGATGTGTTTTTCTGAGCAGGTCTTACGGGCTGAATTGTGTTCTTCAAAAAAATATGTTGAATGTCTAATCCCTGGCATCTCAGAATATGACATTATTTGGAAATAGGATTGTTGCAGATGTAATCGGCTAAGACGAGGTCATGCTGCAGTAGCATGGGCCCTGATCTGGTATGACTGGTGTCCTTATGAGAAGAGGACAAAAGGCACAGACACGTGGGGAAGATGGCTGTGTAAAAATGGAGAGATGCAGGGAGAAGGCCACACAATGGCTGAGGCAGAGATTGGAGTGATGCTACCACGAGCCAAGGGATGCCAAGGAGTTCCAGTCACTCCCGGAAGACAGGAAGAGGCAAGGAAGGATTCTACACAGAGTCTCAGAGGAAACCAACCCTGCTGACACCTTGATCTTGGACTTCTGGCCTCTAGGAATGTGAGAAAATACATTTCTGCTCTTGGCGCACCACCCAGTTTGCGTTGCTCCATTACTGCAGCCTTAGGAAACGAATACAGAAAGCTTCCCAGGTGATTCCTGTTTCAAAATAATCTGCAACCACTGAGCTGAAGAGTCTCTTGTGCCTTCCCGCTTGGAGACCATGGTTCTGCGATGGATGCCTCTTTAGGTCTGGACGCCTCTTCTTCCCCAAACCACTGTCCGTCCATACAGGGTCCTGATACCAGGGCTCTCCAGAAGAGGAAGAATGCCAAGGAGAAGCTTCTGAGGAAGATATTCATAACCTCGTCCCCACTTTGCAGATGGGAAGTGAGGAAATTTGTCTGAAGTTTCCTGGCTGGCGGGGGACCGAGCACGGCTTCCTACTCGGGTCTGGGGGATGCTCAGTTCTCTGCTGTGTCTGCCCTCCCGTTGTTTCTGGGTCTGATCTGGACAATTCAGCACATACCTTGAGCACCAGCTACCGAGGTAGGTCCTCAAGAGGCAAAAGTGAAACTCACCTCCACCTGCCAAGTGCTGCGGTGCAGACTTTTTTTTTTTCTTTTAAATAAATCAAAGCTTTTATTTGCACAGCCAAGTATCATTTGCACTCTTTGCAACTTGAATTTAATACCCCTGTAACAGGTTCTAAGCTTCTGTTGCCCAGGGAATAAAAGCTGCAACAGGCAAACTCTCTTCAACAGCCACTCCTACAAAATCTAAACCTGAAACAGATGTAATGAATGACACCAGTGCAAACGGAAATACTAAGTTCCACCATCCAACACAGTTCATCACAGCGTCTTTAGGGTTCAGCTGAAGAGGGGGTAAGTTCTAAAAAGAGGGTCACTGTCTTTCTCCCATACTTTATAATATTGGTGGTTTTAATCCATATTTCTTTGCAACTTCTGTCTGGGATGGGCAGCATCACAGAGTGAGTGTAGATAGGCCATCTCCATGTCCGATTTGGCCAGGTTAATAGCTTTGTTGAACATGTTAATGCCTTTCTCCACGTCTCCTCTTTGTACTTCAATAGTTCCCATGGTTTCACGTGCAAAATCACATTTATTGTCAATTTCAATAGACTTGCCGATAACCTCCAAATCTCTATCCATATCTGGGTGGCGTCTTCGGGCATCTGGGCTCTGCCTGCTGTCACCTTCTAAAGCCCAACAAGTGACACATTCCCCAAAGTTCGTTCTCTCTTGAAACCCTAAGGCAATGTAGAGAGCAGCCCTGACTCGGGTCCCGGAGAGATGCCCCCGTCTGTCCTGCAGTGGACGTTGACTCCCTCAGTGCCTGGCGGCTTGCCGAGTGCAGCCGGGGGAAGCCCGAAGGTCCTAACATGACCTAATTCTCAAGGAGCTGTAAAGGCTACGGATTCTGCATGAGTTCCCAGAAATGCTCCAGACTCGGGCCTCACCATCATCCTGCCTGGGGCAGTGACTGTGAATCACACAGAGGGGCACTTGTAGGGGTCCCGGGGCCCAGCAAAGGCTCCTCCTTGGTCTGTGTCAGGTCACAGCGGGCTGACCAGCTGAGGATGGTTTACAGCTCACGGACCCTGCTCCTCTGCCTTGTGCCTTCCCATGTTCCGTTTATGGCCCTTAATTGTTCCACAGAACTGCGTGTCAAACTCAGCTGTGTTTCTCTTCTCTGCTAGCCAAATCTGATTTTTCTCTGGGCCTTACCTCCCTCCACGAAATATGTGAAAATTAGCTCAGACCAGCTGGCACAGGCCAGGCCTCTCCGCAAAAGAACTGCTTTAAAAGCTTTGAGGTTTGCTGCTTCCTCTTTTAGGGCCCAGTAAAGCCAGGCCCCTGCTGCAGCCCAGGGTAGCTTCCCTCCCATTTATTAAGACCTAACAAGCTCCAGTCTGTCAGACTAGCCTTTTACATAGCTTTGCTAATGTAGTCCTTGCAAACCATCCAGTTAGATAACCACTCTTATGCTTCCCAGTTTACAGATGCAAAAACCCAAAAGGAGGCACAGAGATGTCAAGTAACTTATCCGAAGTCACATAGCTAGTGATTTTCGGAAACTGGACTCTGACCCAGGTACTACTGAGAGTTCATAATCAAAATTCCACATGGCAGCTTGAATGTCTGAGACTGTGAGCGTGTGGGTGGGAAGATAAATAGGTGACAGATAGATGTTAGATAGATGGGTAGATAGATAATATGTAGATAGATAATATGTAGATAGTTAATAGGTAGATAGATAATAGGTAGATAACAGTAGGTAGGTAGATAATAGGTGGCATAAATAAATAATAGATAACATAGATAGCTTGATGGAAAGAAAGATAGAAAGGTAGAAAAATGGATAGAGGATAGAGGAAAAAGAGGATAGATGAATGGATAGATGATAGAAGATATAGATAGATAAAAAATAGGTGATTGAGAGATGATAGATGATTGATTGATAAATCAGTAATATAGATAGAGTGATAGAAAGAAGGAAAGATAGTTAAATGGATGGATGATAGATGATAGATAGATAGATAGATAGATGATAGATACTCCCTATATGTAAGAGACTGGTAAATCCCACAGGAGATAGATATAATTTGTTGTTATCACGTAGTTTTTCTAGTCAGTCTTCTGAAATTCCACGCAGGCACGCAGCCTCACAATGGGCATCTTCTAAAGGATGAAAGAAATGTTCAGAGGAATCAAGCTCGTCATGCAGGTGCTGCGGCCCAGAGGCTGCGTGCTGACCTGTCCCCAAGCACTCCCTGTGAGGCGGCTTCCTGTGGCCGTGCATCGGGGGCTACGGTGGGCAGCGGGGACAGGAGCCTCCGCCTTGGAAGTGAACTTGAGGCAGGGAGACAGGAGCAGCCCTAAAGATGCTACCTTAAGTCTTCAGGACCCTGGATGTTGGGAATGAGGCCTCGCCCCCAGGAGTGTGTGGGCCACATCCAAGCACAGTGTCTAAGAGGGATGTGCAGGCCTAGAGCCTCTCTGGTCCTGGATCCCCATTCGCCCACCCTGGGGTCTGCAGCTGAAGAGGATGCCCGGGTGTGTGAGGGGCTGGGGCAGGGGGATCCCAGCCCTGGGAGGCTGATCTGGAGCCAGACCTGGGGGTTCAGCCGTGCCCCACCACCTACCGTGAGAGCTAACCTCGTGTGCCTCAGTTTCCTCACCTGTACAATGATGACCTTAACAGTAACTGTGTCATAGACAGGTTATGCAGTCAATGAGTTTCTTTGTGAAAGGTGGTGGGTAGAGGGCTGACCTTTGGGCCCATGTGACAATAGCTTTGCCATGGCAGTTGCTAAGCCAGGCCCTGGGTTTGCCTTGGCCTGACGTGTTTCCATTTTCAATTGGAAATTGAATTTGGATAGACTTCACCCTGACTGGGTCTGCACCCTGGACCTCAGCCAGCCAGCTCTGAGTAACTGCAGAAAGGATGGGCTCACTGGGATTGGGTTATTGGATGTTTTCCCCCCTGCGGTTTTGGGCAGGCTGCTGCATGGCAGGCAGTTGCATTGTCTTAAGACTGGACTTTCCCGGAGGGAATTTGGATCACTCTGGGTATCGTTGGAAAGGCCTGTTCCTGGACAGACAGGGTCATCAGCTGTGCTGGAAGTTGCTTTCTTTTCACCACCCCTCAGCCATTCAGAGTTGCGTGACACCAACTCCCACGGCAATTGCTCCATTGCAAGGCAACTGGGATCGCTGTTTCCATTCAGAAGGCATTGACCTCTCCTTTGTGACCATCTCAGTGCTTCCCTGGCCATAAGCCCCTTCTCCAGCCCCCTGACACCTCACCCATCTGGGCTCTGGGGGACGCAGAGGTAAGAAGCCCCAGCCAGCCATGTCCCTGGCCACCATGTTTCCCGCTCACCTCCCACCGTGAGGTCCCTTCCACTGGCAGGGATTCAGTCAGCTGGGCTGCTCTCCAGCTGTCTGCAGTGTGCTGACTGGGCCCCATCCCTCCATGCCCTCAGGAACCACTGCAGTCAGTTCCCATTGCCTATGACACCAGGATAGGATGAACACTGAAAATTCTGTGAATCTAAAACTTGAATGAAAAGAGTTTAGCTTGGGGCACACAACTGTGCATGCCCCTCCCCCTCTCTCTCTCTGTTGGGGGCTTTTTAGTTATTAAAAAATTTTTATCTAGTGCAAGAAGTCCCTAGACATGCCAGCCCAGAGCCCTAAATCATGAGAGGCCAGACAGCCTTCAAAACATACAGACTGAAGACCCCCTGTGGGCTAAGCCAGTCTTCTAGGGGACTGAGCTGCCAGCAGCCCCCTGAGGTGACCGGGTTATGATCAATGGGGGGCGGTCCTGAAGCCCCGGCACTCTGCATCTTGTCAGTGATGTAGGAATGATGCTCTTTTCTGAGTGCTTTCTGAGGCTTTATACCAGGCAAGGCCATTGGCATCAGATGCAAACAGAGTCAATAAGTCTGCAAAAAGTCACCAGATAATTTATCCCTTTGCCGCCAAGTCTAGAATTATAATCAGTTCTTGACTTCTTCAAAGCCTTCTTGCTTGTGGATTTCCCAAATCCAAAATAAATATCGAGGGCAGTTACCTTCCCTTGGTCCTCTGGTGTGTGAAGCAGTGTTCTCACCCATAAATTCAAGAACCCTCTCGTTTCATTCAGAAAGCGTTGGCCCCTGGAACTTGTTAACTCAGTATGAACACAGTTTGTCTAGATGTTGAATAAAAAGAGAGAGGAATTATTGTGCAGGAAATATTTTCCTGTCTTGAAGAAGTCTTGGGCACGCCTGATACTCCTCAGATGAAAACAGCTGTTTTCTTCCCGTTACTGGATGCAGTGTTCCATCCGCCTGCTATCCTCAAAGCATCCTCAAGGGGGCAGCAAACTACAAAATCTGGCCGCGTTTCCGGGGCCGGGGCAGCCCCTCAACCCGCAGAGCCGATTTGGAACTTGTCAGCAGAGGGGGAAGCTTATTGGATTACTGGTCGCCTTCTCAGGCGTTTCTCTGAGCTTGACGGGAAAGCAGTTCTCGTGGAGGGAAAGCCAGAGCTCCCTCAGTCTCATTTTTAGAGATCTGTGAACATGACCAGATCTATTAATTACTTGATTGAGGTTCTGGGCTTTGAAGACGACAAAGCTGTGTTAAGGGGGGAGCTCCTTCTCAAGGCGCGTCTGAGTGTCTCCTTCAAGCTATCAGGTTCACTCTGGTGACCTTCTCCGGTGACACGGACAACCCACCCCACCCCTGTGGGTCAAGGAATTGTCTCCTCCGTGAAGCCACTTGCAAACACTATCTTGAGCTCAGGCCACACCAAGCTGCCCACAGAGTCCCAGCAAAGGGCTTAGTCACACTCGGTGTGTGTCCCTGTCACTCTGCTCTGCCCAAGTCACAGGCCCCCAGTGGTGGCTGAGAAGCTGCAAGGGGTGCTGGCTCATGAATGACTCTTTGCTGGGCTGAGACCAACCGACGCGGGAGCCCTGCTCGGGGTCAGAGGGTATTGGCCGCATAACTGAGCAACACCTCCAGGCACGGGGCCAGCTCTGCTCAGGTCCATCGTCCAGTGGAAGTGGGGAGTGGTGGTAATAATGGAAACCCTCGAATGTGGGGCTGAGGCTTCGTCTCCAAAGCACTTTCACAGCCGACATTATCTCCTGGGGGTCTCTGCAAGGTTCTGTGAAGTTGAGGATGTGCGTGGGAGGAGTAGGCAGGAGAAACCCAGAGCCGCAGAAGGAACAGAGATGCTGGCGGGAGATAAGGACCCGGGAGCAGAGCCTCTTCCTCGAAACCCCTGCTGCCCGGCTTCCTCTTTCCGATTAGATGGGACCACCGATGTGGTCAGAAAGGCGAAATCCTAAAGGCCACCATCCCCAAACTGTGACCTCAGCTAAGATGGGAACCTTCGTGGGAACAGAATTTAAAATTAATCCCTTATAAAGCGGGACGTTTGACACTCTGCTGCTCTTTTTTTTTTTTTTTTTTTTTTTTTTTGTGGTACGCGGGCCTCTCACTGTTGTGGCCTCTCCCGTTGCGGAGCACAGGCTCCGGACGCACAGGCTCAGCAGCCATGGCTCACGGGCCTAGCCGCTCCGTGGCATGTGGGATCTTCCCGGACCGGGGCACAAACCCGTGTCCCCTGCATTGGCAGGCAGACTCTCAACCACTGCGCCACCAGGGAAGCCCTCAGCTGCTCTTAGTGAAGTAATTCTTGTAGGTGCTGTGAATCGTTCTCCTTTGCATCTAGACCGAAGGGCAAGAGAAACCACTGAAGAACCTGAACAGTCCAGTCTCACTGCCAAGGGCTGGAGGGGAAAGAAGTCCTGGCTCCAGGGCGAGGTCTTTTCCTGCGCGGGGGAGCGTGGTTTCTTCCCCAGCGCCGGGTGTCCTTTCACCGCAGCCCACAGCCTAACCCAGCTCTGCTTCACTTAATTTTTGGGGAACCTGAACAACTCTCTTGGCTGGATTACTGCAGCCTCAAGGGCAAGACCTTGGCCTGCTTCCCTGGAAAGGGCACGAAGTGCCCAGCACAGGGCCGCCTACGTCGGTCTTCCACGCACGCGCGTGCTGAGGGCGCGGATGCGCAGGGGCGGGTGGGGTGGGGAGGGGAGACGCGAGGAGAGGGGCCGGATTCATTAACACAGCTTTGTGGTCATTGAGGTCCTTTTGGTTACAAACCACAGAAGTGGATTCTGGCTTATCGGTTTAATCAAAGCGTAACTAAAACTTGGGATGTACTGGAGGGAGACCCGGGTTTCATGACTCAGAGAGGGTGCTGGCGGGCAAAATTGTCCCTTCCTTGCGCAGCTGTCCGGAGAGATCAGAGGGATGACCTTGACTTGGCCGCCTCAGCTCCTGGTGTGCGGGGTCGCTGGTCCAACCTCCAACTCCCCGGAGCCTGGATCTGCTTAGATCAATGGGGTGTGGCTAGAGGGTCAGTGTGTGCCTGTGTGTGTAGGTGTGTGTGTGATTTTAGGGAACCAGTAGCTCCTCCAGGTTGTGTATTTCATAGCATGTATTTTCATGCATGACCTTCTGTAACCCTAGCAGAGGGGCCATCATTTTTATCTTACTGAATGCTAAACTCAGCAGGAAAGAGCCCTAATGTCTAGAATTTTCTTCACTTAACTCTCTGCATATTTCCTACAAGATAGCATATTTTCTTTAAGGGTTATCAGGTTTTCTCTTCACAGAAAGTTTATAAAACAGAGAGAAGTACCAAGAACAAAATTAACATTGCTCATGATCTCACCACTCAGAGAGAACAATTGTCTCCTTTGGTGGATATCATATACGTATCATATATCACGTATGTAATAAAAATGTATATGTATTATAATGTATATAAATATAATGAGCACATTGTTTTGTGATCTTTCTCTTCATTTGCTGCATTTCCCATTCCATTAGATAGTCTCTTCCACCATTTAAAATGGGTGTTTAATGGGTCCTATCACATACATGTAGCTAAATTTATTTACTCAGTCCTCCATTTTTGGACATCACGGTGCTTCAAATTCTTTGCTGTTATAAGCAATGAAATAAGCATCCTTGAAGAAGCATCTTTGTACATCTGTCTGATTATTTCCTTAGGATAAATTTCTACAAGTACAAATGCTGGATTAAGAGATGGATATTTTTTAAGGTTTACCTTTTTGTTTAAACTTGTGTGACCCTATTTTATTTTTAGTTTTTAAAATATTTATTTATTTTTTTGGCTGTGTTGGGTCTTAGTTGCGGCACACATGGTCTTTTGTTGGGGCTTGCGGGCTCAGTAGTTGCAGCAAGCAAGCTTAGTTGTCCTGCGGCGTGTGGGATCTTAGTTCCCCGACCAGGGATTGAACCCGTGTCCCCTGCATTGGAAGGGAGATTTTTTTCTTCTTTTTTTTTTTGCGATACGTGGGCCTCTCACTGTTGTGGCCTCTCCCGTTGCGGAGCACAGGCTCCAGACGCGCAGGCTCAGCGGCCATGGCTCAAGGGCCTAGCCGCTCCGTGGCATGTGGGATCTTCCTGGACCGGGGCATGAACCTGTGTCCCCTGCATCGGCAGGAGGACTCTCAACCACTGCACCACCAGGGAAGCCCTTTTTTTTTGGAAGGCAGATTCTTAACCACTGGACCACCAGGGAAGTCCCTAAGGTTTTTTGATAAGTAGGATCAAATGCCCTTCTGAAATGTTGTACCAAGTCCTCCCCACGGTACTAAATAAGATAGTAACACTGAGTATTATTCATTTGCAAAATAGTTTCCTATTTTACAGGAGACAATGACATTTCATTGTGTCTTAATTTTTTAATATTTTATAAATACTTTTTATTGAGGTATAACCTGTAAACCCACACATCTTAAGTGGGCAACTGGATGAATTTTTATGTATAGAAATGCCCATGTAACCACTGTCAAGATCAGGGTATGGAACATTTCCACCGCTCCAGGAGGTCCTCTGTGCCCCCTCTCAGCTAATTTCCCCCACTGGAAGATAACCACTATTCTGCCCTTTCCCGCTTTACACAGTTTGTCTGTTTGTGGCCCTCCTATAAATTGAAACATACAGTAACTCATCTGTCCGTGAGATTCACCCATGTCGATATGTGCACCTGTAGTTTGCTTATTCTCACTGCTGAGCCTATTCCATTGTATGAATAAACTGCACTTTACTTATCCATTCGTCTGTGGAAGGATATTTTGGTTGTTTTCAGTCTTGAGCTGCAATGAGTAAAGCTGCTATGAACGTTCTTGTAATGTCTTTTGGACCTAAGCACTCACATCCTTGGAGTCTATGCCCAGGAGTGAAGGGCTGAGTCAGATAGCGTTCGTATATTTAGTTTTAGTAGATCCTTCCAAAGATATTTTTCTAAGTGGTTGTATCAATTTAACTTCCCCCCAGACATGCATGAGAGTTCCAGTTGCTCCACACCCTTGCCAACACATAGTATATTTGTCCTTTTAATTTCAGACATTCTGGTTTAATTTGTATTTTTATTATTAGAGGGGAGGTTGATGATTTTTGGGGCCTGTGCATTGACCACTTGGATTTCTTCTTTTTTGAATTGCTTGTTCAAGAAGATTTCTACCCTTCCTTTGTATTGGAGTAACTGTATCTCTTATTGTTACTATAAGTTACAATAAGGTACAAGAGTTACTGTAACTCTTATTTTAAGAGTTCTTTTTATATTATTATTATTATTATTGTTATTATTACTTTAACACTTGGCCATACATGTTGCCAAGACCTACCTGCTTTTAGATAAACTGGGGCTGATTGCAAACAAGTAGAGAAACCTTATTATGGACCAGGCACTACTCTCAGGGTTTTATATATAATGTCATCAATCCTTATAGTTTATAGGAGAAGAAACTAAGACACAGAAAGGTTAAAGAACTTACCTAGAATCATACGGTGAATAATTACTGGGGTGGGATTCATATGTATGCCATTGCACACCAGATCACGACAGTCTACCATCTCATGAATTTGCACCTGGACCGCTAATTGTCAAGGTCACTGGCGGGAATTGTGGAGTCTTCCTTTACAATCATTTTTGGAGTGATGATTTCATTCCATGATGTGGCTGATTCTGTTTGAAGGGGGGTTTTGTGCTCATGACTGGAAGAGACACAATGTGACCAAGATTTCTGATGCCATTGGGCAGTAAGCAGCTGAGACTCCCTTGGTGGTCATCCGTCAGTCCTCAGTTCAGTCCATGACCCTGTATCTCCCACCCCCACCCCCGCTGATACCCTTGGCTCCTGCCGGACTGCGCTGCATGCTGTCTCCTGCCCACAGCTTGGGTTCAGGGCTGTCTAGCTCAGTCTTGTAAGTGCAGGGCTAAATCGTCGTTGGAGACATAGGTGTACTTAATTCTTTATCATCCTCCTCTCATGCCCAAGACACCTACACTCCAACTTTTGAGAAGTGATTCCTGAAATAATAGTGGCAGCCAACTCTACTCTGTTCATTGCAAGTACTTTATGTACAACACAGAAAAGTAGGTCATTTAATCCGCAATTTTTCTGAATAACAATCATACCTACCACAGGTGTCATATTGATACTTACCTGTGCACAGTGATATAAAGTGGAAATTATTATACAGTGATTTATTAAAATGTGGTATTTAAAATTTAAGTATTTTTAAAACTAAAAGTTCAAAAATCTAAAAAAGAAATTAAGATGGAATACAGAACAGTGGGATTTGGACAAAGTTTTTTGGACACACACACACACACACACACTTCCTGGTCTTGGGAACTATAGCCATCTGGGGGGTGGTGCCTGGGCTAGGCATCGGACAACCGCAGCTCTGCCCTGGGCACAGGCCACTGAATCTCTTGCAGTTGTGCAATCCCCGTCGCCAATTTTCTAGACCCTGTGTGGCAGGTCCCCTTCCTCTCAGTGGGGCTGGTGGCCACTCATCCCATCCTTGCTGTCGTCACTCTAATCTCAGGCTTCCCCACTGGCCCCTTAATGACTCTGGAGTGCCTCCCTTCTCTGCCACTCCCTGCCAGATGCTCTCCCCAAAACCAATCCCCAAATCCCTCCTAGATTCATCTAAAACCATTCATGTCAACATGTCATTATTCAAAAGCCCACAGTGAAGAAATGCATTTTAGACTGTGACCCCCTAGCTATGTAAGTGAGCACATATATACATGTTTGTATGCATACATATGTGTGTATACACACGCACAGGTGAAAAACTCAAGACAAGATTCATGAAATGTGAATTTCCTATAGGATGTCCTCCCTGGCATCTTCTATTCCATTTCATTTTACTTTATTCTATTCCATTCATTTTATTTGATTCCACTTCATTAAAATTAATGCCGCTGGTGCCCCAATGCCTTTATTTCATGACCCCTTAATGGGTTGTCCCATTTTGACTGTCCCACTTTGACTCAGAGGGAAAGTTCAAGATTTTTAGCCTTGTTTTCAAGGTTTTGCCAACCTGCCAGCCCCAGGTTCCCCACTCCTGCCACCCGCCCCCATCACCCCTTCAGCTTTTTTTTCAGGACTCCATGTAGGAACTTTTGGTTTTATTTCCCCAAACTGACCCACTCTCAGTGGTTCCTGACGCTCAAGGCTCTTTTCTGCCTGTCCCAGTGTGTCCCATTCTCTTCTTCATCCTGTTGGTCCTGTGGGCCCAGCTCAACCCCTGCCTCCTTCTGAAGCGACCCGGACCAAGATGCCCACACACCTGGCACCTAGATCAGGAGGATGGGCTCTGCTTTCATGACGCTTACTTTATGGACAACCCACCACAAACAGATTGGTTCCCCGTTCAAATCATCGAGAAATACTTGGCCAGGAGCAGGACACTTAGCACTTCAGCAAGTTACTGGTGGCCGAGAATACCCAATCCCTCTTTCCCCAGAGCCCCTACCCTCAGGCTGCCCATGGTGTTGGTGAGGAAATCAGAATGTTTTGGTAACAAGCTGGAATCAGAAACCAATTTTCCTGCAGAGGTAAACAACACTACATCGGCAGGTGAACCTGAGAAAACGTTTTGAGTGCTGTGCTTAAAGACACAGGGGTACATAGGTTTTCATGAGCTAGCCAAACAACCTCTACTCAGACTATCGTTTTACAGGAAAATGCATTACATCACATACATGCTCTAAACTGCCGACCTACCAACTTTTGGAATTCTGCCTGTCCTTGGATCAAGCACCTCTTGTACTACCCTGTCTCACCACGTTTCCATGTGGGCGTGTCTTATCTCTCCAACTCAATGGCAAGCCTTGGAGCACAGAACGGTGTCCCCAGCCGCCCTCCACTTTCTCCCGGGCTGAGCAGGGTGACACCTTGTTCTCCCAGCCTCCTCCGGCCACCCAGACACCTCAGCTCTGCCTTCATCTTGGTTCATTCCAGTGTACGTGGGTCCCATCTGTTGTTTGGAAAATCTTAAGGGATTCTTAGCAGGAAAGTGAGGACAAAGATAGAGAGGAGACAAGAGAATAGGGGAGGAGAAGAAAGGAAGAGGGATGGATGGAAAAAGGGATGAGAAAAAGGGAGAGAGGTGAGAAGGAAGACACATCAATGAAGAGAGGAAGACAGACAATGAAAGGGGAAAAGCAAGAGAAGAAAGGAAGAAAAATGAAAACAGGGAAAGAAAGAGATGAGAATAGAAAAAGAAGGAGAGGAGAAAATGGAAAGATAAAAGGGTGATAAAAGAAAAAGAAAAAAGAAAAAAAATTCTACTAATCTTACCAGAAATTGTCTCCCTGCAGAAAAGAATAGGGAACAAAACTAGGTGAGAACAAAGGAGTGAGAACTGGATTCAGGAGTCCCATCCTGGACAAAATGAGACAAAGATGTACAGAGTTTCAGCTCTACAAGATGAAAAGGATCATGGAGATGGGTGGTGGTGGTGGTTGCCCAACATTATTCATGCACTTAATACCACTGAGCTGTACACCTACAAGTGGTGAAGATGGTCAACTTTATGTTATCTGTATTTTGTCACAATAAAAAGAACAGTTTAAAAACTCCCCATAGATCCCCATTTGATCAAGCTCCCATTTGACGAACAGTTAGGAGTTTGCACTTCGTATATGTACTAAATGTTATTGCATATTTTTAAAGTATAAAACAAATCCCAAGCTTCATACTAGATATTCAATAGAATTATTTATTTAAAATAAATAAGAGAAATGCTCCAGGGTCAAGGTTTGACTGAGAAGGGAAATGAGGGAAACTTATGGGGTTTCGGTAATGTTCTATACCTCGATGAGGGGTTAGGTTACATGGGTGCATGCACGGACACTTAAGATCACAGATGTACATTTAAGGATTGTACATTTCCTTGTATGTAAATCTTACATCAAAAGAAAAAAAAATGTAAATAAATATTTAACTCAAAAAAGAGAGGGCTTTGGACAGGTGTTTCTGACGGATAAGGAGCTAGATGACCTAACGGAATCAACAGCTGTTTCCCGACCCAGCTGAGCCACTGAGGACAGACTGCTCATTTTCCCAGGGCCTGGTTCAAGTCCCAGCCTCTTCAGTGTGAGGCATCACCTTGCAGCTGATGGGGCATCTTCCCCTCAGATTCCCTAGAGCTGTGGTCCTGCCTATCCTTGGAGCAGGAGGAGACAGATGTCAAGACCATGGAAGGTTCTGGAGGCTTTCAAATCCCCGACTGCTGTCAAGGTGTGGCCCTGAGCACCCACACGAGGGACCAGTGCACACCTGCTTCAGACACAGCAGGCTCTGAAAAGCAAAGAGAAGTTAAGAATACAGAATAAGATGTGTAGGAAGGCCTTTCCTCCAACTGGAAGGCCTTTCCTCCAACCTCCTAAACTGGCCTGTTTGTGGCACTGACAATAGGATTTTGGAGGACAAGGGGAAATTAACCCTCTGTGCTTCAGTTCCAAATGCGCTCTCTTGACTTATAACATGTTTGTCCTAAGGAGAGTCCTTGAGCTGCAAGGAGAAAAAAAAAATCCATTGTGGGCTACATAATAGAAAACAACTTAATAATGAGTTTAACTTTGAAAGGGTGATACATGTAATGTTATCTACTTTTTTGGTAAACAATGTGGGACAGAAAACTCCATTTGACAAAAACAAAAATAATAAAATACATATGTTGGCTTAATATTGAAGTTAGTTAAGAGAAGGAGGCAAAAAGAGAAGGGGAGTGAGGATAGATGGAAATAAGAAAGATAGAGAGAGGCAAAAAAGAATGAGGCAGAGAAGGAGAATGAAGGAAGAGAGAGAGAGAGAGAGAGAGAGAGAGAGAGAGAGAGATGACTGACAGAGAGGGAAATAGAGACAGATATTCTGCATAAAGCACATAGATGCACATAGGCAGAGACCATCAGAGACCAATCGGGAAAGATGCTCATGTGGGAGTGTACCTATGGGCAGGCACAAAGGCTGGATCCAGAAGAAAGAGTTTCAACCTGGGGTCTTGAGAGTGGTCCCTAAAAGATAAATAAATCATGTTGCTTTTTCACATCTGCAGCACTGTGGAAGATTTCATCTGCTGCTTTCACCATGACCAGAGGCATTAAGCTAGAGGTCAGACATCAGAGTGACCATCTCTACTCCTGATTGACTTGGATGACACATGGGTCCCATTTTGGTGATAAGCTTTTTTATTTCCTTCCTCAGTGAAGACAGATTTTCAAGTACCATTTATGCCTTTAGGATAATCTGTCATCAATTAATTTGGACATTAGATGAGCTTAATGACCCCTTAAAGATGTCCAGGTTCTAATCTTCAGAATCCATGACTAGGCTATGTTACACATTAAGGGGGAATTAAGGTTACAGATGGAACCAAGGTTGCTAATCAGCTGTTGGTGATTATCCTGGATTATATGAGGGACCAGGTATAATCACAGGGTCCTTGAATGGGGAGGCAGAAGAGTCCGAATCATCCTGAGAGAGACTCTATCTGTCATCGCTAGATTTAGGATGGAGGAAGGGGCCATGAGCCATGGAATGCGGGCAGCCTCCAGGAGCTGGAAAAGGCAAGAAAATGGATTCTCCCCTAAAACCTCCAGAAAGGAACGCAGCCCTGCTGATACCTTGATTTGAGCCCAGTGAGACCCATTTCAGACTTCTGACCACCAGAACTATAAGAGAATAAACGTGCGTTGTTTTTAAGCCTCTAAGTCTGTGATAATTTGTTACAGCAGCCTTTAGGAACCAAATATAGACATAACTCCCTTGAAATTCTATTTGAAAGACTTGAAACTCTTTGGTCCACGTGCAATGAATACCTCATTCTCAGACCGCCTCTGTATTGTAGGTGTGTTTGAAAATATCAACCCTGATAATCTGTCCTGCAGATCAACAAGTTGACTGTTATTATTATTATTTTTTAATAGCTGTTCTTTGAACTCAATTGAGGAGTATTCATTATTTTACAATTAGTTGGGAGTGTGTTTGTGTGTGTGCATCACCTCAAAACCCACATTACACAGGAAATTTGAAGTGGTCCAAGCTCCAGAGAGCTGTGAAAGTTGCTCATCCGGAGAAGCTGGAAGGATAGAGACCTCGGTCATTTAACCGCATTTGCCGCCTTCTCACATTGATACAAGCCTTAATTGTTCCCTTTATGTGGAGCTGAAACCTCCAGAACCACAAATCTTTGACTCAGAGGAGGCTTAGACTCTAGCTGCATGTTGGTACCACCTGGAATCTTCTAGAAATCCTGAGGGTCAGGTCACATGTAAATTGGAATCTTTGGAAGTGCCAGTAGGTATCGGTATTTTGTGCAGCTCCCCAAGTGATTCTGGTGCAGCCAAGATTAAGAACTGCTTTCACGGGACCTAAGGAGCAGATCTCCAGACCCTCCGGGGGCATCGAGCAGGCCTGCCTTCTGTAGACTGGCTGCACGGGTAGATGCAGAGGTGGGGATAGGGAAAGGTGTGGGGTGATTCAAGACTCCATGGCATAAAAAAGAATGGAATAATGCCTTTTGCAACAACATGGATGGACCTAGAAATAATCATATTAAGTGAAGTAAGTCAGACAGAGAAAGACAAATATGATATGATAACACTTATATTGGAATCTAAAAAAATGATGCAAATGAACTTATTTACAAAACAGAAATAGACTCACAGACATGGAAAAAAATCTTATGGTTACAAAGGGGATAGTGGCAGGGCAGGGGGCGGGGAGATAAATTAGGAGTTTGGGATTAACAGATACACACTACTATATATAAAATAAACAACCCACTGTATAGCACAGGAGAGAAGACTCAATATCTTTTGTTTTTGGCTGTGTTGGGTCTTTGTTGCTGTGCGTGGGCTTTCTCTAGTTGTGGCGAGCGGGGGCTACTCTTCCTTGCGGTGTGCAGGCTTCTCATTGTGGTGGCTTGTTGTTGTGGAGCATGGGCTCTAGGCACGCGGGCTTCAGTAGTTGTGGCTCGCGGGCTCAGTAGTTGTGGCTCGTGGGCTCTGGAGCACAGGCTCAGTAGTTGTGGTGCACGGGCTTAGTTGCTCTGCGGCATGTGGGATCTTCCCGGACCAGGGCTCGAACCCGTGTCCTCTGCATTGGCAGGCAGGCTCTCAACTACTGCGCCACCAGGGAAGTCCCGAGAATACTCAATATCTTGTAATAACCTATAAGGGAAAAGGATCTGAAAAAGAATATATTTATTTGAATCACTTTGCTATACACTTGAAATTAACACAACATTGTAAATTAACTATACTTCAATTTTAAAAAATGACTCCATGGCAAAGGTCTTACATGGTGTACCAAGTATTAATTAAGCCTGTATTAACATTTGCAATAAAACTAAGATGCCTTGGGAAGCGGTTCCAACAACTGCCTTACCCATATCAGCATCCGACCACGATGGTCTTCAGTTCTCAATCCTTAGCACAGGGCTTGGTGCTGATGGAAACCTGTGGACAGGCAGCGCTCGCAGAGGTCAAAGTCTCGGAGAGGTTCAAGGTGGATTGACAACTTCCAAGCGGGTCAGCCTCATCCCTCCTCGGTTGCTGCCTTATCCTCCTTGGTGACAGGGGCCCCACCTGTCTCCTCACTTCTCTGCTTCATAGGGTTGTGAGAGATCAGAGGATGAAAGTCATACATGGGAGAGCAATGCTTTGGACACTCAGACGTCTGTGGAATGAATGAACAGCCCAATGTGGGAATGGAATATCTGTTGGTGTTATCCTTTCTGCCCATAGGGGATCATGGGGAAATAACTGAGTCCAGGGGTGGTTCTTCCTTCTAAAGTAATTGTCAAAAGAAATCTCATAGATTTTTTGAAATTTTATTTATTTATTTTTCTCTGTGTTGGGTCTTCATTGCTGTGTGCGGCCTTTCTCTAGTTGCGGTGAGCCGGGGCTACTCTTCGTTGCGGTGTGCGGGCTGCTCATTGCGGTGGCTTCTCTTGTTGCAGAGCATGGGCTCTAGGTGCACGGGCTTCGGTAGTTGTGGTGCGCGGGCTCAGTAGTTGTGGCACACGGGCTTAGTTGCCCAGCGGCATGCGGGATCTTCCTGGAACAGGGCTCCAACCTGTGTCCCCTGCATTGGCAGGCAGATTCTTAACCACTGCACCACCAGGGACGTCCCTCAAAAGAAATCTAGCTGTAAAATTCTACTTTGCTTGTATAAATAAACCGGAACCTCATAACCCTGAGCCACTGGAAAGTTGGAAAGTTCTCTCCGTAAAAATTTGTAGGGACCAGGAGCTTTTAAAGAACTAGAATTTCTCATGTACCAGTCACTGATACAACAGTAACGTCATTAATTTGGATCCTGCAAATTTGGAATCTGCAATAATATATACTTGTCCAACTAATTCTCCTTGAAAAAATGTTCAAAATAATTTGTTCCCTTATGGAAAAACCTTGTACTTACCAGCTAAACTTTTGACTGAGTCCGAAGTTTGAAAGCCTAGGGTCAAATCTCAGATTGGCGATTTATTAGCTAAGCGATGCTGGAAGAGTAGCAGCCTCTGTGACTCTGTTCTGTAAAACCAATAATAAACCCCAGTTTGCTGTAAGCTTAAACGTGATGAAACCATATGGCAAACTGTAGAGTGCTTTATCTAGTCTTTTTTTATCATCTAAATCTAGTTGTTCATGAGTAGCTTTCTTAAACTCAAGAGATATCAGATTCCTTCATGGGGCTTCTGCCCGTAGACCTCTCTGACCTGGACTTATGGGCTCCTGCCTTGCCGGGGCTGAGCCTCAAGGTCTCGTGTGTGCAGACAGCACTGATGACCAGAACAAGCCGCATTTGGTGCAGGTCCTGGGTGCTTCATGGTACAGCCAGGAAACAACGACTTATTGATTGATCACTCATTATCCTTGTCAAGTTTGCAGCCCTCTCCTCATCTTCCATGTGAGCGACAGGCTGGTTCACGGTTGGCACTGAGAATGAGAGGCTTACATTTTAATCAGGTTCAGGTAACAGGTAAGGACTGGTTCCCCAGCAAGGGGAAAAGCACAACAAGTATTTTAGATTCAGCTATGTGTGCCGTATCCTGCTGGAGCTTGCAGGCCCTTTGGAGGCTCTCAGACGGCTCTTAATTAATGGCTGGAGCCCAGTGGGGCAATCTTGTGAGGGCCGTTGCTTTTACTAATCTGATCCAGCGAGCACTTGGGAGGGGGGCGGGGCTGGCCTTGGACTGGGGGGAATGAGTGGGGCGTTGGGAGGATCTCGCCCTAGGTGGTTGGGACAAAGCTTGAATGGCCAATCTGTTGGTCAAGCAAAGGAACAGACTTTCCCTTCTAGGCTTAGTTCCCTGGCTTGGAGATAAGGGACCTGGAATTGAATCCCGGCTCTGCCACTACGTATCCCTGAGACCGTGGGCCAATTAACTCCTCTGAGCTTCAGTGTCTCATCCGTACAGTGAATACAGAACGACAACCTCGCAGATTTTTGTGGGAATCAAATGAGATGAGAATGAGGCCATGTAACATAAGCCCGGGGTCTGGTCCTGCAAGGCTGCTGAGCAGCTGGGCATACGCCTGCAGCTAGAAGCTGTGCTGACCCTGCGGATGCGGATAGCGGAAGAGATCTGGGTGCGCACATTTCCACGGGGTGTCAAGGATTGGAGATTCTGCGGGTGGGAGCCTGCAGGTGCCAGGGACCATCTCCCTAACTCCTCTGCAGCAGGGCCGGCAGCTCCCAGGGAGCCTGGCAGAGCTGCACTTGGAGGGAGAGGTTCCTGCCTACCTGGTCTAGGCTCCCACTGGGTGCAAGGGGACCTTTCCCTTGGCCCTGGTCCTGGTAGAGCTCTGTTTTTGCTTTCACCACCTCTGACATAGCCTGTGCCTTGGTCACCGAGGTTGAGGATTCCTTCTATACGCTCCCGCGGAGGGCCACAGCCTCCTGGAGAATCAGTGGGCTGGCCCTCAGGAAGGACACAGGTATAGCTGCACCTGCCACTCCTCCTGGACCCACGCTGTCACTTTAGTAATCCGTGCTGCTCCCCCACTCCTCTCTTTGTCTGGGACACCTTGCCCCATCACCCTTCTCCTGCAGGAAGTCTTCCCTGACCACACGAGAGAGGGACAAACTTTTTCCAGGCCCAAGAGCTCCCTGGAGATGTCTCTGCCATGATCTCTGACACATTCTGTCGCTCTTGTCCTTGTCTTAGCTGTCTCGTTCAGCCAGTCTGAAAGACTCCTGAGGGCAGGCTCTGGATCTCACACAGCTTTGAGTCTCCAGGATGGGAGCCACCTGCCAATATATATTTACGGAACTGAACTAATTCCTTTCTTTCTAGCGTAAGAATTGAAGCCACAAGAGGGATGGGGACCTCCCTAAAGTCTTGTGCTCATCAGCTTCTCAGGCAGGGTCAGGCATAGCCTAGATTCTCATCGCATTCTTATTTGATTGAAGAATGCTATATTCATGACTCAATAGATCAGAATTAGTCAATCAGAAAACACTCCTTGAGTATCACAATGTGGAGGATACAGGTAGAGCAGGTAGTAATTTTTTACAAGTCTCGAACTCAGGTATGCAGAAATGCAACTTTATTTTTTTCTTATTTTTCGATAGATCATATTACATATAAGCAAAAAATATTAAAAAGCTATAACTTAATGTCTTTTTTTCTATTTTACTAGTTGCTTGTGAATCTTTTGAAGGTTGAACCAAATGTAAATATTCTTTTTTTTTTTTGACCATGCTGTGGTTTGTGGGATCTTAGTTCCCTGACCAGGGATTGAACCTGGGCCCCTGGCAGTGAAAGCACTGAGTTCTAACCACTGGACCACTAGGGAATTCCCCAAATATAGATATTCTTATTCCTCCCTTTTTACATAAAAATGTAGCATATTGGTTGCACCTTGCTTTCTTCATTACCTTTCCATATCATTATTATTTCATAGCTATAGAATATTCCATTATTGATTTAAAAGGTCTCTTGTTGATGTTAGCTGTTTCCTATTTTTCTTTATTATAAACGAAACTGCAGTGAGTGACTATATGTATATGTCAATTTGAACAGGTAGGTCAAGAGGAGAAATTCCTAGAAGTGGAATCACTGGAATAGAGGGAAAATGCTTTTGTAAGACTTATAGACATTTCCAAACTCCCCTGCGCAGGGTTGTGTCAATTCAGCCAGCCCTGGAGAGAGCACCTGTTGGCCACAACTGCACCAACAGAGCATCATCAACTCAGTCCATGCTGGAGATCCTCTTTCTACCTAGTGATAGTGCCGTGGATTGAATTGTGTTGCCCCGAGTTCATATGTTGAAATGCTACCCTCACCCACTGTGACTGCATTTGGAGACAGAACCTTTAGGAGGTAATTAAGGTTAAGTGGGGTCATAAGGTTGAGGCCCTGATCCAATAGGATTGGTGGTCTTATAAGAAGAGAAAGAGAGAGACTACTCTCTCCCCACATGAGCACAAAGAAGAGGTTATGTGAGGACGAAGTGGCCACCCACAAGTCAGGAAGACAGCCCTTATCAGAAACTGAACCCTGATGGGCTTTGATCTGGGACTTCCAGCCTCCAGAACTGTGAGTAATAAATATCTGTTTTTTAAGCCACCCAGTCTGTGATGTTTTGTCATGGCAGCCCAAGCAGACTAATGTAGGTAGAAAAATCTTAGTTACTTCAGGGTAAACTCATTCATTTTTGTGTTTTTCTTAATTGCTTTGGGATCACGGTTGGGAGTTTAGGAGTCTCTGCCTTCCCCTTGCTTCCAGGGTAGCATCTGACTGAAATCATGGCATTTTGTCACTAACTTTCTCTGCCCTCCTTGGCTTCCACTGAGAGGTCTGTGATCCCAACATTCCTGCCTCCAGGACATGGTATGTCTTTATCAGCCTGCTTCTTTTTCTTTTTCTGGGTCTCTGATGTGCAGATTGGATTAATCATAACCCTTAGTTCATGCCATACTATCATTATGGTCCACTTTTTTGTTAGTTATTTCTAATAATGATTAAAATAATTAGTCATTTTATGAGATTCCTGTGGTCCCACCAAGGTCTCTAGTTATCAGCCCATGACTCTGTTTCCTTTTAGTCCTGACTATGACCCCTTTGCACTCTCCTCTGTTGCTCTCTGAGCCTCTCTGGTGCTATCTCAGGCCCTCCCGTCTGGCTCTGCTGCCTCTTGCACTCAACTGCTTTGGAGGGTGGAGGAGCGACTCTGTGAGGTCCTAAGCTCAGCTGTGCTGTTAAGTGTCTAATACCTGGCTCTGATGTGGGGGGAGGGGTGCAGAGAGGGCCCAATCTGTAGCGTTTACTGTTTTCAGGGGTGTGAAAACCCACACCCTGACCAATTTCAAGCTGCTAATCCCAACCAGTTCACAAAATTCCTGAAAATTTAACAGTTGGCTGCTGGAATGAGTTGGTTCCAGGTTCACCACTGGGATAAGGCACAGGGGCCTTCTCTAGACACCCACAACTTTCTCCTTTTCAGTTTGCATTCCCTAGCTGGGGCAGCCCTTCTCCAATCTCTAGGGAAATGGTAATCTATCTCCTATTTGTGCTCTTTTCAACCCATTACTTGACTGGGGCTTGGCATCCTTTGGGGATTACCTTAGACAATTTTACTCTGGTCTCTGTCTTCTGTGTAACCCCTCTCATTTGTGTCTACAGGAACAAGGGAAGAGAGTTGTGGGGAGACCAAGGCAGCAAGGGGGGAGAGTGCACCCACTGCAGAAGGGATTTTGGTCTGTTTGTCTCAGTTGTCTTTTTGATTGGCATATTGTTGATATGCCAACAATACATATCTAAAAATTAGTACATGTCTAAAAATCTTATCA
Source organism: Pseudorca crassidens (assembly GCF_039906515.1). Classification (NCBI taxonomy): domain Eukaryota; kingdom Metazoa; phylum Chordata; class Mammalia; order Artiodactyla; family Delphinidae; genus Pseudorca; species Pseudorca crassidens. Next base: position 139,024,696 of record NC_090300.1, read on the forward strand.
TGCTACTCAAAGACATAGAAGACATAGTCTTTGCCTTCATGGAGCTTACACTTGGTATAAGATACGGGATGAACAAAGATATGGAATGGCAAGTGCCAAATTATGGTCCAGACCATGAGTTTTGGTGGTTGTCTGGAGGATGGAGAAATTGCTCTGAACCAGGATGCTCAAAGAGTGCTCTGTGGAGAAGTTGGGATTTGTACTGAGTCTTGAAGGATGCTGTTTCTGGAATAAGCTTAATACCTAATTGAAAGCACATAATTCAACTTTGACAGTATGTCAAGGTGTCTCATAGAAAGCCAGCAGAATTCTTCCTGCTTGGCCAAGAGATATGTACCCTGTCACCAGGAAGCAGGTTTGATGGGCGCACTCTTGAGACTTTAGCTCTCCCAAGCAATGGCCCAAATTTGAGAACAGTCACATTGAGTCAGGACCTGCAAGTATTGGAGGCATGGTCCTTATTCTCTAAGAGCTCCTAGTCTGATTAGGAACATTCTGACACGCTCAGTTGACAGGGACATGTGCAATGCCAGAGAACTATGATTTCCCTTCTTTTCCATCTGCATGGATTGCAAACTTAGGAAGGGGAGGTATGTAAGAAGACCATTATGAGGAGCTTCCCAGGTGGCCCTCCACACAGCCAGGACTCAACCTAACACCTTCCTTCCAGGTTGACCAGATGCTCAACCTGTTGTGTTCTTTATCTCAGGGTCTGAGGGTAACATCTACCTGGATGTGAAAGTGAGAAAACTTAGCAGTACCCTAGCTTGCTGCAAGGCATGAAGTACGTCCCTGATCCATAGTCCATTTCATTCACTTATTCATTTAACTGTTCATTAATTAATTCAGCAAACAAGAGCTTACTCTGTGGGGAGGTAGTATAATGTATGGACCAAGGGCATGGGCTCTGGACAAAGATAATTTGGGTTGGAACCGTGGCTTTGCCACTTACTAGCTGTGTGATTGTGAGCAAACTGCTTAAAGCCTCTAAGGCTCGGGTGCTTTTATCTGTGATGTGAAAATAATAGCATGCTTTTCATATGGTCATTTTAAAGATTAAATGAGATAATCCATGAAGGGTGCTTCATAAGCATTAGACACGGAGTTAATACTCAACACATGTTTGCTAGTTATTATAAAGATTGCTAGCAGCACTACAGTTGTGTTCTTGTACTTTAGGAGGAGTATGGATGAATATGACCCTGCCCTAGCGCCAGAGAAATTCTGTTGCCTCTTTTCTGAAGAGTGTACATTCCCCTTACCAAAAATGTGTGTGTGTGTGTGTGTGTGTATGTGTGTGTGTGCTCCTTTTAATTAAATCACCCATTGGAGGTAGTGTCCACCGGGTGAACTTGACTTAAAGGGAAAATGTGAGCCCTACTTATCCCTTCCCTATAGATCCATGTGTGGAAGGCCTCTATCTGCATCCTTCCCAATGCAGGGAATGGAGCTTCAAGTCCTACTTCAAATGGCGCTGTGACCGTGGGCTGCCGAACCCATGGCTGGATGGACTTCAGCTGCTTTTGTGCCTCAGCAGGTGCCCCCAGCCTCATTCCCAACAGTAGGGTGCCAAAAGAGGGTCCCAGATGCCCTCTAAAACATCCACCTCTTGCTGAAGGGAAAGGATGCAGACACGCGCAAAAGGACAAAGACGTAATCATGAAGCCCAGTACCAGCCAGGATCAAGCCGATTACTCAACCCCAGGCTCTGTGGCAGAGGTATGATCCATGACACGGTATGATCTGGCTTTTAAAAGCAATGGAAAAATGGAATCTGGGTAGCCATGTTCATGAATTTCATTAAATAAGCTTTGTGAAATTAGACTCCAAGGGGAAAATATGGTCAATCCTGGATTGCTCTGTTGTTATTAGATGACTTAGCATTGTGATAGTAGCTGTATCATCTTGGATGAGTCACTGAAATTTTCGTTAAAATGTTTCTTCATCTGTACTTGGGATAATAATAATATCGTAATGCCCTATGCTACCTTTGCTGACTGAAGTGAAGAGCAAGTAAATATAAATGCATGTTTTTAAATCGTAAAGTTATGCAATTTTGATTTGCTCTTACTTGGTTTACTAGGTCTCAGGTGTCCAAATGTCAACTTTTGGTTCTGATATTCAAATCCATTTATATTTTTTTATATTGACCTATAAATAGGTACAGAAAAATACACAAATCATAATTTGTGAATTAGCTTGATGAATTTTTACAAAATGAAGCACTTTTACGTAACTACCCATATCAGAGAGTGAACATTATCGGTACTCAAGACACCCCTCTTATGCCCCCTCCCAATTACTATGCCCTTCTTTCTTCCTAGAGGTAGTCACTACAAAACAGATCAGGACCCTACGGTCCTCCCCCACTCCCCCCAAGTGTCCTCAGCCTATCTTTTGTCTGTAGAAAAACTTTAGGCAAAGAATAAGTTTCATCAGAGAAGTGAGAAAATGCAGAAGCAAAGGAAAGCAGTCAAGCAGGACAAAATAATTATAGTTTAGTCATTAAGCAAAGTCAAGGACCTTTAGTTCCTCTTCAAGGGCTATTGATAATATTCTGAGCCATATCCCTTGTGCTGTTTGGTAGATACTGAAACCTTCACCAGGTGGAAAAAGTTAACTACGTAATGACCAGACTGTAGCCATCACATAAGCTGCCACAATTCTGAGAACTGGCTTCAAAGGAATGGGAACAAATTGACCCTGGAACTGAAGACTAACTGTACTGAAAACAATCAAGATGATGCTGATCAGACCACTAATGACCAATTTCAGGATGACTGTCAGAGCTGACTGTGCTCTTTCTGCATGTAGCCCCTCCCTCCACCTGTGCACCCCTGAAACTCCCCTTTAAAAGATCTTGCCCACGGATTATCAGGGGAGAGTTGTCGGTCTTTGGACATGAGTCCACTCCCCACCCCTTCGCCGGGCTGCAAAATAAAGCAAACTTTCCTTTTCACCAACTTTGCCTCTTTATTGGCTTTTGAGCAGTGAGCAGCCGGACCCCACTTTCAGTAACCACTATCCTGACCTAACCTTAGATTCATTTTGCCTAGTTTTGAACTTTACGTAGATGGAATCATACAATATGTATTTTTTTTGTTTCTTTAGCTTCTTAATTCAACCTTATGTTTGTGAGAAATAAGCAGGTGTTTATTAATTTTCACTACTGCCTAGTAAACTATTGCCTAAATAGATCACACTGTATACTAATCTAATAGATTGACTGTTGAATAGTAAACCAGTTTGAATTCTTGGAATAAACCCAACTTGATCTGATGTATTATTCTTTTTTATATAGCTGAATTCCATTTGATAGTATTTGCTCAACCTTTTTGCATCTGTGCTTGTGAGTGAAACTGGTTCGTACTTTTCCTTTTTTGTTTTACAGTGTTCTTGTCAGGTTTTGGTGTCAAGGTCATTCTGGCTTCATAAAAAGAGGTAGGAAATGTCTTTTCCTTTTTCCTCTGAAAAAGTTTGTGTACAATTGGTACTATTAATCTTAAGGAATTAATAGCACCATTGTACACAAACTTTTTACCAATGAAAGACATGGGTTTGGAGTTTTGTTTATGGGAAGGTTGTTTTTTTTTTTTTTTTCGGCACGTGGGCCTCTCACTGCTGTGTCCTCTCCCGTTGCGGAGCACAGGCTCCGGACGCACAGGCTCAGCGGCCATGGCTCACGGGCCCAGCCACTCCGCGGCATGTAGGGATCCTCCCGTACTGGGGCACGAACCCGTGTCCCCTGCATCGGCAGGCGGACTCTGAACCACTGCGCCACCAGGGAAGCCCCCTATGGGAAGGTTTTAAATCATGGATTCAATCACTTAAATTGACATGAGATCCATTTAGAGTTTTTATTACTTCTTATGTCAGTTTTGGTAGGCTATATATTTTTAGGAATTTTTTCATCCATTTAAATTTTCAAACTGGTGTAGACTTGTTCTTAATATCTTTTATCTATTTAATATCTGTCGTATACTTCTTGGAGGATAAACCCTTTTACTACAAAATGTCATTATCATTATAAAATGTTCCTCTTTAGTAAGTCTTCTTGGCTTCAAAGTTATTTTGTTTGATATTAATATGGTTACATGCACTTCCTTTTGGTTAGTGTTTGCATGGAGGTATATCTATTTCCATCCTTTTATCTTAAATCTCTCTGTACACTTATATTTAAGGTATGCCTCAAAAAAGCAGCATATTTTTCTGTCTGGTCTGTTAATCTTTGTTATTTAATTGAAATATTTAATCTTTATACTTAAGAGTTTCTGATATATGTAGTTTTCAATCTGCTTTTTAAAAATGTTTTGTTGCCTATTTGTCTCACCTTCTATGATTTTTTTTCTCATGTTTTTCATGGTATTAAAATGTGTCCACAGGTTCTTTGATATGTCATCTTTCAAGAGGTGGATCTTGAAAGTCAAGATCTTCTGAGATCTTGACTTTCAAGGTCGCATTTCCCTGAGTGTGACTTAATGGTTCAATTCTATCAAATAGAATAAGGCATAAATGACAGTGAGTGATTTAAAAAACTAGATCATGGGTGTAGCAGCCATGTTCTGAGGACACTAGAACAACCACTCACATGTAGTGAAGCACTGAGACCTCCTGCCAATAGCCTTAGGAACGAGTCATCTTGAAAGTAGGTTCTTCACTCAGTCACGCCTTCACATGACTGCAGCTCTGGCTGACATCCTGGTGGCAAGCTCATGAGATGCTCTGAGTTAGAGCCACCTAGCTACACTGCTTCCAAATTCCTGACCCACAGAAACTGTGAAGCATCAAATGTTCTGTTGTTTTAAGCTGCTAAGTTTTCTTTAAGCTACTACGTTTCTTACTTTATTTGGAATACTTATCTCATATTATTCTTTTATTCTGTTAGACATCTGTTGGTCACACATTCTTTCACGTTTCTTACTCTGGGTTTTGTACACCTGTCTCAGCTAATGGATAGTGAAACTATCAGCTAGAAATGCCTAGGGACACTCACCTGGGTCTATGTCGAGCCCCCACCCCCACCCCGCCCCGACAGACATCTTCCCTTTCAGAACCAATGTTGTAGCTGGACCAGCCCTTCTTATTATGATTGCAAAATGCCCTTAGCAACAACTCCTTGGAAACTTTGAAAAAAAAGAGACAAGGTTTATCACTCCCAGGTCTTGGAGGGTAGACAGCATGCCTGGGGCCACACAGTGAGGTGGGTGTGAGGGAAGAGAGAGAGTGAGGAAGCAGGCCTGGGGTTCTGCTTTTATTGGGGTCGAGAAGGGGGGCCTAGGGTTTGGCCGGTTCATTCTTTATTGGTGAATTGAAAACCTAAGAGTGAGAATTAAAGCGCGGGAAATAATGAACAAATAGCCCAAATAGTTATCTACGCCAACCAGAGATCTTTAAAACAAAGGAAACTTCAGCGGTGGGGTGGCCTGGCTCTTTGTCTAGTCTCTGGCTGGCGATCTGTTTATTTGAGATAGCTTCTTTGAAGTAGATGTCTCAGCAATCAAAAGCTTAAGTAGGACACTCGCATTACAATAATAATAAAAAACCCCAACTGTCAGACACTTATATTCATGGGTACTCTAGCTTACAACATGCATCTTTGACATTACAATCTACTATGAATTAGTATTTTTTATCACTCATGAATAATGCAAGGATCGTAAGACACCTTAACTTTTCTTTTTGCCTTTAGTGTTATTATCAGGACATATTTTAAATTTCTCTATATAGTTTAAACCTCACAAGACATTATTATCACAAATTTATACCCAGGTGTTTTACCATTTCCATTACTCTTCATTCCATTGTATACTTCCATATGGAATCATTTTCCTTCTACCCAAAGAATTCTGTTTGTACTTGCTCTGTGCTGCAGTCCTATTTGGTGACAAATTGTTTGTTTTTGTCAGTTTGTCTAAAACTGTCTTTACTCCATCACTTTAAAATATATTTTGACTGAGTTCTAAGATTGCATATTTTCTTTCAGCACTTGGAAGACACCGTTATTCTCTAGGTTTTGCTTTTTCTGTTTAAAAATTATCTGTCAGCTGTATGGTTGCTCTTTTTTTTTTTTTTTTTTGGTTGCTCTTTTGAAGGTAATATGTCTTTATTTCTCTCTCTGGCTAATTGTAAGAGTTTTTTGCCCTTTGTTTTTGGTTTTCAACAATTTTACTATTATGTACCTAAGGATAGTTTTCTTAGTATTTATACTGCTGGCTTTTTTTGTTTTTAATTTTTTTTAACAGTTTAAAATCTGTGGCTTGATGCCATTGGTTGTGGACATTTTTGGTTGTCATCTCTTTGAACATTGTATCTCTCTATTTTCTTTTTCTTCTCCTGGAATTTTGATTACATGTGTATCAGACCTTTCACCATGTACCATATGTTTCTTGTGCTGTGTTCTGTACATACTTTTTTTTTTTTAACTCTGGATATTACTTTTGACCTGTTTTCCAGTTCACTAATCCTCTCTTCAGCTGTCTCTCATTTACTATTAAATTCATTGATTAAGTTCTGAATTTCAGTACAAGTACTTTTCAGTTGTAGAATGTCTACTTTTTCTTTTGCTGAGGATCAACACCATAGCCATCTAACTTTCTTGCATTTATTAATCACATATATTTTGAAGTCCATATCTAATAATACCTGTGGGACTATTTCTTTAATCTGTGATTTCTCTCGGTTTTCAGTTATTTGTTCACGTCTTTTGGTGCACCAAATAATATCCAATTGAACGCTAAGCATTGTGTATAAACATTTTTTGAGGTAATTTGAGGCTCTATATGGTTTTAGTATATTGGTTCCTTAAGTCCATGCTCCCTTGGCTTGATGTTCTCAAACATACACACACACACGGAAGATTATTTTTTTAGTTCTTATCTCTGGGAGTGTTGATTTGCAACACACTAGTCCATCATTACTGGAGGCAGGGATCTTTCAAAATCTACTTTTCACCTACCACATGCATAAATCTTTTAACTTCAAGATAGGCAGCCTGGTATACTTCTGAGAACCAAGTCTTTGAAAACCGAAATTATATTTATGATGTCAGGAAAGGCATAAATTAAAACTGAAAGCTTCTGGCATTTATTAATCCTCCAGTTTTGTCCATCATCTCTTTGTCTGTGTAAGAAATACTTCAGCTGTCCCAAAGTTCAGATTTGAACTCAGCGTTGAATGTAAAGATGTTGCAAAGACCACACAAGGTAAACATGTAGGGACCACGACTGGTAAACAATGTGACCTGGTCCCCAGGCTGTACATGGCTTTGGAACCATTCTTTACACTTCAAGTTCTGGCAGCACCAGGCGAACTGGTGTTTTATAAGCTCTTATCTTTTTCCTGACTTTGTGATGGTTTCTTTTGTCAATGTGACCAACCAATTTTTAACCAGAGTTATGGCATCTTCAGAATGATATTACCTATGGAGGTTCTGACCTGCACCCTTTAAAATTCAGTTTCATTAAAGGGAGGCTGGGCCTTTTAACATGTTGGAAATAGTGTTGAATCCTCCATTAAAGACATTTCTTTACACAAACTGTAGGACTCAGTGTTAAGACAAGATGGGAAGAGCCTAATGGGCCATTCTGAAAGAACTACCTGTTAAAAGGTAAAGTACAGCATGTTTTAAGTGACAAGCCCAAGAGCTGAACATGACTCTTTGATCTTAAAAGGCTCATAAACAGGGGCAGTGCACTTGCAGACCTGTATTTATGTATTCAAATACTGGGAGAAAATCCAATCAGAGTCTCAGGACTGCAGGAGTTTGCAGTTTAGACAAAAAGAGGCTGTGGGGGAGGGCAATTACATCAAACTTTTTACAGCATGGAGCAAGCTTTCTTCCTTCCTTGTTAACCAATGAACTGGAATCTTGCTAAGAGCTTGTTTTTTAAGTGAGGTTTGAACCAATCATTACACAGACGTGAGGTATTTGTGAAGAAAGAAAGAGACAATGGAAACCAAAAGAAGGGATGTTTTGTTTCTGAATTAAATCTGTGGTCGTTACCACCTTCTTTTACTTCAGTGAAGGGTGTCCAACTATCTCCTATCCATCAGTGCTATATATATATAGATAGATAGATAGATAGATAGATAGATATAGATATAGATATAGATACAGATATAGATATAGATAGATAGATAGATAGATAGATACCCCTTCTTTGGTATTGAAATCATTAACCACATATGGATGGAGAGTTAATCTATGGACAACATGCCTACTTCCTCTGTTTCATGGAGCAACTAGAGAGGGCTCATAAATAAGTGCAGGGCCCCTGTCAGGGCTTTGAAGGTGGTGGTTGTTAGGAGACATTCAAAGGAAGTCAAATAGCTATGCAACTTACACTCATGGCTACTTTCAGTCTCAATAGCATGTTGGCGTTTTCTCTTCCCCTGACCCAGATAGTCCATCCTTGAGAAGAAGTAAATTCTACCTTGCATAGAAGAACCACAGGCACTGGAATAGGGAATCTGAGTTGTGGTTCCAACAGCAGCCATTTACTCTTTTACCTGGTTCCCATGGTGACCACAGGTATGTATTTGTCACATGAGAGTTTGGTTCTAGGGATCCAAGGAAACCTTGGGCCAGAGCAAACTCTATTGAGTGAGTTCTGATCTCATTAGCTGTCTACTTAAACTAAGTTCTATGAATAATAAAATAAATACACATATTTACCACCTAAGCAAAGAAACAGAACATAACAGCATCCCAGAATCTCCTCAGTGTCCCTCCCCTTACTCACCAAATGTAACTGAGTATCCTGAATTTGGTATTAATCACTCCCCAATTTTCTTACGACACCTATGTATGAATCTCTAAAAACTAATTATTTCGCTTTGCTTGCTTTTGAAGTTTACATAAATGGAATTATACTCTATATAGTCTTCTGTTTTTTTCCCCTATAGTTTATCTTGTTACATACAATGGTAGTTCATTCACTTTCACATATACAAATACTATCCCAGTTTAAGAATAAAACACAACTTATTTATTCATTCTTCTGTAGTGGACACTGGTGTTTCCAGGTTTTGCTATCACCATTGGTGCTGCTATTCGCATTTGTACACATCTCTTGGTGTGTATGAAGAGAATTTATGGAGTATGTTTTTACTGGTAGAAATGTTGGGACTTCGGGTAAGTAGGCATTCCGGTGTTTTGAGAGTAGCGTCAACTTGTTTTCCAAACGTGGTTAAACTAATTTATTTTCCCAACTGCGAAGTTTGGGAGCTATAGTGCTCTTCATCCACTCCGATGTGTTCCATTGTCCTCCTTTTCATTTTTTTTTGCCAAATATATTTATTATTCAAAATGGTTAAATGGTGCTTCCCTGGTGGCGCAGTGGTTGAGAGTCCGCCTGCCAATGCAGGGGACACGGTTTCGTGTCCTGGTCCGGGAAGATCCCACATGCCGAGGAGCGGCTGGGCCCGTGAGCCATGGCCACTGAGCCTGCGCGTCCGGAGCCTGTGCTCCGCAATGGGAGAGGCCACAGAAGTGAGAGGCCCGCGTACCGCAAAAAAAAAAAAAAAAAAAAAAAAAAAACCCAAAATGATTAAATGGACATTTTTATTTGTACCTTAACCGTGTGGATGCTGAAGCTTGTAGGTTTCAAGTCATTTGATTAGGTTTAAGGAACATAGATTCTGGGAATGTGTTATCTGTAGGAAGGCGATCATATTACCCAAAACCAATCCATAGAAAGCCTGCCTAATGATCAATCAGCTAATGGTCAGTTCTCTTCAAATTCACCTCTTTGAAAGTTTTGCATCTGTTTGGAAGCCCTTCATGTGAAACGAAATACAAAGCACCATTACTAAGTAAAATTAAACTAAAATATAAAAACCAATATAGCTTAACATTTGAGAAAAGGAGCTTTAGAATAAAAGCTTAAAAGGCCCACATTTATTCACAAGGGGAACAAAGGACACTCAATTAAAAAAAAAATATTATCCATAAAACACTTCAAGCTTGCTGACTGCTTGTCAAAGATTAAAAAAAGAAAGTCAGAATTGCCCTTAGACATATTCAACAGTTTAAAAACCAGGATGGAAAGTGAGGATGAGACATGGGGAAAAAATGCCAAAACCTTTGAAGCTGGATTGAATTTTAGGGTGACTTGACTCTCTCAGGCAAATGGATCGCAGGCCAAGTAGTTTGCAACAAGATGACCTAGACACTTTTGAGTTGTCACAAACCCTAGGGCCGAGTTAGGGATGAGCCCTCCGTGAGGGCACTAGGCTGTTCATCACGGTAGTTTCTGGAGCCACCCTAGTACCCCCTCCCACGTCCTCATTACTTTGTAGTCCCTGAACACCCTGAAAGACCCTTGGTAACCTGGGAGGGACTAGAGTTTGGGAGAAAAGAAATCACTTTTTCCCCTAGCCACTGCTTCTGCTGGAGGTGACCCAACAGAAACCATTTATGTATGTGTGTCAATTAGGATTGTCTGTCTGCGGTGACAGGAAATGCCACAGATGAGTGGCTTAAGTGAGAGAGAAATATTTAGTGTTCTTGGGTGTAGATGGATCCAGATGCAGGCAGCCCAGGGCTGGGATGAGGGCTCCACAAAGGCACTGGGCCAGGCTCCTTCTAATGCCGGCTGCCCTTCTTGGGCTGTGGCCCTCTCCCTCTAACCATCACCTCCCCATTCTAGGCAGCAAGGCTGGGGAAGGGATGAAGAAGATATGCATTTAAGATTTTCCAGAAGCTGCCACACCACACCTTCACTTAGATAACATTGGCCATAAATTTGTCACATGGGACACCAAACTGCAAGGGAGCCTGGGAGATGTGGTCTTTCTTCCAGGCAGTCATGTGCCCAAGGGAATCTCTTACTAAGGAAAATAGAGATTGGGATAAGCAACTAGCAGGTTTTCACTCTCTTAAATTCGTTAATGGAAGGGAGATACAGGTATTTCAGCTCTGTGAATCCTATCGTTTTTGCAGGTTTTAACATGCAGGCCATTCTGTTTGGCAATCAAAATCAAGGTGCACAGAAACTTTGTGAAATTCTCCCTCCATCCTTGGGTGCCAGCTGGTTGGCATAAGAGGAAGATGAGCTAACACTTAGGACACTGCTGTGGGGCTGCCTGCCTGTGGGCAGTAAGGCCAAAGGAAGAGGAAATCCCTCACTTATCAAAGTAGACCATGAGGACATGCAGAGGAGAGTTCAAGGGTCCCCCTTGTTTTGCAAAGAGTCAGCTCTAGATCATGGAGTACATGTCAGAAAATGGAATACAGCTTTCTTATCAAACCTATGCGTGTGGCTCTCAAGCAGCATTCCTAACAAGCAAGGTAGATCAACTTTTTTCATAGCTTCTCTTTCCACCTGGATGGATCCTTCATTGTTGGAAGAAATCTTGAAGAGCATATACAGTCCAGTCTCTCCTTCCCCTGCCCCACCATGAGACTGGGGTCCCTTGACAAACTCAATCTTCCCCACATTTCCATCTCAGAGAATGGCTACATCATTCTTCTGGTTTCTCAGGCCCAAATCCTTGAAGGTGTCCTCAGATCCTTTCTTTCTCACACACCAGATCTAACCCATCAGCATACCCTGTGGATTCTACTTTGAAAATGGATTCAGAATCCAAACGACCCTTGCTACCTCTACTGTCACATCTCTTACCTACCTGGAGAGCCTAGCTGAGCAGGTGAACAGGAGCGGAAACCCAACCCTGCCTCACTCACTGAATCATGTGCTTTGCTCCAAGGCTGTCCATTTGGACAAGGGGCACCCTTTTCTATTTGCACCAAGATGCCCTGTAGACAGGCAACTGCCTCATATGTTAGCTCATGTCACTCATCTGCTCAAAACCCTCTCACTAAGAAGAAAGTCAAAATCCCACAATAATGGCTGTGTGTGACCTGGTCCTGCTCCCTCTGTGACATCATCTCCTTTTACTTTGGTCACACTGGGCTTCTCAATCGATCTCAGATATACCACGCAAGGTCCTGCCTTGGGGCCTTCGCACTTCCTGTCCCCTTTGCTTAAAGTCCCTAAAATGGCTCACTCCCCCTTTCATCCTTCAAGACATCTAATGTTCCGTCTTTGGAGCGCACCATCTTCCTTACCCTCCATAGCTGTACCCCCATCTGCTGTGGGCTGAAAAGATGTGTTCAAGTTTTAACCCCCGGTACCGTACCTGTGAATGTGATCTTATTTGGAAATAGGATCTTCGTAGATGTGGTCAAGATAAGATGAGGTGATACTAGATTAGAGTGGATTTTAATCCAGCGACTGGAGTCCTTATAAGAAGAGGGAACTTTGCACACAGAAACACACAGGGAAGAACGTCTAATGAAAGAGGCAGAGATTCCAGCACTACATGTACAAGGCAAGGAACACCAAGGATTGGGGTAAGCATCAGGTTCTCCCTCAGAGTCTACAAATGGAGTCAACCTTGCCAACGTCTTGATCTTGGACTTCTGGCTTCCAGAATTGTGAGACTAAATATCTGTTGTTTGAAGCCATCTAGTTTGTGGTACTTTGTTACAGCAATCCCAGGGAATGATTATGCCCTCTGACATACAGTGTATTACTTGTTCATTGGTTTGGGGTCTGCCTCCCCTTTAGGAGGGAAAGGACTCTGTGCTTCACTGCCATAGGATACATTTTTGATGAAGGTAGCGATTCTGTAAGAGAGACACTGCAGCTTTTAACTACCTGCAGAAACCCTCATGTAATCAAGGAAGAAAGTGGTCTCATACAGTTATTTGTAATAACAAATAATCGTACTTTGTATGTGTGTAAGATTTTTCATCCTCAAAGCCCTTTCAAAACATTAATTAATCCTTACAACAGCATCAGTGAAATGGAAACGAGGGAGAATTTAAAGTATGCAAAATTTAATTTCTAATGTTAAAATTTGGCCCACGACTAATACTTCTCCTGCCTGGGCAGTAAACACATTCCATGCCATCTCCTCTCCCTTTGTAAAAGTGAGCTGGGAACTTAGTTCTGTAATATGTCAAGAAGGAGGCACACCTATTCCTGAGAAACCCCCAGGGGTGGGGACAGGTATTTGTGTATCAGAGAGAGGGGTGGATTCAAAGTTCCCTTAGGATGCTGGGATCTAGGATGCTGAGACCCTTCCTAAGGTAAGTCGTGGACACAAGGTTTTGAACAAATATGTGGAGAATTCTGTCAGGGCATAAGACAAAGCTCAGCCAATGGTGCCAAACTGAAAAAGAAAAGAAAAGAAAGGAAAGAAAGGAAAGAAAGGAAAGAAAGAAAGAAAGAAAGAAAGAAAGAAAGAAAGAAAGAAAGAAAGAAAGAAAAGAAAGAAGGAAAGAAAGGAAGAAAGAAAGAAGGAAAGAAAGAAAGAAGAAAAGAAGAAAGGAAGAAAGAAAGGAAGAAAGGAAAGGAAGAAAGAAAGAAAGAGAGAGAAAGAAAGAAAGAAAAGAAAGAAAGGAAGAAACAGAAAGAGAAAGAAAGGAAGGAAGGAAGAAAGAAAAAAGAAAGGAAGGAAGAAAGAAAAAGAAAGAGAAAGAAGGAAGGAAAGAAAGAGAAAGAGAGGAAGAAAGGAAAGGAAGAAAGAAAGAGAGAGAAAGAAAAGAAAGAAAGAAAGGAACAGAAAGAAAGGAAGAAAGAGAAAGAAAGAAAAGGAAAGAAAGAAGGAAGGAAAGAAAGGAAAAAAGAAAAAGAAAGAAAGAAAGAAGGAAGGAAAGAAAGAAAGAAGGAAGGAAGGAAGGAGAGGGAGGGAGGGAAGAAGGAAGGAAGGAAGGAAAAACAAAAGAAAAAGAAAAAGAAAAATTGGTGGTGACCTCTTGCAGTCATAGGCCACATTTGGATACTTTGGTGAGGATTTTATCAGCATCCTCTGGTTGCCGGGGAGTGGGGGGAACTTGGCTTTGTCCAAAGTGGGCCCAAAGTGACAGGCAACAGGGAGATGCTTCTAGAGCCCTGAACCTTTGGATTCTCTAGGCTGGAGGGGTGAAGGGGGGGTGCACAAACACTCAGAAGAAAGGGGAGCTGCCCATCCCCTACGGAGCAAAGAGAGTGCTTCATGCTGGGAGCATCTGGCCCTTGCATCCCACAGGGCTTGCCGCCTGCTGGTAGAGCTGCTCCAGCCAACGGAGGGAGAGCATCATTTTCCATTTCTTAAATGTGGCCTGTGTGTAGGGAGTTCCTTCCAAAGAGTACAGTACAGAAAGGGGGAAGTAAAGGGTGACTTTGCAGAGGAGAATCTGCCAAACACCACTCCCCACCAGCTGATCAAGGTCAATGTCAACAGTCATAAGTCATGTTGATCATACATACACTTCGTATGATATGGTAAGAATAGCATGGTACCTCTGTGATCATCTTCCCCAAACCCATAACCCCAGTCAAGTCACAAGAGAAAACAGCAGAAAATTCTGATAGAGGGGCATCCTACGATACACCTGACTAGTACTCTTCAAAAGTATCGTGACCCTCCTAAACAAGGGAAGTCTGAGAAAATGTCCCTGCCCAGAGGAGCCTAAGAAGCCCTGACAATGAAATGTAATGCTGGACCCTGGAACAGAAAAAGGACATTAGGTGAATCCTAAGAACATCTGAATAAACTATGGACTTCAGTTAATAATGAGGTATCAATATTGGCTCACTCGTTGTTGCAAATGTACCACCTTAATGTTTAAGATGTTAATAACCCGGGAAATTGTGTGCTGGTGTCAGGAGGTATGTGTAGGGGTCGGGGAGATGGGAACTCTCCTACTATCTGCTCAGTTTCTCTGTAATCCTAAAACTGTCCTAAAAATCGAATTTATTAATTAAAGATAAATAGATAAATGGAGGGCAGACTCGGGAAGGTGTGGAGGACTCCTGCAGAAGCTTCCCCTCAGAATTCATGGGGTCTGCCTGACATGCTCGGTCCTGCAGGGAAGGAGACTTTAATCTGGAACCCCTCCCCGGTCTCGAGCGCTGAGCAGGGTTGAACCATTTCCATGGAAGCCCTGTGGGCTCCAAGCCCTGCCCCCCTTTACCAGAAACCCTCCCACAATCATCTCTCCCTTCTGTTTTTCAGACTAGCAAGAAGCAGCATTATTTGAAGAGCCCGGCCACCCTTGAAGGTTTAGACAACTCTTTTGTCATCAAGGAATGTCTAGCGTCTCTCAGAGCTTCAGTACAGAAGAGTGATTAAGAGCAGGGGGTCCCGGGCTGGACTGCTGCTCCTCCAATAGCCGTGGGACCATGTGCATTACTTAACCTCATGGACCTCAGTCTCCTTATTTGCAAAATGGAGACAACAACAGGATCTCTCCCATGGGGCCAGTGTCAGAATTGAAGAAGCTAGCCTACGTGAAGCGCTTAAACCAGAGCCCGGTTTGTAGTAGGCACTTGAAAAATGTTTGTTGTAATTCTTTTCTTCAGGCCGACACTCCTCCTCTGGAACGCTTTGAGCGCTTCTTCAGAAGATTCAAAATCTCTCTGACACTAAGGTCTGGATTAAACGCCTGCTACAGACAGCCATCAAGCATCTACCTGGCAAGTTTCCGTTTTCTTCTTCCTAGTACAGGGCCCCGACCCTAGAAATCTAATTCAATAAAACCTTCCGAAACAGGTATCTGGAGGTACCTGTCAAAATGTAAAACTGTTTTGAACCAGCAGTTGCTTTTAAACGTACAAAAATTCTAGCACAAGGTGCTAAGATATATACAGAGAACGGTTGTCATAGCAAGATGTTGGGAGCAACCTAGATGTCCAGCAATAAATGAAGGGGTAAATGGATTAGTACAACCATGAAATGCTATGCAGTGCAGTCGTTAAAAAGAATGATGGAGATCTAAGCTGACCGATGTGGAAGGATGCACGCTGTATACATATTAAGTGAAAAATCTATGCAATGATATGTATCATCTGATGCCTTTTTGCTTAGGTGTAGATTAAATACATGGTGTATGTTACGGTTATAGAAAAGAGTCTGGAATGGTGAACACGGAACAGTGACTAGCAACAGCAAGGCAGGGATTGGGCAAAGTGGAAGTTATTTAAACTTGCTATTTGATATTGTTTACATGTTTAATAACGTGTGGTATCACTTCGTGTATTTAACATTTATTGAGCATGTATTATGTGCCAAGGACTTTTTAAAGTGTTTGATATGTATTAACTTATTTAAATTTCATAACTTAAAACAGTATCATCTCTATTTTACAGGTGAGAAAAACTAGGTCACTAGTTTAACTTGTTCCCTTGTGTGAGACAGAACTAGAACTCAGACCCTGAGTCCATGCTTCCAGCAGCTCCCCTAGGCTCCCTTTCGGAATGTATATAACCCAGTCCTTCCACCCATTTCCTGCCCCTGCTCATTAGCCATTAACTCCTACGTCTGGGATTTCTTTTCTTTTTTTTAAGTTTTTTTTTTTTTTTGATGAGGACCATTTTTAAAGTCTTTATTGAATTTGTTACAATATTGGTTCTGTTTTACGTTTTGGTTTTTTGTCCACAAGGCATGTGGGATCTTAGCTCCCTGACCAGAGACTGAACCCGCACCCCCTACATTGGAAGGCAAAGTCTTAACCACTGGACCGCCAGGGAAGTCCCTGTGATTCCTTTTTTTTTGGCGTTACGCGGGCCTCTCACTGCTGTGGCCTCTCCCGTTGCAGAGCACAGGCTCCAGACGCGCAGGTTCAGCAGCCATGGCTCACGGGACCAGCCGCTCCGTGGCATGTGGGATCTTCCCGGACTGGGGCACGAACCTGCATCCCCTGCGTCGGCAGGCGGACTCTCAACCACTGCGCCACCAGGGAAGCCCCGTGATTTCTTTTGATCGCACTTGCTTAGGTTCCTGACATTCTGTGTGGCCATCCTGTAGGTCACTTCGGACCATGAGGTGGCAACGGCAAGACCTGGGAAGCAGCTTTAGCCCAGTCCTCGGCTGAGAGGTACATTGGGTCACACAGAGCCTTGAGACTGAAGTACTAATACTCCTCTGCACAGGGCTGGTGGTGAGGGAAGCCCGTATAAACAACTTCCCATCACAGGCACCAAATTTACAGAAATGGAGGCGGGTAAGGGTGTCCGGCCTCAGGTTCAACATACACCCTTTCCACCTTGTGTTTGAAAATCCCACTTAATTCCTTTCTTTTGTAAGACAGGCATTTATGCCGTTTATGCATGTTTCGGTGTTCCTTCATACCCACAGCAGCAACCCCAGGAGCCTGGGCTGTGCCTAGGCCGTGGTGCTGTCGGCAGCAGGAGGCCCTGGGAGGTAGAGGCACAGACTTCAGCTTGCAGACTATAAACTGCCCGTTGAAGGCGGTTTCCCGTGTGCTGCATGGGGCTTCAGTTGGCTTCCCAGCCCTCCATCTCAGAGAAAGACAAAACCAATGTGATATGGTGTACGTACTTGCCAAACTGTTTATTTGCCATTCACTAGTTATAATACTGGATTTACACAAGAAACTGTGGTACAAAGAAAGTAAGGCCCCGTGGTTCCTGGGCAGCAGCAGTCCAGCTGCCCTGCACAGGCTGGGCCCGGTGGATGCTCCTGGCAGAGGGGGCAGCCACTGTGACTACGTGCGGTGAGTGGAATCACGCACAGTGGAGCGTCTGCTCTCCTGCGCTATCTAGAAACACCTCGGAGAGGGGCTTCTGGGGTGTCCTCTCACAATGTATCTGGTTTAAAACTCAAGATTGGCAGTTCCCTTGCAGAAAATGTTCACTAGGTTAGTACGAGGGAGAAAGAAACCACACACAAATTTCCAGGATGCTTTGGGAACAGATCCAGTAAGTGCTACACAAATAGACACGAAGTGGAACCTAGTCAAGTAGTGTGCATTTCCCATCGTTACTTTTTCAATAGATGTGTTATACTGTCATTTCAATTTGGAAGTTTATTTTTTTCCATTGATTTTTATACATCCAGAATAGCACAAATAACCAACAGGTTTTTTTTTTTTTTGCACATTCATTTCCCCAGAACAAAAAGTGAACTTCTTAAAAAAAAAATTAGAACCATGCTATTAGCTCTTTACAAAAGTGAATAAAAAGTAGCTCGTTTTTAAGTCTAAAATAAACAAAGTAGAAAGAAGCAGTTTTTTTTTTGTCTACAGTATTTAGCAAACATAAGAAATGTCCTTAGAAACACACACAAAAAATTGAAAAAAAAATTATTACAGGTATTAACAATATTTTATAATGAAGCTTAAAATCTATTTACATACATAAATACAATTAACTTTGTTGATGCAACTCTTCTGGAAGGAAAAAACAAGGCCAAATGATCAGCCTTATCCATACTGATCTGGCTAAAGGGTGGGGGAAACTCCAAACAAAGAAACAGACAAACAAAGACTGTATACTGCGGGTAAACAAAAAGGCATTTTGTTCAGATGTAAAAAATGTTTTCTGATATCATTGTTAAACTGACTTTTCATGTATAAAAGACCCCAAACATGTCATCCCCCAGAAAACAAAAAAACACCAGAACCAAAAATCACCAGGACAGAATGTCCCAAGGAAACAGGTATTTCAAGACAGAAATCCGCAGTCCTAAATTGCAGTACATTTGAGTGAAACCATTCATTTCCTTTCTAATCAGAGCATTTCTGTTTATCTGCACAGAAACCCTAGGCAGCAGAAAGGCTGTCTGTTAAGTCACTGATTGTAATTTGCCCAGGAAGGCTTCTATTGCTGCATTTGGACAGCAAGCAGATCCAAAAGGGTTGGCAATGTCTCCATTCTGCTGGAAGAAACCCATAGGCAGGAGAAAGGCTGACTCACTCTGTTCCTTTATGTAAAGGGAGGAAACGTGTTTGGTGTCGGGATGGGTGTGCGTGCTATCTCCTTACACAAAACTGGAGAATGGAGGAGGGAAGAGGTGGGATTTGGAGGAGGGACGGGGAGAGACAAAGAGGGAGATAATTGCGGGGGGCAGAGAAAGAGAAAAATAGAAGTATTTTTAGATAGTGAGAAAAACAAAAATAACTGAAATATGTCTATGTTGAAATGATAAATAAGGGCATGAACGAGCAGTAAAGATGGCTATTTAATCTTTCTTCTCCTGGACCAGTGCTCCCAGATACATCCAGTTATTACTTAATTGGCTTAAGGATCTACTTCATAAAAGGACCACCTTAATTTAACCTGAAGGCAATAGAATGGAATTCCTCAGGGGAAAAATGCATTAAGTATGAGACCTATCTCCGAAACAACTAAGGTTTGACTTTTTTTTTTTTTCTGGAAAGATTAAATACTATACATGCTGGTAAGGGTCTGTGAAACTCTGAATGGCCAAACCTGTGGGTCCACGACAAAGTGACAAGCTCTCCTCACACATGGCTTTGAGAGTGAAGATTCAATGTGAGAGATTATCTGATTTCCCTTGTAGGGCATTGGGCTGATTTTGAGTTGGAATATCTTCAGGTACCAGAACTAAACTGAAAAGTATACATTTTTTTCCTTCATTTTTTTTAACCAACATTTTGTCAGGTCAGATAAGGCAACGTGCTGAAAAGAACGTTGATCATGAAAAGAAGGCTGATCATGAAAAGAAAGTTGAATTTGGGGCCAATGGGCTAATGGTCCTTTTCAGAAATAAAAAGTTTTAAATTTACTGACATTTAAGGGTCATTTTGCTGTAAAAATGTAACATAGAATAAAACATGAAAATGTGTCATGGAGGGAGAATTATGCCTAAAATGAAAATAAATATATTCTGAGTTTCTCCAAGATCGGCTTTAGCTCTTTTCTAGATAAGAACGACCTGACTGACAACACAAACTGCTTTACTCTTACCAAAGTGCTACTGCATCTGTGTATAACAAATAATATATATATATATATAAGAAAACTCAAAAACAAGTTGTTTTAAATAAGACCAGCTGTTTTGCTGCCTGCAGCCAAAGATCTTTCTAATTTGAATCCTTAAATTTATAAAATAAAAATCGAACACTGTTCTGAAGTCCTGCTTTCAAATACTCTTCAGAGTTGACCTGAAATCGTTTCAACTAATTTAAGAGGTACATTAAATAACAACCAGATCATTTTTGAGCACACATATGTCAAAATCAGCAGTTAGTATTTATGAGTTGTACAACAACTGCATTCTGACCAAATCCTCCAATAAAAATAGTGCCATAAAATTTACAGTGACATTGGGTATGTTTGGATTGTAGCCATGGGCAGCAGTGACATGAATCTTTCCTGTCATGCTAATGCACGGGTAAAAGTGCACACACCCTACGGGGTAGGGTCTCAGCCTAGTGAGAACAACACCAAGATGGGTGGTCAGTGAGCAGCATGGGACGGGGTCCTGCACAGGTGGGACGATGCTCTCCCATATGACTCCACTGAGGCACACGGAGGGGATTTGGCTTGTTCAGGCCTGCTTCTGGGCCCACCCTATGAAAACTGAGCTGGAGACCTTCAGCTGTCAAAGGCATCCGGTCTAGTCCCTTCCACTCCCAGCCTTGGGGGACAGCCACAAGTTTCGTTCTGCATCAATGAACACGTACTCTATCAAAGAGGAATATTTTCTTGGAGCTAAAAAAACCTGAACTCTAGATTCAGATGATCTCCTCTCTTGATCTCCAGAATCAAGCAGTTAAGGAACCCCTGAATTCATCCACTCAGTTTCCATGGGGATACCGCTCCTCCACACAGCTTACTTCAGATTCATTCTGTTACAAAGCATGTCTGACATTAACAAGAGGCCATGGAGTGAGAAAACCCCTAGGCAGAAAATAGATCCTCTCCAGAGGTGCAATCATGGCATCTGCGTGAACCCTCTGGAACCAGATTTGACCTTCTCCGTTTGAAGGGAGGGAGTCAGATATGAGACCCTTTGTCGAGCTTGGCAGAAAATTCCATACTTTAGATCTTTGGAGTGACCCTCAGTATCTAAAAAGCCTACTGAAAACATTGCTGCGTTAGCTACCAACTCGTTTGATTAACATTAAAGGGAGTTTAATGTAAACAATATTTAGATAACCAAGTGATCACATTACCCATCCTTTTTTTCCAACTTTCTTCAATGTGATACAATTAACTTTGGCTACTATCAAAAACAAAAACTGTAGTACTTGATATTTTTCTTCTTAATATAAGTACATTTAAATAATAAAAAAAGTATCAACACATTAAGTAAGTGTCTAAACATCAAGATACATAAATATCTAGGGATTCCTTGTGGGAATACAGTAGTTGAAAATGACCCAAAGCTGTAGCCGTTTCTCAAAAAACAACTACAAAAAAAGTCCAAAAAAAAGTTAAATAAAACTTACAGAAAAAGGAATCATATTTCTTTCATTTGTCAAAGCAAGAAAGAAGCAAGCTCAAATTTATGTATATATAAAAATAAAAATCACCCCAAATGCAAATACGCATTTTGCAATTTATAAGGTGCTGCAAAAGAAAATTAAAAATATGAATTTGATGCCAAACAGAATGAGTTGCATCTCCCCACCCCCCCCCAAAAAAAACCCCGAAAAACCCGAATTCCATACTCTTTGGAATAAACAACTTGGTTAAAAAGTGAAGTCAAGGGTATAAAATCTTTCTTTTATTCACAGCATTGCTAAATCAGAAGCATTCACAGTTTCCCTCTGGGAATCTTTCTGTTTGCCTTACAGCGTGTCCACGGGGTGGTGAAGCGGACACCCTCAAGTTGCATCAGGTTAGAAAAATCTGAGATGGGCCAACGGCAATTGCCGGACTTGAGAAGCACAGGTGGCCCCGAGGCCCCGCCCGGAGCGACATCACCATGGCAGTTGGCAGCGGCGCGCTCCCCAGGGCCGGCGGCCGGGCCCTCGCGGGTTTCCCAAGCACACGAGGCCGGAGCCCGAAGGAGGCGCTTCCGGGACGACGCCCGGCCGCACGGAGAGCGCGTGCGCAGCCTCAGTAGGGTCGCCACACGGCCTCCTCGAGGCGCGCGGCGGGCGCCATGTTGGTTGGGGAGTTGCTGTGGCTGCCCTCGGCCTCCACCACGTCGTTCTGGTTCGGGAGGCTGGGGTTGAGCAGCGCTGAGCCGGTGGAGGCGTTGGTGCAGGGCGGCAGAATGCGCGGCGGCGAGCGCTCGCCGCCCACCATGGAGAACTGGTAGGAGCCGGCTGACGCGCCGTAGTACAGGTGGTAGGACGGCGAGCTGGCCTGGAACGGGCCGCCCTGCGCCTGCGACGAGCCAGGGTAGGGCGGCGGCAGGTACGTGTGGTAGCGTGTGGCCGAGCTCATGGCCGACATGCCGATGCCGATGCCCGACGTGACGGGTGTCGGGGAGTAGGTGAAGGCGCCGGGGTAGTGCATGCGGGGGTCGGAGATGGAGGGCAGCGCGGAAAACTGGCGCGGGTCGCCGAAGGCTGTTAGGTCGGGCGCGGCTGCAGGGAGGGAGAGAAAAATATCGTGAGACAGGGGTTCAAGGAGGCCACGCCCCTTCCCCCGCCGGCCCGCTCGCGAGAGGATTACCCAGAACGTTGCTGCCCAGACAGCTGATACGATGATGATGGTAATATACGATCTCATGCAACGTAATACGGTATATGATATAATACTTGCGTAATATAACCATATTTCTGTAACTCTGGGGTTGGCAAACCCACCTGCCAGATCCACCAGCTACCAATTTTTGTAAGCGCACAGGCTTACAATGAGTTTCACTTTTCTAAATGGTTGAAAAAGAAAAAAAAAAAATCAAAAGATGATGTCCTGACATGAAAATGATACGGCATTTAAATTTCAGTGTTCATACATGAAGTACTATTGGAAGGAGCCTGACTCATTCTTTTATGTATTATCTATGGCTGCTTTTTTTTTTTTTTTTTTTTTTGCGGTACGCGGGCCTCTCACTGTTGTGGCCTCTCCCGTTGTGGAGCACAGGCTCTGGACGTGCAGGCTCAGCGGCCATGGCTCACAGGCCTAGCCACTCCACGGCATGTGGGATCTTCCCGGACCGGGGCACGAACCCGTGTCCTCTGCATCGGCAGGTGGATTCTGAACCACTGCGCCACCAGGGAAGCCCTCTATGGCTGCTTTTAAATCACCGCCGCAGAGTTGAGTGGTCATGGCAGAGACTGGAGGGCCGGACTGTAGGGCTCAGAAAGTCTAAAATATTTAGAATCTGGCCCTTTGCAGAAAAGTTTGCCACCTCTCTATATAATCAACATATTAATATATCAATAGTAATGTACATTTAATCGGTGATATTAATATAACAATATATAACAAAACAATGTAACACTAGAACTACTAATATAATGGATGCATTAATAGATTAATATTAATAGAATATATATACGTAATACGGTATTGTCATAACAATATTAATATGTAATAACATTTTAATACGTTATAATACGTTTAAAACTGCTGTTTCGGTAGGCCCGGAATAGTTAAAAATTGGCCGTTTCCTATGGTTGAAGCTGATGCCCGCCATAGTAGTGACTGGGAGTGGGTGTCCGTGAACCGTCACATCACTCTTTCTCTCCCATATCTACCTTCAGACTAGTTCCACAGTTTTAGAAACAGTACAGCGTCGGTTTCACGTGCTTTTCTCTAAGATGCATCACCGGTTTGTTAAGAGGAGTGGCTGCAGGACCTTGACTTATCTGCTCCGTTTTTGTACATGTTGAAATTCTACCAGAAATGGCAGAGCTTTGTCTATACAACTCATTTGGTTAGGATGATGCATTTACCATTTCGCGGACTGGCTTTGGCTGTCCTTTGTGGCATCTCTTTGCATTTTCCTTAACCGCAGGCTGCCCTTGGGAACCACTCGTGGGTTTGGGTACTAGGATGGTTTCCTGTGTCCTGTAGATCAGAGTTTCCCAACAGTGGCATTACTGACATTTGGGGCCAGCTTTGTTGGGGTGATGTGGGTCTGGGATGGGTGTTTGGCAGCATCCTTGGCCTCTGCCCAGCAGATGTCAGTAATGAGCCCCACTCCCCCCATTGTGACAGCCAACAATGTCTCCCGACCTTTCAAATGCCCTGGGGGTAGGGGTGAGGGGGGCAAAAGTCCCCCGCCCCCGCTGAGAACCACCACTGTGCATGTAGGATGGTGTCCTGGGGTAGTTTCTGTTCCTCAGAATTATGCGTTAAATGACCAGACCGTAGTCTTTACGTCAGCAAACCCAAAAGACAGCAACAAAACAGCAGAGGCAAGAACTGAATGTTTTAAAATTTATCAGTTCTCAAATGAACATATGAAATAACTCCAAGCCCAAGATGGCATGTGGCCTGTGTCCTTTTGTGTTCAGGCCCACAGAGAAACCTGACTGAGCCAAAAGCTTGCTCTGAAAGGAAAGCCATCGGGTGGGTTCATCTGCTTTTGGACGGCATGGGCTGTTGATCAGCTTCCTCATATTTCAAGCCTGTTATTCCAGCAGGGAGAGCTAGTGTTCTCGTTCTCGCACGCTCTCTCTCTCTTTCTCTCTCCCCCTCCCCTTCCCTCCCTCCAAGTGAACTCCTGTAAATTTGGGGTGCCTCTGGTGAGGGGATATACTCTTCATCAGAGAGGTAATTATAGAAACAACAGAAGTCCGCAGCAAATCCCTCCACTGACGAGGAAACCAGGAGTCTGACTTTGAAATAAACACTCCTGTTAACCTTTTCAACGCGTCAGACGTGTGGGCAGGGAAAAAGTTGCAAACTGACAGTGGTTCTAGGGCAGCCCTTCCACGGACACTCTCTAGCTCGTCCTGAAGCCAGGCCGCACCTCATTCCACAGGGTTTGTCCCTGCCCTGTGGGGCCTTCTGTGAGCAAGCCCTGTGTCACTTGTTTGTGTTCACACAGAGAGCTGTGACATACTTGAGAGTTAACAGGAAGCTTTACTCCATTTTTCCAGTGAGATTTCTATAGTCCAGGGAGCAGCATTAGGCAAATACAGTCCATTTGTTGTCATCTGATGCAATACTCTGGACACAAATAAATGATTCCACCCATTATTCCTCTTGCTTCATTTGCCATGAGACAAAAAGGTGAATCCACTGGAAAATGAATGAAAGGTCACCCTGTTTCATGACTGTGTCTGGACATGCTCTGCCAGTCTGTTCCAACTGCTGTGTGGTAACCTGGTGATGACAGCAAGTTACTGGAATCCCAAGTGAGCCCGTGATTTGTCACGGACATAAGTAATGGAATGATGTTATGGTCTCAGCTGTCAGGAGAAAATAGTTCTTTCACTTGTGGGCAGAATATCTGGAAGATCTTAGATGTTGCCTGTGACTCTTCTTCTGGCCACATAGTACCAGTGTCACACTACAGAAGACCATCCGTTTGGCCAAATTGTCCTTTACACACACATTGTGATAACAAAACAACTTCGGCCCACTAGGTGGGCTCAGAGTCAAGTGACCTATTAAAATATTTGTTTTCATTTCTATGTCCGGTCTGACACCCGCTACCAAGCACGCCCCACCAGTGACGCACGGTTCACCCCCCCGGCCTTAGCTCATTTGTCCTTTTGGCTGGGCTTGTGCCCCCTTATTCGGTAGCAGTGTGGGCAGAGGTGGGGACCCCTGATATTCACAGGGAGCTTTTAAACAGTAGGAAATCTGGGGATTAGGCGGCGCAGGTATTTTAGTTGGAAATGTTGCCCCACCGATGGAGCTGAATATTTGCCATGACAGCTCAAGTCTTCATTCTGCAGCTTGTTGTGGATGAAAGCGGCCCTGCTCTGGGCCCCTCCCACTGCCCCCGAAGGATTAAACAGCCTGAGCAGATAATGGCTGCCTTAAAAGGATCTCGCATGACTCAGATTAATGCATGCTGTCTGTCGCCCAGGTTGGCAGCTAAACATTATTTTAAAAAAAAGAAAAGAAAACCTCCAGATGACAACTCTTTTCAGACAAGGTGTGGAGTCTGTCTGCAAAGGTAAGAGACAGACACAGAGCACAGGTCTCACCGGCCAGAGGAAGCCCAGGTGGCGCTAGGGGTGGGGAGAGGGGCAGAGCACAGAGCTGAGCTGGGGGGCGGGATTCAAGGAAAGCAGGCTCTCAAAGCAGCCACTTTTCTTTTAAGTATCCCAGACCCCTCCTGCCCACAGGTAGATGACAACACTTTTCAGGCCTGGGCTCCAGGCTCGATTTCTCAGAGGGAGACCTGCCAAGGTGGAGAGCAGTCTCCCATGCTATGCTCTGCCACCGGTGAAAGCTCCTCTGGCATTGTCCTGGGTCCACCGTCCAAGACAGCGCAGGGTCATGCTTGGGTGCTGAAATGGGATGCGGCTTTTATCTCCTTCATACCCTCATGCCATGAAACGCCCTTCCATTGCTCCTTGGCTAACTGAAGTCCAGGCTATTCAGAAGTGTAACTGTGAGACGGGATTGGGGAGGGCACGTGTTACTCATTCCTATAAAAAAAGAAGTCACCCTTCCATCTGCACTGGTCAGCCAGAACAGCTGGCCCCTAGGGTTCTTGGACTCGAAGGTGCCGATGATCTTGGGTGCTGACCAAGTCAAAAGACTTATGAAATAAATTCCAAGGGACAGACCCACAGCAGGGACATTTCCAAGAAAAACAGTAATTGCTTCAGATGTAGACCACAGCCAGTGGGCAGAGCAGTGCCAACAAGAAGAAGAAACAATGAAAGATGACAAGTGCCTTTGGAAGCAGACCAGTCCTGAGGGGACAGAGCGTTTGCAACAACAACAAGCTGAATGGACTTCACAACTCCTACGCTAGTCCCTTAACTCCTTAGCCCGGCAGGTGCCATGAAGTTCTTGGCAACAGTGGCTGAAAATAATGTGGGAACTGGGCAACAAAGTTGGCTTTCTTATCCCACTGCCTCGCCCAAGAGGACAGCTCTGAGCTGTGGGGCAGTGTGGCCCCCAGGACATTTGGCAACGTCTGTGATTTTTGGTTGCCGCGACTGGGGGTGCTGCTGGCATCTAGAGGCCAGAGACACTGATGAAGGCCCTGCAGTGCACAGGACTGCCCCCCCCCAGTGAACAATCATCTGGCCGCAGGTGTCAGCACTGCTGCTGCTGAGAAGCTGACAGGGATTCTGTGAAGCTCTGAGAAGAAGCTGAAGCATCTGGGGAAATCTCAACTAATCACCATCGTCCACAAAACACGACATTACACCACACGTAAAATGGCAGACGCAATGCCTTTGCCCCTTCGCCTGCCCCTAATCTGCTATAATCTGATTCCAGGAGCTGAAAAGCAAAAACAGCCACCCTTCCACAGAAGTGTGTTCTCAGGCTTCCTACTGCTGAAGTCCTCTGAAGTATTTTCACAGTCTGGTCCAGCTCCAATTTCAAAGCCCCAAACAGGGAGTCGCTCCTTTTTGCTTTCAACAAAGGAATTTTTCTCTGTAACTCTGATTTCCCTGCCCACAAGCAAAGGTGAGTGCCAAGCCCAAAGGTCTCATAGGTTAAATGACTAGGTTTAATGAGCACGTATTAACAACAATCATGCCAGCCATGACACCTGAGCTTTCCAGTCTGTTCCTCAAACCTGATATAAGCGGCTCTTAGTTGAGAGTGTCCCGTTGGGGTAGATGTGTGTCCCACTCCATGTGTGCCCCAGTGTGCTGTTCACGTGGCCTGTGAAAGCTCGCCACCGCAAGATGGATCAGTCCCATCTGAGGCCCAGAAGCTGACTACTTTGGCCTTTTCTGTCACTGACCCTTCAGCTGCCACCCGTGCCTGCCGAATTGAGCACCCCCAAACGCCCAAGGAATCCACTTTCTCCAAGCCACTTCTCCCTTCACATCTGTACGTAATCTCTGCCTCTGAGTGTCAAGGAAAATCAGCGTGTGGGCGGGGGACTTAGAGATAGACAGCCTTGTCTTTAAACCGTACTGCATCCAATCAAAAATGACTGCCACCCCGTTCGTGCATCCCTTCTGGTCTCCAGAACCTTCCACTGCAACCGGACTTCAAAGAGTGTATTTTCAAGCAGCTTACTTGAGAGTCGACTGGAAAGCTCTGCAGAGAGGGTTGTCATGCCGCTGGCCCGTCCCGGCGAGATGGGTGTTGCTGGGTGGACAGAAGGAGAGGCAATGGGTCCCAGGTATTGGTAGGACTGCTCGTAGGACCATGGTGGGGACGGCTGGATCTGCCTTGTATCTGCAGAGAATCAGGGAGGTCACTTACATGTAGAGTGGGTCAGGATTTAGAAAAATAAAATCTTTTAATAAAAAACCAGCTACCTTTGTTTAAATCTAATACATGTTTGTGGCCTGTTTACCAGTGTTTAATAAGCCTCCTTAAGTCCCAATATTTGCTTTTGTCTGATGATTTCCCCCCAAAACGATACTGAAATATAATTTATGTTTGACTCTTGAAGATTTTCCTCCGCTAACTGTTCCTTCCAAAGGTTTTCTTTAATCACACTACTGATGAGAGAGGCTGATTTATGCTTTCCAGGTAGAAGTGTTAACATTCGGACCGTTGACTGCATGTATTGACTGCCCAGCTTTACGAGTAATCGTGGTTATCATTATCAGGCGATCACCCGTCTCTCTGTACTCAGTAAGTGCAAAAGAATGCAAGGGTTTGGGTCTTCTTTTTGTACCTTTGGCAAAAATATTCTGTGGCTTTTAAATGTTTTCTGTTCAGGTGAACTCTCTCCCAAGGATAACTGAAAAGAAAGTCTGGCTAGGAAACTGGCAACAAGGCCTGATGACTAGTTCACAAACCCGGCAGTGCAGGGCTGCCTCTATCAACCCAGACTAACAGAGATGTCTTCCACTTTTTCTCAAGACCTCAAGTTTGCAACTTTTAAAGGGCAGAATGTTGAGCAAGTATTTTACAGATTGCCATTGAAAAAAGAGGCCTGGTTTGTAGTGAGGTGAATGGACCTAGAGTCTGTCATACAGAGAGAAGTAAGTCAGAAAGAGAAAGACAAATACCGTATGCTAACACATATATGTATGAAATCTAAAAAAAATGGTTCTGAAGAACCTGGGGCAGGACAGGAATAAAGACGCAGACGTAGAGAATGGACTTGAGGACACAGGGAGGGGGAATGGTAAGCTGGGACGAAGTGAGAGAGTGGCATGGACATATATACACTACCAAACGTAAAACAGATAGCTAGTGGGAAGCAGCTGCATAGCACGGGGAGATCGGCTCGGTGCTTTGTGACCACCTAGAGGGGTGGGATAGGGAGGGTGGGAAGGAGACACAAGAGGGAGGAGATATGGGGATATATGTATATGTATATGTATAGCTGATTCATTTTGTTATAAAGCAGGAACTAACACACCATTGTAAAGCAATTATACTCCAATAAAGATGTTAACCAAAAAAAAAAAAAAAAAAGAGAGAGGCCTGGGCGAGAGAAGAGACAAAGATCTGACTTCAGAAGATTTAGGTAAAAAGCATTTTGTAAATTTGACTCCAGCATTCATAGGAGTCTTAGTTTTCAAAAGCATCATACTGTTTGCAGAAGAGGAAAAAAAAACCCAACACCTTCTATTCTTAGGCAAAATGTGTAAGAAAATGTAAAAATCAACCACTGTCTCACCATAAGATAGCTTTACATTTCTGTCTTAGAATTAAATGTTAATTTTCTCTTTGTGTTCCACCTTCTTTGTAGACAAAGGTGACAGCAAACTACACTAACTCCAAAGGGTCTTCATAGCCAGGGGTTCATGATGCTGGGAGTAAATACAGAAAGAGCAGCAAAGTTCCTTAGGAAAACAACAGGTGTCAGTTTTCTGCGTGTCGTGACATAAAGAAATGAGTTATTCCTACTCGTTATACATTGTCCACACCTCCTCCCTCTGGGGCTTTGCACTTCCAGTTAAAGTGTCCCTTGTCTATTATGCCTTTGAAGCTGTCACCGTGGAGAACAGAATCAAGTAAATGGAGAGCCAGGTCTGCCTTCCTACTCTTCTCCCGAGATCTTCTACCCGGCTTCCCTCATACTGATATACTTCTTTCTTTTCTTTAAAATAACTGACATTTTAATTCTGAATTTTGAAGAACCTGGGGGAATATTTTAACTCAGAATCTTTGAAATCTACTATTAAAGAAAGGTCTTCATTTTCTTCTGAATTTTAGAGAATTGACGGGATGGCAAGGAATAAAGAGCCAGTCCATTCCAGACTCAGTGGAAAATAAGTGTTCAACTATAGTCAGAGATCCTGCATAATCTTACAGCTAACAGTGTTTCCAGCAACTGAAAGCAAATAGCAATAGCAGATTGTTTAACATTCCCATACTGCTACAAGTATTTTGCTCCAAGTGAAAATAAAATTATATACTCAGATATTTTCCGTAAGACATGCACATGTCCTGGATACACGTATTTACAAAGTGAATATATATAGTATTCAAATATGTTAATCATTTAAAAAGCAAACAGAAGAGGTTTTATAATTGCCATAAAGCCCTTTGGGTGTGAATTGCGGTACAGTAATTCATGCGTTGTTGTGTAGACAGCCCAGCACCCCTAACCCCATGTCTAAAACTACAGTAAGCATAAAGTATTATGCCATGATTCATGCTCTGTCATGTTTTACTGTAGTGAAAAAGTTGTGCTAGGCTTTTCTAAACTCATAATTAAACCATGCAAATGTTGCATAATGTTTCACAGCCTTTTAAAAATATGCTTTGGTAAAATGATCTTTATGATTAAAGTCCAGGTTCTATGATTTTTTTTTAACACAGGGTTTCAAATTCAACATCTTCTTTCTTCACACCACAACTCAGCCTTTCAGTGCTAGTTGGGGGACAGCACTAAAAACTCAATGACCCTTGATCATTTTTCATATCTGTGACCACAGTGAACTGTGTTCGGCTTCATTGGCAGAAGTGGGCCAGAAGGTGGTGATGGCGAGCTTCTCATGTCGGAGTTTGACCGTGTTTTCTTCTACTACATGGATTATTCATTAAAACGAAAACAAAACAAAACAAAAAACGAAGGGCCAGTAATATGGTTTGCTGAGTTTACTATTGAGTTACCATGCTTGCCATGATGGGGCCAACGTGAACACACGAAGGCAAGTGTGGAAGTGACAGTGCTGTGGGCCACACGAGCACTGGACTGAGAGGCAGGAGACATGGCCTCTGGCCTGTATGTGTGATGACCCTGGGTTACTTGCTTACCCTTTCTTATTCTCATTTCTGAAAGGAGATGATCTCTGAGCCCCTTTCAGTGGTGACAGTGCAGGATCCTAATTCAAATAGGTCCCAAACAGTACTTCTCTGCTTAACTCGTATATTAAACAGAGTTAGGGAAGAATCAGGTGGGTGTTTGAGGTGAAGAACGGTGCTTGCAATAGTAAATACATGTATTCTGGGAAGAGGAAGTAGGACAGGGATAAGATGGGGGTTATCAAGAAAAAAGTCATAGGCTGAGGAAGAGAACCACTGTCCGTCATTCTTCAGAGGAGGGCTGCTTGTTCTTGAAGGGAATGCCTCTGATAGGTCAATCCACCAAAAAGAACAAGTTTATTGAAACTTACTATGTGCCAGGCATGTGCTAATTTATGAGTAAGAACAATATGGTCCCTGTCCCATTGGAACTTAGTGAAGA
This sequence comes from Pseudorca crassidens, assembly GCF_039906515.1. Lineage (NCBI taxonomy): Eukaryota > Metazoa > Chordata > Mammalia > Artiodactyla > Delphinidae > Pseudorca > Pseudorca crassidens. The sequence goes on from NC_090300.1 coordinate 139,056,106, forward strand.
TCCCAGGACTGTATGATGCTTGGAAAGGCTTTTTCCTATTGCATTCATCATCATGCTGAGTTACTTCATTCATTCACTCTTAGGCTCATGAAGTTATTTACTTCCTCATTCATTCATCTTGCCAATGGACTTTTTGCTTTATTAGGGCCACTGTTTTGGGAACTCAGTAGTGAGTGGATTATAGTCCTTGCCTTCTGGAGTTGTGGCTAGTGGGGGCTGTATCCACGTGAACAGCTGGATTACCTCCCTAAACGGGACTTGGCAAACAGCCCTTCCCAAGTTAGAGATAAGAACCCTAGTGGTATTTATTACATGCTATGTTATACCTCTGAGAGGAACAGACAAGGGAAAGCACCTAATTTAAGTGATAAACAGATTTCGGTTTGCATTCTCCCTTCACCATAAACTAGCTGTATGACCTTGGGCAAGTCACTGATTTCCTCGGATACATAGTTTTCCTATTTCAGAGGGTAATAGGGATAAGTGAGATAAACTGTATATAAAGTGGGTGTCACCGTTTTTGGCCATATGAAATGCTCAGTGAGTCTGGCTAATTTTTATGATTATATTATTAAAAAGGAAAAGAAATCCGTGCCGAGGGACTTATCTGATATTTATTGGTAAGGCCACACACACCTGCTCCAGGATGAGACTCAGGTAACGCTGTTCTGTTCACTGAAAGAAGGCTGATGACACACAGAGTCTTCAGCACCGGAGAAGAACTGGACTCAGGAGATTAAGTGGTAAATGGGCAAGAAAACTGGAGAGTTGAGGTGAGGACGGAGAAGGTGAGGATCCAATCTCAACCAGCTCATGTTTCCGTTAAAAAAACTACTGGATTAGAAAATTTAAGTTTTAGTCTGTCTGCGTCCTGTTTTTTCCAGGGTACATAATGTTTTGATGTAGCTGCTTTACTGAGGCCGTTTTATGATGGGTTATTTTTAGCTTTTTGATCCATCAAGTAGTGGATAAAACAGCCCCCTTCCTCTGAGATCCTGAGCCCCACTCCTTTCCATTTGAGATGAGGTCAAAGAAGGGGGGGAGTTAGGAATAAGGGGGGTTGAGTCTAGTGGTGAGCTCAGAAGTATCCATAGCATACGTAAGAGTTAAGAGGGTAGAGTGCTTTTACCTCTGATGCAGCAATATCAAAATGTCTTCAGAGTAAAAAATGACTCTATCAGATAATTCAAGTCAAAATGTTCTGCTGGTTCCAAGTTCAGCTCTGAAATGTCAAGAGCTTAGAAGTTATCACTCCCATCTTTACAACATGAAAAAAAACCTAAAACTGATAATCCACGATTTTTCTCAGATCTAGTAGAGAATTGAGGTCATAGGGCAAACTGCCACCCTGAAATCTTGAGAGAGGTGAATACAGAAAATTACGCTGAGGTGTGCTTGCTGGGAACAGAAGCCACTGGAGCCATGAGCTGGTAGGAACATATAAATGGTAATTTTGACAAATTGTTGGAGGCTGAGTATAGACTAGTGTGAGAGTAAGAAACTCGTGAGGGCTGCATTCTTGTCTGTGTGTATGGGGCTGGGGTGGGGACACTTTCATGGGTTTTTCATTTAGGGACTTCTCCAGCTCTTCATGGGATCCTGTATAATAGCAGTGGGTTACAGCTGAAGGAGCTGCAAGACAGACTATTTAAGGAAGGGTTCTTAGGGCAGCCCAAAGACAGAAACAAAAACAAGGACATTAGTGGAATTTAAAGCCTCTGGCACCTTCAGCTACAGCAAACATTAAACACAGCCCAACTCCTAGTTAGATGAACATAAAATCTCACACCAAAGGCCTATTTACTTCAGTTCCTGTTACCTGATACATCATATCCAGCTTCCAAATCAGAAATAAGGCACGACAGAAGGCAAGAAAAAAATCTGAAGAGAGAAAACAAGCGTCAGGACCAGACACAGATGTGACGTAAATTTTGGAGTTATCAGGAAATTTAACTGATCAATATGTTAAGGGTTCTAGCGTGCCACAACTACTGAAGCCTGCATGCCTAGAGTCCGTGCTCCACACAAGAGAAGCCACCGCAATGAAAAGCCCGCGCACCGCAACAAAAGAGTAGCCCCTGCTCTCTGCAAGTAGAGAAAGCCTGTGCAAGGCAACGAAGACCGAACTCAGCCGGAAAAAAAAAAAAAAAATGTTAAGGGCTCTAATGGAAAAAGAAAACAGCATGGAAGAACAGATGGGTAATGTAAGCAGGGAGAGAGAGACTCTTAAGACTCAGAAGGAAATTCTGGAAATGAAAAACACTCTAACAGATATGAGAAATACCTTTGATGGGCTCATCAACAGACTGGACATGAGTGAGGAAAGAATCAATGAAATATGAAAGAATTTCAATGAAATTGAAAATATGTCAATAGAAACTTCCCAAACTATAAGGTAAAGAGAAAAAAGAAAAAAACAGAAACAAAAAGTCAGAACATCCATGAACTTCGGGACAATTTCAAAAGTGTAATATATGTGTAGTAGAAATATCAGAAGGAAAAGGAGAAAACAGAGTGGAAGAAATATTTGAAGCATTAATAGCTGAGAACTTGACAAAATTAATGACAGACACGAAACCACAGAGCCAAGAAACTCAGGGACCACCAAGCAAAATAAATATCAAATAATCTACATCTAGGCATATCATATTGAAACTGCAGAAAACCTAAAGACAGAGAAAATCTTGAAAGAAACCAGAAAGGAAAGGTGTGAGGCAGATACCTTGCCCAGACAGGAGCAATGATAAGAATTACTTCAGACTTCTCTTCGGAAACCATGCAAGCAGAAGTAGAGTGTAGTAAATAAAGTGTTGAAAGGAAAAAGCTAGCAACCTAGAATTCTATATTCAGCAAAATCATTCTTCAAAGGTGAAGGAGAAATAAAGCCATTCTCTGACAAACAAAAACTGAGCTAATTTATCCAGCAGACCTGTCCTGCAGGAAATGTTAAAAAAAAGTTCTTCAGGGAAAAGGCAAATAATATACGTCAGAAACTTGGATCTACATAAAGAAAGGAAGAGCATAATAGAAAGAATAAATGAAGGTAAAGTCTTATTTTTCCTATTCTTAATTGATCCAAAAGATAACTGTTTAAAGTCATAATAGTAACGTATTGGGTGGTTGTAAGCGATGGATAAGTGAAGTGAATGACAGTACTGACAGAAATGGGAAGGAAGAAGTGGTCTCGTGTTATCTGACAGTGACTTACATTCATTACACAGTATTTTGCAAACTCTAGGACAACCACTAAAAACATTTTTTAAAGTATAACTGATACACCAAGAACAGAGATAAAATGGAATGGAATCAAATAAAATGCTCAGTTAAAACCAGAGAAGGCAGAAAAAGAGGAGAAAAGAAGAATAGGTGCGACGAATATAAAACAGTTACAAACATGGTAGGTGTTAATCCAGCTATATCAGTAATCGTTTTAAATATGAACGGTCTAATACATGTACCAACTGAAAGAGATTGTCAGAGTGAATTAAAAACAAAACTATGTGTTGTCTACAAGGAACCTACTTTAAAGTGTCAGGTTGAAAGTAAAGGGGTAGAGAAAGACTGGGCTAACAGTAATCAAAAGAAAGCCAGAGCAGCTATATTAATTTTATACAAAACTGACTTCAGAAGAAGGAAAAATTTCAGGGAAAAAGAGGGGAATTACATGAAAAAGACTATATATGTAATATATAGTCTTTATATAACTGAATCACTTTTCTGTACAGCAGAAATTAACGCTGTAAATCAACTATACTTCAATAAAATACATTAAAAAAAAGAGTGGACTTACATGATGAAAAATGTTATGTCTAAGAAAACATAACAATCCTTAACACGTATGCACTTAACAGAGTGTCAAAAGACATGAGGCATAAACTGATAAGACGACAGGGAGAAAGAGAAAAATACACAGGTATAGCTGAAGCCTTCACAGGCCTCTTTCAGTAATTGATACATCAAGCAGGCAGAAAATGAGGGCACAGTTCATCTGAACAGTGCTACCAACCAGCTTGACCCAATGAACATCTTTGGAAAATTCCATCCAACAACAGCAGAGTACACGTTCTTTTCAAGCTCACAGGGAACATCCACCAAGATAGACCATAAAACACACCTTAAAATGAAAAGAACAGAAATCATACGAAGTATACTCTCAGGCCACATGGATTTAAACTAAAAAGCCAATGACAGAAAGACAGCTGGAACATCCCTGAATATTTGGAGCTTCAACAACACACTTCTGAATAACCCACGGGTCAAATAAGAAGTCTCAAGAGAAATTAAAATGTCTTTTGAACTGAATGAAAATCCAACACCACAATTTGTGGGATGCAGCGGAAAGCAGTGCTTAGAGGGAAATTTATAGCATCTTAGTGCATATATTAGAAAAGAGGAATGATTCAGAATCGATGAGTTTCCACCTTAGGAAACTAGAGAAAAAACGAGCAAAATAAACCTAACGCAAGCGGAAGGAAAGAAATAATAAAAATTAGAGTAGAAATCAAAGAAATCGAATACAAGAAAGCAACAGAAAGTGAACAAAACCAAAAGCTGCTCTTTGAAAAGTTTAAAATGTCCTACTTTGTCCTCATGTTCCCGCAGGGCCATAGAAGAGGATGGCCAGAGACGCCTGCTGGTTCTCTGAGCACCTACGTCTGTGGGCTTTTTAACACCCACCCTCAAAACCTGGGTCCCCTAAGGCGCACAGGTACACACATGCTGGTGACCCCCTCAGCCTGGGTCCAGAAGATTGATGGCTTCTGTTGTTGGTTAGAGTTCGAGGGCCCTTTCCTTTGGCTATTTAGCTGATATCTCTAAAGACCTGATTTTTCAGACACCTTTCAGAGCCACTTAAAAACAAAGACCAGACAAGTTACGTATGCGTCAGGGCCCCAGTGTCTGTTTTTAAGAGCCAAACCTAAGTGGTGAACATATAAACCCTCTAGGCGGCTCTGGTTTTTCCCTAGAGGGTTTTTTTCCCGCCTTTCAGCTTGGAAGGTGGCAGGGCAGTTCCCAGGGTGCCCTCCAAGTTCACCTCAGTCGTGGGCAGCTGGTGTAATGCCCTCTCGGTTGCTTGAGAACACACAACAGGATGTGACTCAGGACTCAGATGTGAGTCAGTTTCCAGGGCGATGTGTCAGGGTGAGCCCCGGCGGTGGTTTGCATCTCCCTGTCTGGGACCTCTGGAAGAAAGATCCAGGCTCCCCTGTGAACAAAAAGGGTGCCCCCCGATGCTCTGCTGCTACCTTCAGAACCATGTGATATCAGCTTTCACGGCCCCAGGGCCTGTGTCCTGTGCTGCGAAAGAGGCATTTCCCTGAAAGTCCCCCCATCTGTCAGAAGCGCTGTTTCCTCCGGCCTGTGCAGTACCAGTGTAGCACAGAACAAGAAGTAGGAACAGTGGTGCACCCAGGCAGAGACACTAACGAGCCTGGTGTTGCTATCAGTGAAACACCCTGCTAACGTGAGTCAGTTCCCACCAGCTCTGGATCCTGGAAAAAGAAGTTGTGAAAGAGCTCCGGTATCTGCCAACCGTTTGTCTCTGCTGGCCGAAGACAGCTTGGTTAGTCATGTACAGCTAGGATGCGTTCCTTGTTCCGGCAATTACTCTGAAGGGGAGCATCCAGGACCGAGCCGGGGCAGAGGCCTGCCTCGGGCTGCTGCGTGTTAAAGGCCGTTGGGGTCTTGAGGGATCCCGTCCTCATAGCTGACCGGTGGGCCTGGGAGGTGACAGGCTACCTGCGGGAGGGCAGAAGGGAGCTGTGTGGCCACGTCCCTACCCCTCACTGCCTTGGGGACCCTTCCCTTTACCCGACCGGGAGAGGTCCCTGGCTTTGTGGTCGGGGTGCTGGTTCCTAACACGAGACCCACCGCCAACTCCGGCGGCTTACCACAGCCCTTTCCCTCTCAGACCTTTGTTTCTTCATCTCTAAAAATGGGGGTAACCAGACTCACCTGCCTCGCAGGTGTGAGAGTTAATTACTGTTTGTGGAGCAGCTTTGAGAGCCGCAGATGAAAGGCGCTCTGTAAATTCAAAGAGCTATTCCTCGTTAGACGTGCCAGACAGTTCCCAGGGGAAACAGTCCAATCCAGCCATGAGGCCTCTCGCCTCGGCCAGATGAGTCTGAGCCGCGTCTGGAAAGAGGCTCTGGACTCAGGCACAGTTGTCTCCGAGGCAGGGTTTGGGGACAAGTCACTGGCTTCTAGAAAGGATGGGGGTCTGGATAACACCTCTGATTCTCTGCCAGTGCTGACTCCCTAAGACTGGGGGAGAGTGGCCTTCAGGTCACACGGGGTGCAGGGATCTTGGTTCCAAGAGAAAGGAAGGCACCTTCTGGTCTCTGCTGTGTCCTCCCTCGCAGACACGTTATTTCCCTGGCCTTTGTCAGACAGACATCCATTGCAAACATCTTCCCGTAAAGATTTTCTGCACCCTCACTTTCTGAACCTCTGTCCCCCCGCCCCCATACACACTTTCCAGGCCTGAACTGATTGTACAGATGGGCTGGGTAGGTTCCTGTAAGGCCAGGCCATCACGGGCATGTTCAAATTATTCCACGACTGCCCTGCTAATTTCTGTCCATTCCTCCATGTCTGTCTCCTCCAACAAAAAATCTCAAAACGTGGAGGAGGGTAAAAATGGCTCTCTGCTCCCAACTGCTTATTCTTCAGCACCCTCGCCCCCTCTGCTAGTTCCCGAAAGGGATGAGCCAGAGATACCTGTCGAGGGCTGGGAAATCTCAGGCAGCTTCTAGCTTGGGACTGAGCCCCCAGTGCAGCAATGAGGACCCTCACTCATAGGAACCAAATTGCTGACGCCTCAAAGTGGGACGCTACCAGCGGGAGAGGCACGGCACCCCTAGGACTGCCCATAGCTAAAGAAACTTAATTTGATGAAGGAACATCCCACCGAGGGCAGCACGTGCTCTAAAGAGGACGGTGCAGGCTTGAGAGCCTTGTTCCGTGGCCCAGGGCGAGAGACTGTCAGAGCCAAGCTACAGTCCCTACTGAGCACCGAAGGCCATGTGCCGATGGGGTGGGAGGGGAGCCTACGGGACTCCCCGGGGGGTGGGCGGGGGAGCAGCCATCTCTCCGACTAAGTAGATACAATAACAGCCGTCCCTTGGGCAGATCCTATCAAGTAACGTGGCTGAAGCTTTGCCAGGGTCCTTGAAATGCCTCAGGGTGGCAGCAGGCAAGAAAAAAAGAGTGATGTTATCACTGGGACCTCAGGGGCCATAAGATGAGTGCCCCTGCCCCGCCTCTGCCCTGTGAGTTGTCGGTATTGGAGGATGCTCTTAAGGCCGCCGCATAAGGACGTCTGACGCACAGCAGGTGCTGGTGAGGCCATCCTGCAGCCTGGCTGCCTCTGAGTGCCGCCCACCCGCTCCGGCTCTGTGCTAAACTTTTTACTTCAGCACTTCTGCGGGTTTGGAAAAAGTTAGGACCTTTTGACAAATTCTGTTGTATTATTACTATGAGATTTGTTTATTTGTTGTAAAGTTATGCAAATCCATTGCACCGTACTTTTCGAGCTCCAGGCTGTAGCCTACACACAGATTTCAGAGTGGCTCGAAGCCCGGCCAAGCAGCCTCTGTGTCTTGCGCTCTCGTGTGGCATGTGCCCCAGCGCACCCGTACTGCATGTTACACCAGCTACTCTGATTTTAAGCAGCAAACTCGGAAACATGGCGTTCTAATAAAACCAGAAGAAGAACTCTCATGAAGGGGGAAGAAGGGAGTGCAATAAATACCGTCTAGAGAACGCTGAGAGAGAACACAAGACACTGAACTCGTCCTTTGGTTTGTGTTGGCTCCAAACATTTCCGAGTTTTGGGAACCTCGTCCCTGAGCTGCCCCGCAGGGAGAAAGGGCCTGGACAAGGGCACGAGGGCAGGGTTTGGGAGTCTGAGAGATGAGGACTGAGCCCCCGCTCGCCCCTCACTCACCCTGTGCTGAGGCCAGCAGCTGAAGCCCTCGGAGACTCAGTTTCCCCACCTGTGAGGGGCTTGGGGGGGGGGGTGAAACGGCATCCGGACTCCAGCGTCGTTAATGCACCACCTGGCTCCTAGTAAGGCTCCTCTCCCCTGTCCCCTCAGAGAAAGGGTCCGTGTCCCGAGAGGGCCTGCTCCATGCCCCTCAGGCCCGAGTGCCCCATACGAGGGAGGAGGGCGGGCACAGCCCACGGAGTCGCCAGGATGAGGCCTGCCTCGGCCTCGGCCGAGGTGCAAAACGCCCTCAGCCCCTCACCTGGGGAAACATGGTTTCACCATCGACGTGTACACCATTTCCGCGGCACCTGCACAGACTGCCAAACCGAATACAAGCCCTTTTCTGCCCGCCGAGCACCAGCCTCGCTCAGCGGGAGCACCCCGGCACCCTGCCCTGCGGAAGGCGCCCGCCAGCTGCTGCTCGGAAACCGGAGAGCCGAGCCTTGGAAACCGAGGATGCGCGGCTCTTCACCTTCGGGGCTGGGATTCAGGTTGAGCAACCACTCGCTCTCTAATAAGAGCTTCCATCCACACGCCCAGCCTGAAGAACGTTCTGCCAAGAGAAGTGCAGTGACGCCCACGCTGGGGCGCCACCCCCTAACACGTGCGCGCCAGCCAAGGCAGCGGCTGCCTCTGGTTGTCCAGTCCTCCCCGCCTGTCCCCACCGGCCTGTCCCAGCTTTCCCTTCCCGACCCACAAGCTCCTGGTTTTCCTTTCCTACACATCAGGCCCGGGCTCCCGGGATTCCCAGCAGCAGGACCAGGAGGCCAGACCCCGCGGGGGCATCACCCACCCGCATCCCTCTAGCACCCTTCCTCGGGGGGCATGAACACACTGCGCCTGCCTCGAGGGGGCAGCCAGCACTGCCTGGTTCCTGGCCGTCCCTTCATCTCCAACACTGTGCACGTCCACGACGCTCCGGGAAGGTCTCTGGATGTACTGAGCAATGGATTTCTCCCTCTTAAAGGGCGCTGCCATCCCAGCTGGCCCCGACCCTTTTCTCCTCCCACTCTGCTGTGCCTGAAGTAATGACACAGTGAGACAGCCTGTTCTCTCCACATAAGGAGGGCCCTCACCCCCGACGCTGGAGACAGAAGACGCTGCAATTCGCGGACTCCCATCTTTTCGGTTGGGAGATGGCGGGACCGGCAGTCCTGAGCCCAGTGTCCTGCTTCACTCCTAGAACGTGACACCCTACAGCGCCGCCAGCTCTGGTTCACTTTTTGTAAACATCTTTTTTGGAGTAGTTTACGTCTTAAACGCAAGGCTTCTCCACACATAAAAAGACCCCAAGGAATAGCTCCGTTACGCTTCTCTGTTTTTTGAAAATCGGTAACCACTTGGATATTTGCTGTCGGAGCAGCTGGGAGGAAGAGGCGGAGCTGCCTGGCCGCTCGGTGGCGGGTTCCTGTGCCAGGATCACTGGGTGTCTCTGGCTTGCGAGCTGGGGTGGGGGGAGGGGATCACGATCGGCTTCCTCTGTGCCTCCTGCCCCTCCTGCGGTCTCCCCCCCCCCACCTCCCTGCGAAATCCGCACAAGAGGAATCGGCTCACCTAAGTCTGCAGCCATTTCGCACACCCCGAAGAACTGACCTTGACGTGAACTAATTGGGACGGCGACAGATTAACAGCACAGGTTGCTGAGGTGGAGTTTTGCGGCATCAAGGAGGCCTTTGAAGATAAGAGCCGCGTGTACTTTCATAAGCTCATCCCTGGTGCTCTGAACAAAGAACGCAAACTAATAAAGTCAGATGCGTCTGTGGGCGATCTACACTCACAGGGGAACATCGCCCCAAACTCTGATTCAGAAAGGCAAATGGAAATCTGCCGGAATTCTTTTAAACTCCAACACAGACCTCGGTTTTAAAACTGACACACACACACACACACACACACACACACGAAACTCTTGGTAATAAGCAGACTTCTGATGATCTGAAGGTCCACAGCTTCATGTACTGACTCAGAGAAAGTAAACGGCATTTCAAATACAACCTTCGTCCTTTAATAGATGAGGTCACTCTGAGAAAGATGATACTGTGAGCCCAGCAGTGGGAAACCTCCCTCCAGAGAACCGCTTTGATTTACAAGGTCAAGGAAGGCTTTCTCAGAGAAGCAGTAGGTTTTTAGTGACTTGGACTAAAATGGAGACTTTTTAAAAATTAAAAGCTGAGTTTGAGAGAGCAGACAATTAGAAACTCCTGCTCAGCAATAGGGACGACCCCGGAGAACAGGGATCCTGGCGGCCTGCAGAAGCCAGGAGTCAGCACTGATTTGCTGATGAGGATAGAGGCCCAAGGGGCTGCCGTTTGTGGCCGACACTGACATCCTGTGTGGACCGACTGAACCCTTGTGAATTTCCCAGATGGGTCTCAACAAGGGCGGTTTCTCCTTCAGGGGACGCTGGACAATGTCTGGAGGTGTTTTTGCTTGTTGCCACTGGGGTAAGGGGATGCTACTGGCATCTCGTGGGTGGAGGCCAGGGGTGGGGTGCTATTAAACATCACCCAGTGCACAGGATGGCCCCCCAACAGCAGGGGATGATCCGGCCACAAATGCCAGTGGTGCCTTAGGGAAACCCAGCCCAGGGTAGGCATGCACAACCCCAGTGTCAAACCATGATGACAAAGCCGGACGCCGTGACTACCAGAGGTGCCCCCAGACTCAGAGAAATTTAATGCAGCACGTGGCCTGGGCCGAGCACAAGTGAAACTGAGGAGTGTTAAGAGATAAGGAGTGTGGCGGGCACCTTCTGGAGCCCTTCTGGGAACCAGGGGTGGCCATCCGTCTGCCGTCATGCTGCGGCCAGGGCTCTATCCCCATGGCAGGGTTTGGGACGGCCGCTTTCTCACAGCCTCATGGCCTGGCACCCAGTCTCGGAGCTGGCATGCTGAGCCCCGGGCGAGCCGCAGGTGTAAACGACCGACAAGATCGCTCCTGAGCTGACCGCCGGCTTTGCCACCTGGGAAGGGACAGGCTAGCGCTTGCCTCTCCTGAGCTACCTGGGCATGAGTCACACGTAACCAGATAATGATGCAACTCACTGTCAACATTTCTAAGGTTTCATTCCAACATCTCGTGGAATGATAGAGCAGAAAGCAACCTCGGAGGCTATTCGAGCCAGCCCCACGTCGGAGCAAGCTGAAGTGTGGCGAGGTGAGAGGACTGCCTCTTGTTCCCCACGGCAGGTTAGTGACAGGGCAGGGACAGACCTTCTGGTTGCTCGTAGAGTGCTGCTCTTACTATATGATGATCGAAGCCATTTCCCCCTCGAACCTAGTTACCGTATGCTGACAAAACGAAGAAACTGGTCTACATTTCAAAAAAGAAAAAAAAACACGTGCGCGCACGCAGGTAAGTAATCTCCAAGTACAGTGCCGTTTGGAGGCTGGGAGGGGTACCTTTTCCTGCTAACAGACCTGGGATTCTGAGCTTCGTGGGGCTGGCGGGAAGCCCTGACCCCATTTACGTCTCCTTTCCATCCTGAAACTGAGCCCAAACAACCCCAAATCTCAAATAAAAGTTGATACCTATTGCTGTGAATTCATGAATAATGCAACTCGAAATTAGGGAGGGAGGGAGGAGACCATTCCCGTGCCCCCCAGCCCCCGGCTGTGTTTTCGGGTGGGGGTCGCAAGAGGTGGGAGCCAGGGTCACACTGCCACCCTGGTTCTGCCTTTTCTTCTAATAGCCTTCAACTGCCAAGTGGCTGCAACCAACATGCCGATTTTAAACCCTTTTATGGAAAGTACCATACCCTCTTCTGCTCACATCACTTAAAATAATGAGTTAGGCGCAGTTGTATTAGTCTGTCTTTCAAGTGGATTAAATTCACGGGCTCGTTCTCCTGCAGTCTCGCAAGCTTTGGCCTGGCTGTCTGAACGTCCAGATTAGACAGACAAGCACATGCCAGACGGCAATGAAACGCAATTACCTAGGCAAACTTTTGAAGGATTTGAGCCCTGGGGCACAGGCTGTTTACGACAGACTAAAAGCACCGTTTGTACTGAGCAAGACCAGTTGCCTCCGTCTTTTCGAGTTCTTGGTCCTGCCTCTGCCACTGGACTCCAGGCAGGATTTCTAGGGGCCTGATAACATCAGGCTTCTGTCCACACCTCAGCACCTCGGTGTCTTTACCGTGTTTTTCAACAAGAAAATGCAAGTACCAACAAAAGCCTATTATAACATCTCCCTTTGTGTTCACTGACTCTCCCCCGTTGGTTTATTTTTTGGTATTGTGTACCACCCCCAAAAAAGGCAGCGAGAAATCAACCTATAGCTAGTTGCTTGGCTCCGTATACGGCGTCTTTGGAAACGAACAACCTTTCCAATAAACAAGAACTTCCTGCCATCCTTGAAAAAAAGAGCAAACCAGCCTCAACAACACGTTCAAAGTACTTTCCCCTCTATTGGAACTGAGGGACCAAGGGAGAGGAGACAAAAGTGGAAGGAAGATTGATAAGGAGGGTAGCAAATGGCTTTTCTGCTGCTGGCCCACATTCCAGCACTTTTTTCAGTTGGAGACCAGCGGGGCCAACACAGATGGGTTGGCGTGGCCCTTCGTCCACCAGCTGAAAACTATCATGTGACCACGAGAAGGGGTCTGGGGGAAGGGGGTTAACTGGATTTCTGTCGTCCTGTTAGGCACAGAGTGAAGCCGTCAAGGTGGTGGCAGGGAAAGGTTTCAGTGTTTGGGGACCCGAGGCCCTGAGGCCGGTCAGTGGGTCAGTTTGGGCAAGAGGCTGTGAGCACGGGTGGGAAGATAAGACGGGCTAGCAAGATAAAGAGTGAACTTGGAAGGATGGATTTGAAAAGTGCTGGAACCCAGAGGAACCTAGGGACGCTTCTGGGGAAGGAGGTGACACAGGGACACCTGAACACGGCGGGGGAGAGGGCAGAACACAGGCACCGGGGAGATGGCAGGGAGGTGGGGGCATGGCCTTAGGAGGAAGCAGTGGACAAACAGCCTAGTCCAACTTTGGGGTTCAAATCTGTAATTAAACACGTGAACCCAGGTTCAGGCGTTTGAATGACAGGCCCGGGTGAGCTGTGTCAGGAGCTGAACGATGGCAAGGAAGGCAGGAGAGAGTTTGGCTTGCATGGGGCAGGGACAGCAAAAGGGAAAGGGTGGCTCTCTAGTTAACGGAAGCCGTAGAAGGTAACGAACGGGGGCAGAAGATTAAGAAGCGTAGAGACTTCCCAATTTCCTCTTTGTCGCAAAAGTGGAGAGAAAGGCCCCAGGGAGGGGTAGGTGTGCTGTCACCCCGGTAGGCCCAGCTGGGCTCCCTCCCCCAGGCTCCCAGCCAGGCTCTGGGAAGCGGAGAAAGGGCAAATGACGAAAGCAAGAAGCGAAAGTACCGAGGCTTGGTGCCTGCAAATCCTGCAAATCCTGAAAGCAGGGAACATGCTTCCTCAATGACTCCCCCTGAGCCCTTTCCCTGGAGATCCAGGCCAGGGTCGTGAGGTCTGGAGACGTCGGGGAGAGCGTTCCTGCCTGCCTGGAACTTCTAGGAGAACTTGTCATCCTTGGAAAACTGTGATTGCAGATGGGGAGGAGAGGGGCAGGTCGGTGGGGTGCTGTGTTGACCATCTGAGAGTCATCCCTCTGGTGGGTTTTGAGGTTTCGATGATCGCACCGCACAGAGGGAAACCTTAGGTGCTCGCTCCTGGGAGCCCATGATGGTTGGAGAAGCAGCAAACCTTCACCCTATCCAGTAACAATGGACAACGTATAGGGAGGGGAGAAGGCAAAGTGAGAGGTCCCGGGGCTTCCCTGGTGGCACAGTGGTTGAGAGTCTGCCTGCCGATGCAGGGGACACGGGTTCGTGCCCCGGTCCGGGAAGATCCCACATGCCACAGAGTGGCTGGGCCCGTGAGTCATGGCCGCTGAGCCTGCGCGTCTGGAGCCTGTGCTCCACAACGGGAGAGGCCACAGCAGTGAGAGGCCCACGTACCGCAAAAAAAAAAAAAAAAAAAAAAAGTGAGAGGACCCGATAGACGGGTCCAGGAGTAGAGAAGGGGGGTCCGTTTGGTCCTTGGTGGGGACGAAGATGTCCTGAAGGAGATGGGGCAGGATTGGGGAGGTGGAGGGGGTTAGGGGTAGGAGCTTTCTGGGTGGGCCACCGGCATGGACCAAAGCAGGTGGGCAGGGCTGGCCACAGGTGCTCAGAGCCCAGAAGAAAAGGCAGGTAAAAAGACAGCTGCTCACAGCGTCGGGGCCCCAGCTTCCCTTCGGCTCGTCTGCTTGCCTTTCGGTCATTTCAGAGCACGGCGGGCTCAGGGAGGAACATCTCATGACCCAGAGAAGGCAGGGCCTCGGCTGGAGGGGAAGCTAGGAAATCAGTGGCGAAGGTGCTCTTTTATTTCTGGACCAGGCCCCCTGTGGCTATCAGACATGGCAACATCTGCTTCCTCCGCCACGTTCCTCCACAGGTGACGTGCTTAGACAGGATGGGTTTTAGGAGGAGCCTGAGGGGAGGCTGGCCGTGCGATCCCGGCCTCCCTGAAGGCCAAGGTCTCAGCAGTGATGCCACCTCCCACTGCACAGGATCCAAACCCAGGTTGGAGGGGAGCCAGACATCCCCACATTTTCTGTCACTCATTGCTGTTTACATGCCTCACTCCGCTGCCCCTGAAAAGTTGTCCTTTGGTCCCTCTGGGGACATCGGCTGATACATATATAGGCACCAGTTAAAAGTGATTTATGCTAAGAAAGTGGCCGGGGCACACACTGCCCCTCGGCTAAGTCCTAGGTCTCAGATCTCCCCTGCTGTGTCTCCGAGGCTGAGGTAACGAGACAGCGGTGGGCCTTAGTGCTGACACAGTAGTTTGCAGGTTAGGAGGATGGGGCTGTCTGTTTCTTGTTGGCGAACAAGCCGAACAGAGGGACCACTGGTGCCCAAATGCCTCCCAGCTCAGGTAAGAGCCTTGCTTACTGAGAGGTGTTGGCCACCGGAGCCCCCTAGACACGACAGCTCCACAGGAGAGGAATCACGAGGTGCTCCTGCATGGGCTCCCCACTGGCAGTGCTTGCGGGAAGGGGTGGATTATATAACTCTGGGAAACTCCTTTCTGGGCCGTTCTCCTATGGACCTCCACATCATGCATTCCTATGAAAAGCAAGTCATTTCAGGATGGCTTTGACCAACTAATGAGCACTCAGAGCCGCTGGCCTTGAGGGGTGCCAACCTGGACCCAGAAGAGGTCCTGCCCAGTGGTCGCCTCGAGTCAGGGTCTCGGGAGAACTGGATTTGCAAAGGTCCGCAGACTTAGTGCTGGTGGCTGGCTCTGTCCTCTCTGTTGACGACAAGGGATGGGGGGGGGGCTGAATTGGGACAGAACAGTTTGCTGTTTCACCAGTGGATAAGGACAGAGCTAAAGGCGAAGTCCCCTTCTGCTTTTTGCTCCAGTCACTGACACGTCAGCAATGGAAGGGAAAACCAGGAAGAGGAGACCCCATCGGTGTGGGAAGAGTTCAAGTGTCAGCCCCATTTGCAGGAGCCGTACACCTAGCCCTAGGCACCCGGCTTCCCACTGCCTCGCTTAACCCGCCCGATGACTGAATTCATTCTCCAGCAGGCCCCGAGCTCCTTGTTTTGCAGTAGGAAATTCTCTTTCGTAAGAGGGCTACTGTTGGTATTGTTTATTTGTGTTTTTAAATTTCCAAAAATAAGGAAAGATTTATAAGATGGGGGGGGAGGGGAGGAGGGAGGAGAGGGCAAGGGAGGCAGCGACCCCAGCTTGTCCCAGCCCCAGCACGTCCCAGGTTCGCCACGGCTTCTCCTGGGCCCCCAGACCCCCCCCACCCCTTCCCGTTCTGAATGTGAAAAGTAAGCAGCGTGAGCTGCCTGGGCTGGAGATGCGTCTAACAAGGCCCTCATTGTCTCAGACAGGTGTGAGATTGGACTTGATTCGGGGCCAACACCTCCAGTCCCGGAGCCAGGTCTGTGAGCCGAAAACATGCACCAACCCTCCAGTAATACCACTGCAGCCAGCCACAGTCTCAACAATTTAAGACTTAACACACACAGCATAAATCAGAGGAGGATGGACCAGCCGACCGGCAGGTTCTTGGGTGGATGCCTTCAGACTGTCTGCAGATCAGACCCTGCCTGTTTGGGTTATTTGAGACTTTTTTTTTTTTTTTTTGGAATATAAAAATGAGAAACTGGGTGGAGCGGCGTGCAGAGGCATACTGGTGTTTGCCCTATCTTGTTCCAACGGCCCCTTTTTCTCCCTAAGTGCTGTTTTGCAGGGACGGCTCGGGAAGCTTCGCTTTGCTCTATCCAAATACTAAGAATGTGTTCAAGCTGGGCAGAACGGGCAGAGGGAAGCCGAGCCCTCCAATACGGGTGCCGTCTGTGTGACCTTCAGCAAGTCACTTAACCTCTCTGGGCTTCCCACTTATCCATCTAAATGAGGTGGCTGGCCATCCCATTCTGGCCTGTCTCTGATTCACTCATCTCCAGTGGTCAGAAGTTCAGAGTCATTGTAAGAACTGCCTAACTCAGAGGAAATCATCACCCTTGGGAGAAAATGTACGACTGCACTGAATGCTCTGTGTCTGAGTGGATCAGTTTCTTGGAGCAAGAAAAGGCCCGTCATTGGTCTCCTCTTATCTGTTCCTTAGGAGTGTGTGATCCTCAAAACCCGGAGCTCCAGGCCTCGGGGCAGTGGTCAGGATGCTCCGAGAGCCCAGCACCGCCCGTGTCTCCTGTCGACCCTGAACTAAGTTTCATTTAGGAGAGGCCGCTATGGAGTCATGGGATCTCGGCCAAAGAAGGGAGCCCGGAAGCCACCCGTCAGTGCAGCACCTCAGGGAGAAAGGCATCTGGTCTCCGCTCATGGGATTCCTGCCACCGTCCTGGGTGGCTCTGGCCCGGGCATTCGTGCCCTTGACCCTGAGTTCACCAGCAAGGGCGTGGCCACCGCAGGGATGCTGGGGTCTGGCCAGGTGCCCTGGCTCTCACTGCCCTGCACCGTTCAGGGAGTGAATGACATGGACTTGGCAGCATCCTGACCTGGGACGGGGAGGACTGTCACTCAGCCCCAGGCCCTGACACCCCGCGCCTCGCTCCCGCAGCTGCGGCTGTGGCCCTGGCCCATCTCACCCCACACCTGTTTGCTGGCCTGCTTCTGCCCCACGGCCTAGTCTGCAAGCAGGCTTTCAAGGCCTGGGCCTGGGGGTGGAATCAGCATGGGAGGCACTTACTTCAGATCACACAGGAGGGTGAAACGTGGTTCAAAGAACTCCTTTTGTAGATGGTTTGTACAAAATGCCTTAGAGGCTGACCTTCCACATCCTCTGAATGTGTCTGATTCATGCAAGTAAGGGGACAGGGCAGGGGTCACCCCTGGCTGCTGCCCACGTGGGCCCTGTGGACAGGGAGTGTCCTGTCAGCCTCCCTGCTGCCGTCTTCCCCCTCCCCACCCCGGAGTAGGGTTGGGGACGCTTGGCGGGGCTGAGAAGGACAGAGGGTGGCCTTGGGACAGGTGTTCTATCCTTGCCTTTAAAAAAAAAAAATCCCTACCGCTTCAGTATGAAATTCAACGTTGAAAGGATGGAGACACAAGCACGTGATACCCAATCGAAACATGGGGATCCACCATCTCATCGAGAAAGACAGGGAGAGGCAGAGCCGGCGTAAACGTCCTAATGCGCCCTCTGTACTCACAGCAGAGCCCACATTCTGTGCCCCCCCACGCCCCACCCCAGGCAGAGAGACAGCAAGCCAGTGGGCCAATCACTGATGCTCCCCGGGCCTCAGCGCCTCATGAGTGAAATAAAGGGCTTCTAGAAAGACATTTAAGGTCCCTTTCAACTATAAGAGT
This sequence comes from Pseudorca crassidens, assembly GCF_039906515.1. Lineage (NCBI taxonomy): Eukaryota > Metazoa > Chordata > Mammalia > Artiodactyla > Delphinidae > Pseudorca > Pseudorca crassidens. The sequence goes on from NC_090300.1 coordinate 139,073,927, forward strand.
TTTCCATTTGCATTTGACCCTGTGGAGAAGTGGGTATGTGCTCTCCTGTTAATTTACCCAAGGAAACTGAACTTGAACAGAGACGACACTAAGACCACCCTGCCCTTGTCTGCCCCAGGGCTATCATCACTCCCGGAAGAAAGGGGACACGGAAGAAGGTCATGATCACAGAGCAGCTGTGTGGCTCACAGGAGAGGACGGAAGTGCACCTCCCTGGTGAGGCACCAACGCCACCAACAAGAGCACGACAATAGCGATAACCGTAAAAAGCATAACACTGACCACTTACTGAGTGTTTAAAGTGCACCGGGCTCTACGTAAATACCTGACGAAAGCATATCTCAATCTCTGTGATGAGTTCGTGAGGCCGTGAGGGTAAATACCGCACGCCAGGCATCCAGTGCTTTGTGCATATGAACTCATTTCATCCTCGCACTCTCCCGTGAGCTGGGTACCGTCATTACCGTGCCTGTTTTACAGACGGGGAACAGCGGTGCAGAGGACTGAAGTAATTCTTGCAAGGTCACCTAATTGGGAAGTGGCCAGCCGGGGATTTGAATTCCCATCATTTATATCCACATAGATCTTAGCGTTAATCCGTGGATCCAGGTTCTGCTCTCCTCATGTACTGCACTCTGGGGGTTCCCATGTTTTTTCTGATTCCCTTATGACGATAAGGTGGGAGGAACAGCTCCATCCCGACTGATGGGGTGGATGGACAGAAGAACTGGCGTTCCGCTTTGACTTCTGCAGACCACTGAGCACTCCCGTGAACGACCAGGGAGAAAGTTTGAAAAATAAGAGAAATTCCTTATAGATTCTCTAAGGCGTCTCCGCCCACGGCCCTCCCCGCAAGGCGTGAAAGTATCAAATGAGGAAATCGGGAAGGGATTCTGGAATAAGAATAACAAGATTTCCTCTCCCTTCCACCTGAACTGGCCACCCGTAATTTTGCACTCATTCCATTTTAAAGTCATGCCTTGTAATTTGTGGAAAATCATATTAAACAGAGCCACGTCTGGGCAATGGCTTCTCCCATTTAGCAATACGTGGTGGCTCAGAAAGTCCAATCACACAGCAGAAATATTACCACAAAAAGAAAGGGGGGCCTCTTAATCAGGGGGCAGAGTGGGAGGCTCTGGGACATCTCTACTGGCTCCCTGAGAATGTTAGGCGTTAATCCCTGAGAGCCGCGGAATTACAGCCTATTAGAGTTAGGGCCACCTTGTTAATGACTTTCATGATCGGTGAGGGCCTGGGACTCACGGGCCTGCCAGCACCTGAGTGAGCACAGCAGGCAGGACCCTCAGGACCATGCCACGCACCTCGTGGGTGGCTAGTGGTGGGGGTTAAATGAACCAACAATATCAGTCATTCCAGAAACGTGAGCCATAATTATTTTGTTTCTGCCTTTAGTAAACGTGAGAACTAGGCAATGTCCTCGTCATTCTGCGGTGGCCCCGGCTCCAATAACAACCCAGGTATAGACCCGATCACAGACATACGCTGCAGTTTCAAACCTGGGCGGGGGAAAGATCTGCACATTTCAAAAGCTTCTGCATTCATCCCAAAGATCCCAGCCCCGCTGGATGACCAACAGAAGCACGGCTTAAAACTCAGGCAACGATGGTTGTTCCACATAGCAGGCAATTGACAACAAAGTACGGATGAAGATTAACAGACCCTGAGAGGAACAATGCAAATAAACTACTTAATGGGTAGAAATGCCAAGTCGAGCCCTTGAGCTTGTGCTGACTTTTACAGATATTTTAATAACTTTATCGTTATATAATTTGCCATCTGACATGGACAGAGAGATGCACTAATGGAGCATGCATGAGTGGCCGCAACAGTGAGATAACCCCCAGGAGATGTAATAAGACAATCACGTTCTCTTCCTTGTATGACCTACAACTCCAAGAAGCGCAATCACTAGTCGGATTATTCCTTCCTCCCTTTTTACCCCGAGATATTCTTTTGAAACCTCCCAAGCAAGTGTATGTGTGTAGCCCTTCCCAAGATGCATAGCATAAGCTCTCTCGGTCTTGATCTGGCCTTGGGATGATCAGGTTGAGCACATAAAGCTGGAGGGCAAAGAGGACTTCTTCTGCAGCAGGAACCAGCAAGTTACGGATCTGGGAAACTTCACTGCCCCAGATGGGTGAGCTGCTGACACCCAGAGTAGTGCTGACTCACCTGGGCCCCTCAGTTCCTCACACGCCTTCCCTAGGGACGCTCTGCTCTTTCGACACCTGGGTGGTCACCCCCAGATGCCAAGGCAGAAGGACCATAGCGCATCCTCCTTCACGCTCCCAGAAGGACCCAGATCTTGTTAGCCAGACTTGATAACATCGACTTGTGGAGGCTCAGATCCAGTGACACTGGGTGGAAGGACCCGTGGTGTGCAGAAATAAGCCCTATTTCAGTCCGTGCTGGCGAGTGTTTTAATGCTCAGGTTTCCCGAGCTGTTAAGTGACCTGAGATGCACAGATCAGAGTCCCCCACTACCTCCTCCACCCTCTTGTTCACGCTTCCTCCAGGTGGGAAAGCAGGGGGTCCCATCTTAAGAAGGAGAATCAACTTTACAAAAGGGACAGTTAACTCTTGCTACTGATTGCAACTGGAGGATGTTTTGACAATCTTGAAATGCTTGGAATGTTCTTATCCCCAAACCTGACCCTTAGGTGGTGTGAAATCACGGTGGGCCCTTGAGCCTGAGTCTGGAGGAAAGCACTGTCTTTTCTGCCCAATGATTCTCTCTCCTACCCATGGCTCATTCGGGGGCTTGGTGCCGTGGTTCTGTTTTCCCTGGAAACATGCTCATTTCTTTTAAACAAGAAATGTTATATTCCATGCCATTTGGGAGAGGCTGAATTAGCTAACACTCCATCTGAAGACTTTCCATAGCTTGATACTCAACAATCAACTGGATAAGAAGTGGTACATTCCTTTTTTCCTCCCCCCTATCAATTGTCAGGAGTGCCCAAAGAAACAGAAAATAAACATGATTGGCCAATGTTTGTTTTTAGGGTGCGTTCTATACTGGGTTTTTTTTTTAATTATTATTATTTTGTTTTATTTACTGTGGCTGGTAACTGAATCTCTAGTATCAAAACATCAAATGTTCTGCCAGAAGGAGATTATGGAAGAAAAGTCTATGCTAGGAAACTGGGTTTGTCAGTGAAGACTTTATTTACAGGAGTTTTGCAATCCAGATCTTTAATCTCCATAACAATTGAGCTGTTCTAGGGCTTTGAAAGCAATTGTTCAATAATAAGAAGGCTCAGGTAGGGCTCTGTAGAGAATGGGCTTGAGGACAAGGGGAGGTTAAGCTGGGACGAAGTGAGAGAGTGGCATGGACATACATACAGTACCAAATGTAAAATAGATAGCTAGTGGGAAGCAGCCACGTAGCACAGGGAGATCAGCTCGGTGCTTTGTGACCACCTAGAGGGGTGGGATAGGGAGGGTGGGAGGGAGACGCAAGAGGGAGGAGATATGGGGATATATGTATATGCATAGCTGATTCACTTTGTTATAAAGCAGAAACTAACACACCACTGTAAAGCAATTATACTCCAATAAAGATGTTAAAAAAAAAAAAAAGGAAAGCTCACGTAGGGCTAAAGCTTTGCAAATAAAATGTGAAAATATAATACAAATACACACTGAGGTGTCTCTGAACAGTTGATAACCCCCCTGCCTCCCTACATTTTCCCCCTAAAAGTCAGGCTGCAGTGCTCCGAGGGTCAGAGGGAAGTAAGGGAAGATAGACGTAATTACAGTTCCTCAGCATTATTTAAATCATATGTGTTGAATTTTAAAGAGCCCTAAAATAACTGAATTACAGTGGGCCTGCATTTCTGTTCCATGATGTGAGGAAAAATAATGCAAATGAGGAAAACCAGCTCCGTTTGGAGAACTACAACCGACAAGAAAACACAATGGGTCGTTTTCTCACCAGAGCCTTTTTTTTTCCCCTTATCGGCGTATATTGTTTGCCCCTCTCTTGGTACAAACTTTTGGTAAACTTTGATACTACTTCACGGCCGCAGTCAAAGTTTTGTTTTTAAATATCCAAATGTGAAAGGCTATCTTCGGGTGATTTGTAAATGTGGGATTATGAGATATGCAAAGTGAATCACCAGCCTTTAGCAATGGGTTTCTGGTCAACAGCACCTCGCAATAAAGCCATTTTTAACAAGGCAGCTTGTTCAAAACAACAGTGATATGCTGAGCTCCAGGCGACCACATTCTTGAGTCCCTCCCAACTGGCTGGCTGTGGTCCCCGTGTCATCTTCTGTCCCTATGCTTACTCCCAGCTGCGATGTCGTGAGCTTTTGGGGGCCAGGGCCAGAGGCACCCAAGCCTCCTGCTTTTCACGGCTCCCATGACACAGGGGAGAATCCCTTTTCTCTATCACTGCTGGGCCCTCTGATTCCATCAGCATAGGTGTCTAGAAAATGTTAAATATCTGATCTCATGTAGAAAAAAAACATACATTCTCGTGGCTGGAAAATAAAAGTACCATGATACTGAGTTCCAGTAAATGATGGCCTGAAGTGAGAGTAGCTGGAAGATGTGCTTGATTATGCGTGGCAGAAGACACTTGAGTTCACAGTTACCTGCCCATCATATCTGTTCTGGGGGAGTGGACAAGGGAAAGTGATCTCTGGACTCACCTGATGCCCTGTATCCGTTCCACCTTGGTGTAATGGGTAGAATGGTGGCCCTGCAAAGGTATGTCCATGCTCCGACCCACGGAACTGTGAACGTGACCTGATTTGGAAAACGGGTCTTTGCGGATGTAATTAAGTGAAGGATCTCGAGATGAGATCATCTGGGTTATCTAGAGGGCGCCTAATTCCAATCACAAGTGTCTTTAGAGAAGGAGCGGGAGGTGACACAGAGAAAGAGGCCATGTGAAGATGGAGGCGAAGATTGGAGTGATGCGGCCACAAGCCAAGGGACACTAGGAGCCCCCAGAGGTTGCAAGAGACAAGAAAGGATCCTTCCCTGGGAACTTCAAAGGGAGTAGGGCACCTTGATTTTGGATCCCGGCCTCCAGAACTGGAAGAGAATAAATGTCTGTTGTTTTAGGCCACCGAGTTTGTGGCAACTTGTTACAGCAATCACAGGAAACTAATAGACATGGTGTGGTGCTGCTGATGATAAAAGCCCACAGTTACTAAGTGTTACCCATGGGCTGGCTCTCATGCCCACTGCTTCACCTTTCACAGTGGTTCTAGGATCTCCAAGTACAATTATTACTCCCATTCTGCAGATAGGGAAAGTGAGGCTTTAAGAGGTTAAGTAACTTGCCAAAAGTCCTACGGTAATACGTGGTGGAGGCCAGTTTTGGGCCAAGGTGGCCTGCCTGTTGAGCCCTCATTCTTAGCCACCAGACTCTGCTATCTTTCTTGGACGAGAGATTTTCAGCTTAACCTTCCTGCTGTTGTACCACTGATGACAGATAAGTGCTCCAACCACAGCTTTGTTAAACACTTATTCTTTTGAACAAAACCTTTGTGCATTTGTGAGTGTGCGTGTGAGTGTGCGTGTGTCTATTATCATTAGGTGTTGATAATAATAACTGAGTGTGTGCTGGCCCACAGATCACAAGAAGAAGGGAACATTTCAGAAGGTATCAAATCCATGGAAGGAATATTTTATCATTAGGATCAAACCCTAAAATGAACCCTTCATTCCTCTAGTTAGAAAAGATGTCCACAGGCATTAACAACATGCTCTGGAAAGCGTGGTCTGATCACCTTGAGTGACATCCATGAAAACACTTGGTCTGAAAACGCGGTCCCACTAAAATGTGGTTTATGATTACTAGGGTGCTGACAGCTCACGAGGTTGGCGGCTCCTTTGAAGGGCTGGTTTATTAAGTACTTAGCTGAGGGGTGCTTGTAAAGACATCACAGGCATCAGAGCAGTGCTGTTCAAGGGAGTTCTGTGTTGGTGACCGTTCCGTCCATAAATAGAGCACGGAGGAAACGTAAGGCTGGTCACCACTCTGAGCACCGCTCCGTAAGTCACTCCAGGCAGCGGATGGGAAGCAAGGGCAGCTGACACGCTGCAGCCACATCAGACTCAACAAAGGCCACAGGCGGATTAGGAAGCCAAGGCCCGAGGGCCTTTTTTAAAGGAAAAAAATGAAGACTTAGCTTTCTCCCCATCCTTCATCCCCATTTTTTAAATGCCTACGATGCAATTGATTAGCAGGGGCTTTTCAAGCTTTCCTTAAACTTTGTTTATGTGGCATCAGCCCAGAAGACGGAAAACAGTAACTGAGTTCTCAGTTCCTCTAGTTCTAGTAACTTGTAACCTCTCTGCCTGCTGGTGAGGAAGAAGGGGGATGCGGCTGCAGCGCCCACCAACCCGCTTACACCCCACGCGAAAGCTCTTCATTTTGAGTTCATTCCACTGTTTTTCCTCTCTTCCCTGCCCCCCTTCCTTCTTACATTTATTTATTTTTATTTATTCATGGGAACACCCGATTCAGGCTTGTTTTCCGTGTAAGATTCTGGTGTTGTAGACCTTGAAAGGCTCTCAAACTCTACTATACCTAGATAAGAGTTATTTTTAGATCACTCCCTTTTCATGTTCACAGCATGTCTTGTAAGCTGATTTCTAGCACCCTGAATATTTTGCTTTGTGTAACCATGACCATTTGCAGATTTTACGCAGAAGAACGTCCGGTGTTTGACTGAGGGTAGCCTCTACCTCCAAGGTATTCCAACAGCTCCCGCCCCTGCCCTCCCACCCACTTTGTTTTTGAGCTTCCAGAATTGCTAGAAGAGAGAGGAAGGAGAGAGAGAGACAGAGAAAGAGGAAAGGGGAGGGAAGAGACGTTGTGCATTTTGATATTTTACCCCTGAGGCTGGAAAGGGCATTTATCTCTCCTCCTACAGAAAAGTGAAAAGGTTCTTTTTTTGTTTTTTGTTTTCTTTCGTCAATCCAGCTGATAAAGATTGACATAAGTAACCTGGTACAGCTGAGATTCAGTATCTCAAAAAGCTACACAGACAACAGGCACCAGAAAATGGTGTATCCAAAGTAACTTTAACTTGTAGGGTAACTCACTAGCAAAACAAAATCATTCGGAATACTAAAATTCAGGAGGTGATTTAAGAGGTCAAGGCCCCTCTGGACATACAGAAGTCTTAGAGCAAGGCACCCACACTCCTGCAGGCTGATCAGATGTTGCCGGAGTCTGGAGGTTAAGAAGGCCTCGGTCCCAATGGACCCCACAAGCGAGACTCTTTCATGCAAGAAGGCCAGGCAGTTACCCCAATAAAGTAAACAGAGTGGCTGGGAAGCTCTCTCGCTGCCCCCGCATCCTTCCTTCACTCATGCTTAGAGAGTCATTATTCTGCGTTCAGTTTTCTTTTCTCCCCATCTTTAAAAACAAATGTACACATCTCCAAAGGAGGGAATTTATTCAGATGCCCACCACAGAGTCCAGCCCTAAAGTTATTATTATCAACACCTAGTGATAATAGAACACAGTCTTTACAGGCCTGCCGGGTGAGTGGCCAGCCTAGCACTGCTCCTGTCTCCCCTTTGGTGATTGGGATTTTACTTGACACTGGTCAGCCCTGTGTCTAATTGATCCTTGATCCAAGAGTGAGAGCCGGGGAGAAACTGCCACCCACCGGGACTGGCTTTGGAGCCAGAAAGGTCTGCGTCTGAGTCCAAGTCCTTCACTTCCAACCTTGGAGATCTGGGCAGTTGTTAACCTCTGAGGTTCAGTTTCTCTGTCTGTGAACCACACCACAGGATTGTAGGTATAACACAATGTACACAAAAGGTCTGACTTGTTTCAAAATATGTCATAACTGTTCCAATTAAAGAGTTAAACCTCGTGTCTCGATGTTGATGGCAACACACACAAGAACAAAACTCGGCCTCTTAGTTTCTCTGGTTTTGACGGTTTTCTGCACCAGTAGATTTTACCCCGTCTCCATTTTCCCAGAAAGGAGGGACTTATGTAGCTTAAATGTGGTTCATCATTTTTGGTAAATCAGGAGTCAGAGTCTTAAAATGACGTGCTCGGGTTGCCTGAAGCCATCTCTAGGGGGTAGGTGTGGCCGCATCGGCAGCAGTGCCCTGTGGGTCTAGATTCTGCCCTGGTCCATCTTGGAAAGGGACATGTGTCAGTTTTCTTTCCCGTGACTGTAAAAGAATTCTAAAACTCGGCTGTAGAAGTTCATGATGATGTCCTGACTTACTTAAACGCGTAGCCACGACAAAATGGCTTTCTGTTCAATTTTAAAGACCTGGTAAAGTAGGAAGTTGAAATTAACCTCAGCCCTTTTATAGCTGAAACCTCAACAAATAAACAGTGGTTTGGTGGCATGGCAACCTGGCCCCCTTTCCCATCTGCACCCTGCTTCAGATCATTTGAGATGGCTATTTTGGGTGATTCTCAAGCACATCTCCTTCTAGATACATAGAGGCATTATTCTATATCTGTGATTTCGTACTGAAGGAGTTAAAGGGCCAGGCATGACCCTCTGATGAAATCCTAGCAAGACAGGGTGTAGCAGCCTATCAACTCGTGATCTCTCCGAGCCCGTAACTGTCGACAACTCCGCCGGGCTGAATACATCCACACATTGGTACGGCACTGCTGTAAAACTGCTCTGACTACTTTGGGGAGGTTTTGCTTCCAACTACTGCTGCCATTTCAAAGCGAGCCATAAACACATGCTGAATTTTTATATAAAGCATCTTCTTAAATATAATACAGAAGCTCTAGCGCTAAGCTGGGAAAATAACCATTTTCCTGTCCATCAAGAACAAAATGAAGGTTCTGGCTGAAAGAGACTTTACTGTTATCCTTGTTAACTTTCTAACTTCAGGGAGAAAAAACTCCCAAGGGTCTACTCAAAACAGGACGAAGGTAAAAAAGCATTTCCTTATGGAAAAAAGAAAGAAAGAATAAGGAAAAGTAGATTTACATGAAAATCTCCCAGATACTTATTTTTTAAAAGTTGTTCCTACAATTTTACAAGTGACACCCTGAACGGCAAATCATGTTTTGGAAGGAAAGAACGTCAGCGATGTAGTTAACACATTCTCTCGAGTAGCAGCTAAGCCTCCAAGGCACTCTAAAAGCAAGTTATTATTACTTAGATGTTGCAGAAGTACAAAGTTTTTAAAAGGAACAAGAAACGGGGTTAAACCTGATACTCTGCTAAGCGTACAGTATTCCAAAGAGCTGAGGAATGCCCGTCCGTGGCAGTGCCTCCGCCTGAGAGATGCTGGCTGCTGAGGACAAGAATTCAACACCCCACCCTGCCGTTTTCTTCTTGGTAAAGAGAGTGTATCTGACCAGGAGGGAAATCAGATCTGATTCACTCTTCACCAAAACTGAAACCAAGCCGAATTCACGGTGACGATTTCCACTTGCCCCCATGTGGTTACATTTTCCATTGCCTTTCAAAATGCTTACTATTTTTAGTTCCAATAGCAGTAGAAAAAGGCAAATCCCTTTATCAACCTAGTAGTAGAAATGGTCAGTTATGTCATGAGAGAATAAGAGAACAGAAGTCTCCTCTTAGATGTTACAGATGGAATCCTGAAGATGACATAAATGAATGTAAATGGCCCTAAACACAAGATCCAGCCATCCCCTGGAGAATTTTATTCTATTTAGAAGAAAAGTGGCATTTTCCCCTCAAGCCCATCTCTCTCACTTAATGTGCCGTTTCATCTAATTTCTCATACACACTTGCATTTTGGAATTAAAAAAAAATCTATATGCATATTTTGAATAAGTATGCAATGATTGAGCACCAGGACACCAATGGTTTCATGGGACCTCTTCTTAAATACACCTAAGATGAAACTGTAGATGAGAGGCAGCCCCCCAAAATCAAGCTGAGGTTTCTGTGGTCCACAAAAGGGCGACTCTACAGAGAGGCCACTTAACAGCTGTCTGCATAGTATCTTATGGGAGGAGTTCTCTGGGAATTTCCCCCGCAAATAAAAATAACTTCCCCCAGAATCATGACTGTGAGAGTGAATGGCATGGACCATCGGGCTCTGAGAAAGAGGGTGGGTGTGCCTTTAAGAGCCCCACATGTGCTAATCCCAAAAGAAACCCACGGGCTGGAAACCCTAAAGGACTTAGGATGCTTGCACATCTCACAATACAACTCAAACAGAGAAAACACCCGGGAAAGCTAATTTCTGCTGTCCCAGAAGGGCAAGGAGCATTCCCCTTGCTGGCCACCTGCCCTTTCCCCCAGATGTGTTGCTTATCTCTTCCTTCGAGTTAAACAAGCCTGACCCTTTGAGAAAGGAATCTTACTGTGACCCTACCATACACAGCTGTGTCCTGCACAGCACCGAGAAAACGACTGCCTTTCGGAAATTTGACATGGTATCACAGAGCAAATAATCATTGACGTCAGTGCTTTCTACAGTGTAAATGAACTCTGTGTATTATCTAATTTGGCACAGTGGGTTTTATGCAATTACTGTATTTTACAGTGTTTTTGCAATTGCCAGCTAACCCCACGGTGGGAGGGGGGATAACCCGCCTTCTTTATTGATTGCAGGCTTACGAATTGCAATGAATACCCTTGATGGGGTGGCGTCCAGACACTCCTCCTATTTCTTTATATTTGCCAAAGAACGTATAGTAAATACAAACCCCTCAAGTAATCAGTAAGAACTTGAAACATCCTGACCTTCACCTGGCCTGATGTATGTGTGTGTGTGTGTGTGTGTGTGTGTGTGTGTGTGTGTGTGTGTGTGTGTGTGTGTGTGTGTGTCTTCAAGCTGAGGAGGTAAGAAAATAACCTAGCCAAAGCTAAGCTTAAAAAATTCGAGATCTGATCTACACAGCGATACATATCTGTCCATATCCTCTCTATACCCTCTGTAGCAGTGCCTTTCAATCTGGGGATCTTGTTACCACGCAGATCAGACTCAGTGGGTCTGGGGCGGGCCGAAGACTCTGCTGTTAACAAGCTGCCAGGCTGCTGGTCCGGGGACCAGCCGTTTCTGAGTGCGGACGAGGAGCCACAACCGGCCCGGGTGGGTTCCGCCCAAGGGTGAGGCGGGAAGCGGGCTCTGTCCGTCCGGGTACTTACCCTGCATCTGACTCTGAGGCTGAGGGTTAAAGGCAGTGGAGTGGTTCAAGGAGGCCCGAGGGTTGGGTGTAGGGGCCGGATGGTGTGGGCTGACCCTCATGGCCGTGCGCCGCAGCTGCTCCAGTTCACTGAGCCGCTCGGAAAAGGACAAGCTCCCGGGCTTGGTCTGATCATCTAGTTTCTGACGATGTCCTATTGCGGGGAGGGGGTGGGGAGGGGAGAGGGAGGCAAGAGATCAGAAGAGGTACCGTGGATTTGCTAAAACTCGGGCTTTTCTCGTCTTTCCCCTCCCTCTCCCCTCACCCCCAGCGTGGATCTGCTGGAGATCTGCACAGTTAGCTGCTCCCGGGGTCGGGGGGGGGGGGGATTCGGGGCCGCTGTCCCCACGGCAGACTGGGGCCCCTTCTGTCACACTGGCCGCTGGGCGCTCTGCCCAAACTGGGCCCCGGCACCCAGCTCAACCCTCTGTGCCCATCTCCCCTGGGCGGGATGCGGTGGGCACGTGGGGCTTGGTGGCGGTGGCGGCATGGAGAGAAGGGGCATTCGCTGTTGGCACTTGGCCAGGAAAGGAGGCCTGCCAGTGGCATCGGAACAGCTGCCCCAGCTGCACACCCAACCCCGGGCAGGTTTCAGAGGCAGCAATGTGGGCCCTGGAGCTTAGAGGCGCGCCCCTTCTAACAGGAAGCGAGGTGTGGCTGCAAGCCCACAGCCCTGGGAGGTCAGATTTCCTGTTAAGTGCAGGGCACGGGTGGCCCCTCTCCTCTGCTAGCAAGCTTTGCATGAGCATCCTTTCTTCCCTGAAGCCGACTTCCCCAGCTTCGGCCTTGTCCAGTCCAAGACTCCCAGCAGGCCGGGCCCACTGGAGCCCAAAGGGAGCCGCCAGCAGGTTGGCCGGGCTTCCCCAGGGGGCTCAGGGATCCGGGGTGGGGAGTCGGGCCCCTCAGCATCTGTAGACACAGCAAGTATCCTCGCCTCGCTCCTGGTCTAAATTGCTATCACGGTGATAGCAGCGGGCAGAGGCCATTCACTCAAGAAGGGCCAGGGGGGTTGGGCCTTAATCCTTCATCAAAATGTCTTTACACCAGAGACTCAGGCTTGTCGAGCAGAGCTGAGGCTCCCAGGTACTGATGTAGCCACGGGGGGCGGGGGGGGTGGTGGTGGCGGTGGATTCATTCCTCTTTCAGAGAGGCTGCCCTCCTCCTTACGTTGAACCAGGATGGTTCGAAGAGTCACTGACCAACTTCACAAAACCCTCGCCGGACTGTCAACTGGCCTCAAACCAAGATTGGAGAAGCAGCCTCCTTGCTGCCACGCTCAAGTGCCCTTTCGCACACCCGACCCAGTCCTCAGTGAGGAAGAAGATCCCTTGATTCCATGCCCCCCAGCCCGGCGTGGGAGTCGGGGTGGGAGACGTATATTTTAGCCCAGCTCCTGCTGCTACGATTATAAAATTAAAATTTATAACTTGTATTATGGTTCCAAATCTCCGTGGTTTGCCGTTTCTTCCTGCTGCCAGGCCCCATGGCACAGTTGACACTGTCTCAAATTCCAGACCAGAAAAAGGACGCACTATATTGCAGTGATTTTATCATGAACAAGACCTGTTTTGGCTCCGAGATGAGGAAAAATACTTAAGCATAATATTTGTGTAGTTCAAATGCAACGCTCCCTCTTTTCATGTGTCACCAAGGCAAATCTGGACTCTGATTCAGCCGCACAGCCCACAGTACTCGGTCTGAACACAAGGCAGCCTGAGTCACATGGGCCCAGCACACATGTGAGAGGCCTCTTACCCGCTGAGTATTTTAAGCACCGGCCTTGTGGGCGAAAGGCCATGGGGCCAGGTCCCGGAACAACCCCTGTCGTCCCTTTCCCTCAGAAGTACGAAAACATCTTTTTCTAGAACATTCTATTTCGGTCCACCATGGACTCATCTGTGGTCCCTGGATGGAGCTTCCCTTGACTCCTCCTTCCTCTTATCTCTGTGATACATTCTCGGCTTCCCGATGGTCAGACTGAAAAATCTGAAGTTTTCTCGTAGAAGAGCAAACAATGCCAACTCAAAAGCCATCCCAGGCGTAGTAATTCAGCCCTTTAAATGCCTACCATGACCTGGTGTTAGGGGTCAAGCAGGGAAGAAGGCAGGACAAATGATTCTGGAAAGTTCTACCTCCTCAGAAAGAATGCCGGTTGGCAAAGCTTTGGAGTCTCCGGCCAGCCTTTGAAGAGAGGCCTTCCATTGTGTCTGCCTCAGTCACCAATCTTGAGTGCCATCACACACCACCAAGAAACCAAACGGGAATAAGTCATTGCAGGTGACAGCCACTACTGCGGCCAGGAGCGACGTGAGATTACTTTTTCTTTATGAGACCCCTCTCATTGCCCTATGCTTAAAAAACAAAATAAAAGAAAGCTTTCAACACGTGAGCAACTTCTGCACCAGCTGACACCTGCCAAAGCCGTAGTCATTTACAGAGATTAACTGATGACTGTCTGCTCTACTAGGAACGTTCGGGCATAGCTCTCAGAGAAAACAATTCTTCACTCTAAGCTATTTCTTAAGCCCTGAGAGTTGCAGGGCTGAGTTTAATGCTGGAGGAGGGGATGAGAGTTCATCTCACACCCTCCCCGTGCTGTGATCCACAGAGTAAGTAAGAGCGTTACTGCCCTCCCAAGGAACCCTGGGCCCCTTCCTCACTACTAGTGCTAGAGAGCTATAACACCAAGGCACGGGGGAAATAAAAAGCATTATCATATTAAAGGTGTGGTTCTGATGTGTTTATAAGCTAGATCAAAGGAAGACCTAATTCCTCTTTTCTGAAACCATCAGATTTCGTGTGCCAAAGAGCAATGTTTTGCGTGAAACGTAGAAGCTTCTGATATAAACTTTCAAGCTGGGGGAAATGAGTGCGTTATGTCTCCAGTTTCCTGTATCTGTGTGCAATTAGCCCCCTGAATTTTAAATACAGGAGTATGGAAAATGTCCACGATCAAATTCACTTTTCTTCTTTCTTACTGACTACTGGGCCTCAGAGGGCAATAGGGAATTCAACCCCGGTGGTAGAATTACGCAATGAAGCCTCAAACACGTGCATGCTGGCAGCCTGGCTTTTTGAACACGTTGGAAGTCAGCTGTGTATGTCTACGTGGTGGTCCTGAAAATAGTGGCTACCTCAAGATTTCATACTGGGACATCTTACTGAATCTTTAGCAGAGTTGAAAGAGACCCTAAACTACGTTTCTCTATTACTATTTTCACATTTTCCAAAAAGTACTTGATTAGAATTTTATATATATGCAAAACTATACGAAGCCAAAAGAACAAAAAAAGAATAAAAACAAACTAATCCCATCTGCTCAATTTTACGTCTTCATTCCAAAGACATATGTCCTGCCGTCTTCTGGAATGGGTGCCCAACGGGTATCCCTAAATGTTAGGATATTTGTGATGGATAATGAGACCAGCTTTCAGTTTTCTGCTATAAGAACTATAGGCTGAGTAGGTATATGCATATTTCACTGACAAACAAAGTGCTTTTTCAAAGAAACATTGTTGATCTGTGGCTGTAGGTAACTGCAATACAACACAGATCATCCTTGAATTACAATTGGGTAATGTCCCAATAAATCCATCCTCAACTGAAAATATCATAGGCTGAAAATACATTTAAAATACTTAACCCACCGAACAAATTAGCTTAGCCTAGCCTACCTTAAACGTTCTCAGCACATTTACATTAGCCTACAGTTGGGCAAAATCATCTAACACAAAGCCCATTTTGTAATCAAGTGTTGACCGTCTCAAGTCATTTATTGAATACTGTACTGAAAGTGAAAAACAGAATTGTCGTCTGAGCACAGAATGGTTAAGTGTATCAGTGTTGATCCTTGAGATGGCATGGCTGATCACACAAGCATCACACCACACATCAACGGCCCGGGAAAAGAGCAAAGTTCACAATTTGAAGTGTGGTTTCCACCGAATATGTGTCGCTTTCACACCATCGTAAAGTCGAAAAATTGTAAGTAGAACCATCCTAAGTCAGGGACTATCTGTATATGATTTTCTATGAAAGAAAACAGATGAGGCTAAGTTGTTACCTTTTCTTGGCAAGTTCTGGGTAGAGAGAATCATTTCCTGACAATCAAAGTGCTTGTCCATGTTTCTGATATGAGTTTAGTAGTTTTCTTGAAAGATTCTCCGCAGAAATATTAGAAAAGGCATATACTCAAAGCAGTGTCATGATGAGCAGTTGAAAAAAATTGATGCAAAATGATGAGACCAAAAGGATATCTGTCTATATGTGTGTGTATATAGATCTCTATCTCCTTCCTTCCATCCATCTGTCTCACTGTGATTCTTCCAAAAGGATATAGGTTTTTCAAAAGATGTTTGCCAATCAATCTGATACTAACGACATATATCCGGGTATAAGAACATTGACATTTCCTTCTTTAATTTGCTATTCTTTATGACTAGGGAAAAGAAACCAAAACGTGTAGAGAACAGCTCATTTTTCCTGGTTTAACACTCTACCCAGGGTTAGAGTGCTCTGGGGTCATCAAAGTCATTAGGACTTTAAAGCACTGGTACTGAACATGGATGTGATCCTTCCTCAAAGTACCTTGCAGGCGGTGAAATAAAGCTTCCTAGGACTTCCCTGGTGGCGCAGTGGTTAAGAATCTGCCTGCCAATGGAGGGGACACGGGTTCGAGCCCTGATCCGGGAAGATCCCACATGCTGTGGAGCAACTAAGCCCGTGTGACGCAACTACTGAGCCTGTGCTCTACAGCCCGCGAGCCACAGCTACTGAGCCCACGTGCCACAAGTAGTTAAGCCCACGCGACTTGAGCCCATGCGCCGCAGCAAGAGAAGCCACCGCAGTGAGAAGCCTGTGCACCGCTATGAAGAGTAGCCCCCACTCGCCGCAACTAGAGAAAGCCTGCACGCAGCAACGAAGACCCAACACAGCCAAAAATAAATTTAAAATAAATAAATTTATTTTAAAAAAAACCCTTCCTAACTGCAAACCTATCCATCTGCTGGCTAATTAAATGTTGGGAAATACGGTCTCATATTATATATTGTGTATAGATGATATCTACATAGATTTATACATATAATTGTATACATAGATTATATATAGATTGTATATACCTTATATACACAATATATAATGTGATATAAAATATATACTGATATATGTAACTATATTAGAATACATATTATAATACATGTTTATATATCATCCAACTTTACATGTACACAGGTAGCCTAACTTTCCCCCCCTCTATCTCCTCCCATATCGTTAAGCTTAGAAAACAGCGCAAGGCTGGAGTCCTTCTGAACTGAAGAAGGGCTGGAGAAATTAGCCTCGTTTTTTTTTTTTCTTTTTTTTTTTTTTGCGGTACCCGAGCCTCTCACTGTTGTGGCCTCTCCCATTGCAGAGCACAGGCTCCGGACGCGCAGGCTCAGCGGCCATGGCTCACGGGCCCAGCCGCTCTGCGGCATGTGGGATCTTCCCGGACTGGGGCACGAACCCGCGTCCCCTGCAACGGCAGGCGGACTCTCAACCACTGCGCCACCAGGGAAGCCCTAGCCTCGTTTTTTAACCCATACGTGGGAGTGAAGGTCAGAGAAGTTATGTCATTTTCCCAATCTCACACAGTCAACTCGAGAGAGAGGGCAGGTCTGAAAACACACCCACTCCCTCAACCTTCCCCCCCCACCTCATGCTCCGTGCACCTAGAAATACCCATTTCCACGACTCCCATGTAACAGAGAGGAGAGGCGCACAATGTCCCATGGTTGTCCATCACAGGGACCCCGGGCACTTGCATGATTTGCACACTCTGCCTTTACAGTCCCACTTCTGCTCCCGGCTCGTCCTTAGAACAGAAGAGAGCCAGAGTCGTGGGGTGACCCCTGGCAGAGAGCTGGGTCTCACACGTCTGCAAGGGCATCCGAATCACCCGGACGTCCTGGCAGGGCTGGGATGGGGCCAGTGAGTTCAGAATAAGGTCCCAGTGATGCTGAGGCTGCTGGTCCAGGCACCACCCTGGGAGCATGGGTGTGAGCGCCAGCGATTCGTCCCTGTGGTGCACATACTTCCAACATGCTTCTCATCTGCCGGGTTTGGAAATTAAAACACCAAATATACCAGAACTGTGTTTAGACTAAGTGCCCATGGACGCTGAGTGATGGCCTTGTTTTGGTGATAACTATTTTGTGGCCTTTAAAAAAAGTTTTTAAATTCTTCAGTGTGCTGTACAGAGTGGCTGAAAATGCCAAAACTCTGCCCGCAGAGAGGTGGGTTGTGACCGTCTCTCTCCCACCATCCCTGAGATGACTCCCTGAGTCGCTGTTGCAATAATCAGGTGGGGCTGCAAGGGGAAGCCAGCATTCTCAGGCAGGAAGCAACTTCTGCCCTGCCGTCTAAGGAAAGACTTTGGGGAACAGCAGAAAAGGGTTACTTGGACGCTATGAGTCCATTCCAGAAATGCAGCGGCTGAGACCTCTGAGCCCCCGCAAGGCTGGGGGTGCTAATGCGGATGCTGTAATCCTTCTCTCCCTGAGAGATACAGCATGGCACCAGGGAAATGGGGCTGCCAGTCTGGATGTTAATAACTCTCCATCGTAAATCTGCTTTTCCACCCAACTTTCCTGCGGACAAGAGCAAGTCTCTTCAGCCTCCTTATCTGCAAGCCTGGAATTAAAGGACTAAGACGGATTACTGTGCGGGCCTCTAAAAGCATTCGCGGCAATTACATCTGCAGCGATTCGACTCAACTGGTTCCTGTCAGACGACTCTAAGCGGGGGCTTTCTTGAACAACTTCATGTGACATTAGGACTTTCAGAGTTCTCTTTCTTTTTTTTAGGCAAATACCTGACCTTTGGGAGCCATGAGACTGGTCTTCAGAGCTCTGTCTTGAACCCGGGATTCTCCCTGGCCTGCCCGACCCTTGGGTGTGCTGGTGGCTGGCAGCTTTGTACAAGGTATCCTGAGAATTCACTCTCCCTCTGCCCCCTGCTCTTTCATCCGTGGCCCTTTGAACAGTTACTAGTGACCTTGGACATCAGTTTTCCCAGATCCTTCCCTCTCAAGCTTCCCCTGAGCCTTTCCTGGTACCCACTGAGCATCCCATTCTGTTTTTGCCCCTTCCCCATAATGGCCCAAAGGCTGTATCCAGAGGGAGTGGGCCATTAAACTCAGCTTCAAGCCTGCTAGCAGGTTGTCAGGGGCTGCAGCTGGGAAGAAAACCACTCTGCTGAATCTTAATCCAGGGTCTCATTTTCCTGCATGTCTTATTGGTTAGAAAATAATGATACTCTTTGGTTCCCTGCCCACCCCTTCCCATCAGCGGCCAGAGGAATGTAAGGCTGAGATTAATGCTTATCAACCTACCCGTGCAATTGTCCACCCGTCCTCACCCATGCGCCCTGTGCAGGGCTTCTGTTCCCCTCGCTCATGCTCCTTCTAAACCACACCAAGCCAGTGGGGAAAATCCACTAGGACGCACCACTTCCTAGGCCATACATTTCTACTGACTGAGGGATTCCGCAGCTGTGATGCCTTACCCCAGAAGAATCACCAGCAGGGATGGCGATGCCTTTGGCTGAGAAGAGCTTTGGTTCTCTTGCAGGTGGCAACAGGGAAGTGAGTGACCCCTGAGTCTACCTGTGCACGGGGCTTCCCTATCCTCGGTCTTCCCAAACCGTGGTCCTGCACTGCCCCCTCACATGGCATGAAGCGCATGTTTTAGGGGTCAGGCTGGCGTTTTGCTAAGCGTGCTTTCTAGACTAGAAGGCAGACAGTTTGAATTCCCCACTTTGCTCCAGGCACACCGGCCATCTTGCTGCTGCTCCCATATGCCTGCCTCAGGGCCTTTGCGCTTGCTGTTTCCTCGGCCCAGAACACTTATTCTCCAGATACCTGTGGACCAGATCTCTCCTATTTTTTTCCAGTCTTCGCTTAAATTTCATCTTCTCCCTGAGAAATTCCTGAACACCCTAGTTTAAGTTGCAAACCCTCTCCAACCTGGCCAACCCCTGACCCTTTACCTTGGGTTTTCTCCATACCATTTATTAATGTTACTTACAGTCTGTCTAGGCCCACTGGGCTGCAAGCTCCATGAAGGTGGGATGTTGTCTCTTTTCTCCACAGCTGTATCCCCAGTGCATAGGAGAGTACCCCGCACACCGTAGGCTCACTAAATGTTCACTGAATGACCGACCGACTGGCTGAACACTGGTGCCAACCAATTGTCCTCCATTAGATTGTAGGAAAGTAGAACTTATTTGGGGCAAAGGAAATGTGAACTAAAGTTTCCAGCTGAAATGGAACTGTAGAGGGCTCAGGAAAACTACTTGGGGAGGAAAAATATCATAACTGAACATAGAGAGTTTCACGGAGAATTGACTCATGAGACGTTAAACCGTCCATAAAACTTGTCTTCTCTATTTTTTTCCCCTTTATTACACAAAAAGATAAAAAAGAATGGATACAATAGTGTTAGTATTTATAGTAATGCTATATTTACAATAAATTGCAACGTATTTTTCATAGAACGCATATGATCTTGTGGGTTAATTTACTGTTTAGAGTTTCAAAATTAAAAGTAGTGATTATAATAATAAACGTATCAGCAAGAACTTAAAATAAAAAAAGAATGGATAAAAGGCCTTTCGTGCAGAGCTGAGTGTAGCACCCCTGTATAAGCAAGGCACTGCTACAGCTTCCTTGTGTTTCTGGAGAGAGTATCCCCATACACACACACACACACACACATATGCGCGTGCGCGCGCACGTCCCTCTAGACGTGGGCTAAGCGTCCCATGTCCCTCTAGACGTGGGCTAAGACGTAACTGCTAGAGCAAAGCACGAAAGGAATGGTGTAGAAAGCCAACGTGGAGAGCAAAGCGGCGGGCTGGGGCTAGAGCGAGAACAACAACTAACCCAGACTTCAGGCCAACACAGGGCCCGCCCCCTCCATCCCTCCCCGAACCTTGCCCTCAAAATTCATGGGACAAAAACAGAAACAAAACTGAATTTCCTGAAGTTCCAGGCTCACAGTAACAGGCAGTGGAGTTTTTAGCTCATATGCATGAGCTCTTGGAGACCTGGGCCTCCCTAAAAGCAGAGGAGTCAGGATCTGTGGTCATCGGTCGCCACGGGTTACCTCCTGTTTCTGTCTGGTGACTAAGGAGGTCACGGTAGCTTAGAGCGGAGAACCCTCCTGGTTTCTTTTGCTCCTGACCAGAGGCAGCCCTCTGGGGGGCGGCGGAGGCAACCTCCGTGGAAGGGTGCAGACAACTCACAAGTTCCGGATTCATTCTCCTCTACAAGCTTGTGATTCCAGGGACTGTCAGCCCGTCCTCGGTGGAGAGACTGTCTCAAGAAAACCCTGGTAGAGGGTAACAGAAAGTAACCCAGAGTGGTAACTGTTGGTCATGTGATCCACTTATCCGAATGGTCCCTGCTCCCCAAGGACAGGCTCTGTGAATGGGAGGTGACTTCGGAAGGGTACGTTCTGGTGGTGAGGCAGGGGTCAAAGTGAGAGGAAGTACTCCCCGAGGCTTTGACCTGGCTTTGGAGTCCAGGTCCCCAGCAGTGCTAGCTCTGGGAGGACAGGCGAGGCCCGGGGGAAGAGTCCACAGGCTGCGCCTCCTGCATCAGGCTGCCTGGGCGTTCCTGGTCTCCCCACCAGGCGTTCTGACACCCCTGCGGGTCTCCACTCCCCTCCTGTACCCGCACACACCACGCATAAAAGCCAGGGGCCCCGAGCCTGTTCAGAGAGGGCTGCGGTAAACCGAGGGCCCTCTGGAGGTTGGGTGGTGCCCCAGTCAATGCTGGGTGAATGAACGAGTGACGAATGAATGCGTAAGTGAATGAACACCCCCTCTGAGCTAGGCTTACTCTGGGATGCACATCTAGCAGTGGGCAGCATGCCATTTCTCTTTGTTTTTAACAAAGGGTAAGGAAAGTTCCCTCCCATTCCTAAAAGCCCTCCTGTTGGTCCCTGGGGGAGCAGTATCTGATTCCCATCTCCTCTCATGTCACAAATGCCCACTGAATTCTGGGCTGGCCTCATGGCAGCAGGAGACCAAGGGGCCAGCCGAAGTCCTAACCCAAGTCCTTTAATAGATGGCTAAGCAGGCTTTGGCTGGTACAAGAGGACAGTGGCCCTCTGGCCGCTCACAGCTCTTGAGCACTTGCTAGTAAGAAAGCCAAGAGTGACTAGTGGTTGTTTTTAACAGGCCATTATCCCTACCTCACACCATCCAGAGAAGAAGCGGGCAGATTGTTTTAGGGATGATAGTCTCACTCAGGCTAACTTTTATCCACTGTCCACAGCTGAGTAGGAGCATTTGTGGGGCAGGGGTCCTCCCCCCTCAGTTACTTGAAGGGGCAGTGGCTCTTTGTCTGGGACTCCTGAAGAGTCACAGCACGGTGATGAAAATGTTGGTCCCAACGCTTGCCACGTAACGTTGGGAGGGAAAGTTCCATTTATTCCAAGACACAAGTGCCCCCTATTCACCCTGATGAGCGCATCTGAGTCTGGAGTGAAGGACAAAAAGGCTGTCAGAACTTCCCTCCAAAACACTGGCACCATTCTGCCATCCCAATCCTTTCCAGATTGGAAAGCAACAGGCCTTCCTCCTTCTGTCTTTACCTTGGGACTCTGCCTCTGGAAGGCTGGCACGGTAGGCCCAGCCTCCCTGCTCTGCTATGAATGCAACAGGACCAGTGTTTTGAACTTTCTCTCCTTTTCACACCGTCAACAGTCCCTCTTCTGTACGAACACTCTGCTGTGTGAAAGTATAACCTCCACTGGGTGAGGGCGCCCTTGTAAACTGCAGGTCATCATGCTTTGTCTTTTCCCAGCCCGAGGGCCACCCCCACTCCCTTCCCTGTCTCTTCCCCACCCCACCCCCACTTTTATTTTTTTTTTAAACCACTTCTGCTTCCTTCATTTTCTTTGCAGCTGCGGCCCGAAGATATAGGAAAGCTACTGTATAGGATTTTGAAAGCAGGGCCTCTGAGAGCTTTCCAAGCTCCGTACAAGCCGGTTATTCTCTGGCTTGTTTTCTTTGGCTTCAGGTTAGTAACACAGAATGAGTCAAACAGTATTAACTTTCAATAGGGAAGTGGTGTGGTCAACCCAAGCTGTTTGCGGCTAGATTGTGAAGATAGGTAAGTGAGGCAGGTAGTGAAGAACTGCTCATAGCCTGCGAGGAGGCAAAGGGGAGAGGCAGCCTCACTCAGAAACATCCAGCAATGAGGTCAACAGGACTCAACCCATCTTTCTTAAGTTGGCTGAGGAATAACACTGAGGTCTCCGGCTGGCCAGCTTCCGGAATTTGGCCAGGTTGGGGCTCTGTAGCTTGCACAACTGAGCACTTTGTGGGTAAAAGGATGACTTTTTTCCCCCGTCCTTTCTTTCCCTTCCTTCCTTCCTTCCTCTCCTCCCTCCCTTCCTTCCCTCTTTCTTTCAAATGGTGCCAAAGTCATGGGAAATCTAGTTAGGATAATTTGCTCTCCTTATGGCATGTCACTCCGGGTGGACCTTTATCCATTTCTTTCCCCTGTTTGGGGTGTGAGTAACTGCGCCTTCCCCCGTCCCTCCACCTGGCCCTTGCCCATCTTCTTAGCCCTAGATCTGGTTCCCCAGGTGGATGGGCTGGCTGCAAAGCCAGGGCTCTCCTCCAGGTTGGGTGATGCACTTGGCGGGGGTGGGGTGGTGGTGGAGGTGATGCAGTCACTCCTACAGACATCGAACCTTACTTTTAGAAGCTGATAAGGATCTTAAAACCATCAAATCCTCTCTCTCTCTTGTTCTGCGGAGGAGGAAACGGAGGCTGCTGAGCTTTGCAGAACCAGCCGGGGCCAGGATCTAGGGCTCCCAGCAGTCTTTCCATGCGGCTGCCTCTCCCTTGCCCAGGGCTCAGGATTCCTCTTACAGCTCAACAGAGTGGCTCCGAGAACAGCTCAGCACTCGAGACTCAAATTTCAGCAGTTTCCAGTTCTTTCTCCCTGCACTTGGCTACTTATTTATTTTGAGACTGGCTGAATCACCCACGGAATAGAACGAGTTTCTCCTCCCAACCTGCTCTGAGCAGCACGTCCGCGAATGAACAGGACAGAAAGCCGGCCTCCGGAGCCTTGCAAGTTTCCCACCTTGGAGCAGCTGCAGGTTTTGACTCCTCCTGGGAAACTGGCACGAAGGCTCAAGGGTGTAATATTTCACCTCCTTGCAATCTAATCCAGAAATCTCAGGCGAGCAGCATATATAAAAAGCCACGGGTGGAAAAAAAAAGAAAGAAAGAAGGACTCAGCAAGCTGCCCTGCAATCTCTGCAATTCTCCCTAAGCCTTTCATGGAAAGAAAATGAAATAATACAGCTGGAGAGGAAAAACTGTATTTGGTTTTGGAAAAGAAATAGATCTTAAAATAAAACTCAGTTCTCTTAACTGTCAAGGTTGCCTTTTGTCTGTTTCCAAAATGCCTGAAGGGTGTATAACGGTAGGAAAGAAAATATTAAGATATGTTAATGGCAAAAAGTAAACTTTCTAAAAGTATGGATTCACAGTGGGGCTGATTAAAATGTCTCTGTTTTTCTCTATGGTTTTCTTCTCATCAATCCTGGAAGAAAGTATGAGATGAAATGTACCTTCAAGAAACAAATAATTATTTTATTTAAGATCCTTGAGATTTTTGTACAATATAATATACATATCAAGAGTAAAATTTCCTGATTGTTTTTCTGTTCACCTAATTTCATATCTCTATATTTCTATTATTTGATAGACTATTTACAAAGCACCTTGATATCTATTATCTCAATTCATCCAAAGCAATCCTATGCATTAAAGCTCATATAATTATCCCCACCTTATAGATGACTCAGTGGAAGCTTCTAGATGCTAAGAATCCTAGCAGATCACCCAGCAGCGTGTTCAGTTAAGAAACAACTACCTTTTGATAAAATCTTTGCTTGGGAAAAGAGACAAAGAAGCAGGACCATATGGTGAACTTGGTTTTGCTTCAGTGAGGAGAATATTGGTGAAGTTGGCTCCGGAATTCAGTATTTGGGGTTAATCATAGGTAGCGTGGAAGGAAAAAAGAGAAAAAAGCCCTCCCTGTATTGTATCCTGAGAGTTCCATCTGCAATGATTAAAAAAAAAAAAAAATTAGGGAGTATGGGATCAACATGTACACACTGCTATATTTAAAGTGGATCACCAGCAAGGACCTACTGTACAGTACAGGGAACTCTGCTCAATGTTATGCAGCAGCCCGGATGGGACGGGAGTCTGGGGGAGAATGGCTACATGTATATGTATGGCTGAGTCGCTTTGCTGTGCACCTGGAACATCACAACATTGTTCATCGGCTATCCTCCAGCATAAAATAAAAAGTTTAAGAAAAAAATAACTTGGCAATGGCAAGTATGTGGCCTCCCACTTGGGCAGCATTCCAATTGCTTCTGCAGTGAGGACTATGGGATGTGGGAAGGGGGCCCACATGTGTCCAGGGCATGTGCTTTAATAATAACAGCTAATACTTAAGAGGTACCTCTGTGCCAGACACTAAGTATCATCACATGTGTTACTTAACTCAGTTAGCACAAGAATCCCCCAAGATGGGGACATCTTCCTGGTGTTACACCTGAGGAGACTGAGCTTGGGGAAGCTAATCTGATCACAGTGGAGATGTGACCTTGAATCAGGCAGTCAGCTCTCTAGCTGGGCTTCTAACCACCGCTCCAGCCTGCCCCTCAGGCTGTCTCATTTAATCCTCACATCCCCCAGCAAGGTAGGTGTCCCAAGCCCATTCTACAGATGGGGAAATTACACAGTTAGTAAGTAGCAGGGCTCAGACGTGAGGCCAGGTTGGTCCAGCTCCAAACTCCTCTTTCACTCCCTCAAGCTCAGAACTCTCTGCTTCATTTCTGAAACTTGGGGCTATGCCCTGTTAGCAACGCCAGAAATGAACAAAAAGATGTGACTGTGGACGTTTCTCCTTAGCTCTTTAACATGAGTGAACTGGAAATATCATACATCCACTTCAGAGGTAGGGAAAAACAAGGTGATACGAGGAACAAATCCAAAGAGGGCCATAAACGTATATAGTTCTTAAGAGCTTAGTTATTTCAAATATTTACTTTTTATCTCAAATGACCAGAAGGCTGACTTCTAAGCCATGGTGAACAAAAACAAAAACAGAAACAAACAAATGGGATCTCAAATGCTCAACATTTCAGTGTATGAAAGTACCCTGAAAGATTCAATAACAGGCTGAGTTTTAGTCAATACTTGCTTTAATGAACCCTGAGTATATGTAAATCATGGAGGTACCAAAGTAATGTATTGCCACTAACTTACTTTATAGGGGTCTAGGGAGTTGGCAGATTAATTCAACTGTGTTCCTTAAAAAAAGGCAAACAGAAAAGAACTTTGCTTTGGGTACTGAAGTGTCTTTTACCTTAGCTTTCATCTACAAATGTATAGCCAGAATATTTCGCTTGGCTATTGGGAATTTTCCCAGTGACGATGCATAACTTACTTGCAGAAGGAACTCACTGCAAATATACCACGTGTAACTCAGAATATGAAAAAGGCATTTCACATCCACTGTCAGTGTTTGTGGTGTGTCTGATAATACAGCTGTAATGTTCAGTAATAGATTATACCTAATTTACCCCTTCTTTATGGTCAGCTTTTCATAGCAAAAAAGCAAACCTCTAAAACAAATTGTTTATAAAGGAAAAGAACATGGAAAAAATGGGAGAACACAGAAATGGCAAGCTAGCTCAAATGAACTTAAACACAGATCTAGGGCAAGGGGGTAGTTTTACTTAACTTACTTAAACTTAACCTGCGTTTTTTTTTTTTTTCTTTTTGGTCGTGGTGGAGTTCTATCAGACCTACTGGATCCAATTCTTACTAATGCCTTTCTTAGCTACATGCCTTACAGGAAAAAAATACAAGCCTTTGCAAAAGCTCAAGTAGAGTTTTTTTTGAAAAATAAAAACTAGAACGTGGTTAGAGTATAAAAAATATTCTAAGTCCATCCCAAAGCCGACAAGCAGACGCATTATAATGTGCTGTGCCAACAGCAATCCATCTGCAAACTGTGGGTCCACCCCCCGCCAGGAGAGTTTCGCACACAGAGATGGGGCCCATCTGGCTGCGCAGCGCCCAGGGTTCCAACACGCTTAGGCGCTTCCCAAAGTGCAACTAGATGGCAGCACGGACCTCAGCGGAGCTGTTCCCCAACCATCCCAGGTCAGAGGCCACTCCATCAGGTCACAAGGTGCGCAGGCCACGAACGAGGCGGTGCGCAGGCCACGAACGAGGCGGTGCGCAGGCCACGAACGAGGCCCTGCGCATGCCCAGAAGGGTTTCCGATGGTGAAAGGTGGAAGCGCCGTCATTGAAATGTGAGTGTCTTTGGGGAAAGAGAAGAAAAGGCCTAGCAAACACATACCAAAAAAGAAAAATCCGAAAATCCCAAGGCGAATCTAGAAAGACACATTGGTTTAGGAAACTCAGAGTGGCCGAGTGTTTCCTATGCCCGCAAAGCTGGGCTGCGGCTAACGGGTCCAGGCACCACCGCCCCCGAGGTGAGTTGCATGCATCTGACGCGAGAATTCAGACACCAAGAGACTCTGGCACATTTCATGTCAGTTTTCTAGATCAGTGTGGAAGAGCCTCTCCCAAGCTGTGTCATGCATGTATCTGAAAGGACCCAGACGTTAGACCTCAAATACTTTCGATGTTACTCAGGCAGGATTCTTCCCCCTGAGTTTGTGAAAACAAAGTTCAACTTTTGGGGGCAAAGCCATTTGCCCGTGAGGGACTTAGGAACGGTGCCCGGAGTGTTTCAAGGGTCCATAAAAATGCCAGAAAAGAAATTTTACCTTGTCTAAATACAAAAGGAAAACTGAAAAAAAAAAAATCAAAATTTATAAATGTTTAATTGTGTCTAAAAAAATGAAACATTATGGCAACTTCATGAATTTTTAAACTTAGGAATCACAACTGTTTTTTGTTTAGCGTTTTCTCATTTCCAAAGGATTCTAAGACTCAAGGTAAATAAGTGTTCCATCTCCTGAACACCGACTGTGTGCCAGACATTGGTTCAAAATGTTCTACCAAGACTGTCGCGTTCAGGCTCCCTGCCCTGGGAGGCGCGTTCAGGCTCCCTGCCCTGGGTGGCGCGTACAGCCCCTGTCCTTGTTCTGCGAAGGCTCAGCCAGGCCAGCATGCACCCCAGGTATGGTCACCCACATAGTAAGCAAGTGCCGAAGTGGGGATCTCAACCCGATGGCAATCACTGTGTTGACGGCAGCGAGATCAGGGCTGCAGGAAATTGAATGAGTTACTCATAGCCAGATAATTTCAACACCAAATGATAACAGCCGTTCAAAAACGTAGAGCAAAAAAATATCTAACGTAGGAGCTGAGTGTATATGGATATGTCTGACGTATGAAGGATACACCCCTGGGGACGGCGGCCCACGGGGGTCAGCCTCTGAGGGGCACTGTTTGTGGGGCAACCCGTGGCTTCTGTTTTTCTGATGATATTTTGTTACTCCTTCAGTGCAGACTAATTTAGATATTATCTCGTCCCATTGCCTGGTTGGACAGAAGAGGGAAGTGAGGACAAAGTACTTAAGAACTGCCTGAGTTCACACCCACTGGCCTGGTGGCGCCAGTCTGAAACGCAGGTCCCCCCAGTTCAGGATCTAGAAAACTTTATACATTTTTAAAAAAAAATAAATTTATTTATCTTTGGCTGTGTTGGGTCTTCGTTAACGTGCGTGGTTTTCTCTAGTTGCAGTGAGTGGGGGCTACTCTTTGTTGCGGTGCGCGGGCTTCTCATTGCGGTGGCTTCTCTTGTTGCGGAGAATGGGCTCTAGGCCCGCGGGCTCAGTAATTGTGGCTCGTGGGCTCTAGAGCGTAGGCTCAGTAGTTGTGGTGCACGGGCTTACTTGCTCCGCGGCATGTGGGATCTTCCTGGACCAGGGCTCAAACCCATGTCCCCTGCATTGGCAGGCAGATTCTTAATCACTGTGCCACCAGGGAAGCCTTATACATGTTTTAAGATTAAGAGATGGAAGCCTAAATGCAGACAAGATTTTTTTTTCTTTTAGCACTTCGTATACTAAATTCTAACAAGGACTGTGATATGTTAGCTTAGATCTTGACTTCACTGGTGTGGCATTTAAAATACTGATATGGGTTTGCAATGGTCTGGATGGAAGGAGATATTCAACGTCATGGTTTAAGATTCATTCCATGTTTCTTCTCTCCCCCATGCCCGCTATGTTAGACTGAGAAGGTACCTAGATCATTTCATTGGGTTCTCACTGGTACCTGGAAGGAACTATTTCCTTCCTTTCTGTAGCAATACAAATGCCACCTAAACATCTTGGTGACTTCTGTATAAGACAGCGCTAGTTACCAAGAGGTCACAGGTCTGCCCAGGTCTCGGGCGAGCTACTGAAGGGGATTATGACTGCTTCCAGAGGCAGAACCCTACTCCCTCCAGGGTCCTTTTACACCCCCCTCACCCAAGGGACCCTTTCAGACCTCAGCCTGGATAAGTCCACTAAAAGCTCTATGAAGTCCACTAAAAGCTCAAGGGTCATGGAAGTCTTTATGTATATAAAATTCTTCTTTGATATAAAATTCTAGTTTGATGTTACTAAGCATAAAAACCAGAAAGACATTCTAAACTTCCTTGGAAATATTTAGGCAGGATAATCAGCGCTTTAAAAACTGCTTTTGCCAAGTCATCAGATAGTTGGGGAGTTCAGCACAGTGGGGATTATAGCACCAGTGGAAGTCACCCCAGAATGTCTATCTTAGCAATGAATTGCCTTTCACAGTGGGAGGAGGAATATAAGTAGAACATTCTACCTCTTTGACCCTCTGTCTCCTACTTTATATTTGGGTGAGAGGGAAGAAGGAATTATTTCCTTTTCTTTCGGGGATCGCAATTTCATCTAGAAAGAATGAAAATCCAAATCCGACATTGGAAGGATCCAAGGAAAGGGGGATTACGTAGATCATCGTTCATTACTTAGAGGACATGCTTGAAGCAATTCCCAGCGAACCAAGTAATCGGGGATTGACAATTACGATCCTGAGGTTACAGATCCAGAAAACCGCCTGGCATTCCACTAACAAGTCAGGAGCAAAGAATGACACGAACTTGCATCCTCCTAACAGGCTCCACAACAGTGTACGTGGGCCCTCTAGGAAGCTCTTTGCTGAAGGGGGAAACGGACTCGGACGGTTCACCTGGGGGTCATCTTTGTCACATGACTCATCTTTCCTGCCTGCCCGCACTGGAGGGAGAGGTTTATGTTGGGCGGCATCCCTGCTTCAGGCCCCCACTGATGCCAGGTCCCCAAGCAGACCCTGGTGAAAGATGTGGAACCAGAAGTTGGCACATGTGACAGCATGGCCGTACATTTCACTGCAGCACCGCCCCAGGGAAAACACTGATTCCATCCCATCGGTACAAAAATGACGACTGCCGAGGCTATGAGGCTCTGCTTTCTCCAAGAAAACTGTATTTGAACCAGAATTTTATTGATAAACTCTCCTAAAAATACAATTTCTGCACAGAAATTTCAACACAGTAAAGCTCAAGTAGCAGTTGGTGTAGTTCTTAAAACAGACTTTGGCGTCTGTGGCCTGCAGTGTCTGGACTGCTTCGTTTCAGTTCTGGCTGACTAACTGTGTGACCCTGGGCAAGGGAATGGATTTCTCTTTGTGTCAATTTCCTTACCTGATCTTGCAAAAATTATGTCAATGAAGGTATGCGCAGCACTTTGAACAGTGTTGGGCAAACAATTAGCGCTGTCTGAGTGTTAGATATTATTATTATTTTTAGGTATTTTTATTATTAAGAGAAAATAACATTTTAAAAGAGAACTGTATGTCAGTCAATCACCAGAGCAAATCCATAAACATTTCTGCTCATCCCACACTTTTCTGGACAAACTTGATTTCAAACATTTTTAGGTCCATTAGCACCATAAGTTTATGGGTGCCTGTCATGCATTCCTCTTTTTCACTTGAAACATGACTGTCATAAACAAAGATCCTGTTTCTTCTCTCTCTATATATATTATAGGTTTGCAATTTACATTCAATATCATAGAAGAAAGTTATAGTTGTGTGATGTACTCTCAACAAAGTCCTTAACAAAGCAATTGAGTGATGGGGAATTAAGCGTATTTTAAATCGACCTATTTTAACTGTAACTCCCCATAAAAATAGTATTATAGTTAGTTGGCAAAAAGGCTAATGTCCCAGAAAGTAGCATATTCCGAAGTTTTAAAGTAACGGCTCCACCTGGCTATCCGTTATTCTGCATCTCAAGGGCTCAGACACAACCGTTACCGTGAAGGGCTCCCTTAACCTGAGGGTAGAAGTTGTCCCAGAAATGGCCAATATTTGTTTTAAGAACCTTTTCAATTTTTAATTAGTTACTCAGTGTTCCAGATGTAACGGATACCTGGCCAGCCAGATGATGGCTTGTGCCATCAGAATGTCCAATCCACGATCCACACTACTGGGACATCTCCCCCACTCCCCGGCCCCCCATCACTGGGTCAGTCATTGGGGTCCCAACTACTCTTCAACCCCTCATCAGCCAAATATCCTCCTCTATAGCACCGAATTAATTCACGCATTCAAATTATTTAGTGAAATATCTACAGAGAATATGCTTCGGTATCTCAATATTGTCATATTACAGACACATGGGCTAAATTACAGGCACATGGGTTGAGAGCTAGAGTTTTCCATTAGATCCCCTGAAATAGTAAAAAAAAAAACAGAAATCAAAAACATAAAAACAATCTCAAATATCCTTTTCTTGAAAACTCCTTTCACTCT
This sequence comes from Pseudorca crassidens, assembly GCF_039906515.1. NCBI lineage: Eukaryota > Metazoa > Chordata > Mammalia > Artiodactyla > Delphinidae > Pseudorca > Pseudorca crassidens. The sequence goes on from NC_090300.1 coordinate 139,104,962, forward strand.
ATCTTTCATGCTTAAAGAGAAGACTATCTTTTAATAGGTTGACAAGCTTCTAAATGTTCTACCTACAAACTGAAAACAGACCCCACATTGCTGCTTGCAAGAAGTATCCCAGCAGGAGATAGCTTCTGACGGTGTTCTTTCTCCGTAATAAATTTAATTTTTCAACAATTCATAATTTCTCTATTAATCTGAGATGTAAAAATAATCCTGTGGAATGTGGGAAAAACAAGTCTTGACTCACTAAGAGGCAGGTCAGCTACTGTCAAAGGGCAAGTAACCATCCGAAATGAAAAATATTTTCAATTCTCTTTGGAAGACTCTTTTTGCTACAACTTCACCACTGAAAACCAGGAAGATGGCTGGGAAACATCAAGTTATCCCATCGGCCCAGCCAGCAGACTAGCTGTGGCATGTTTCTTAATTCTTTGTCCTGTTCTTATTGACCTGACTGGCAGGTTGAATGAGATAAGCTTTCCTTCTGGTTTTGCACAAATGGTTTACGTTGAAGGCGCCGTGCCTGCAATCCAGCGCCAACAATTGCCCTTTCTAGACAATCTTAGAGCCGGGACACATGTGAGAAGTCCTATAAGCCGACACCTCGTTTAGAAAATGAGGATACCGAGGTTGGGTCAGAGAGCCTAGAATAGATGAGGTGTCGACGGTGTGGTATGGACGGGGAGGTGAATGCATGAACGGACAGACAGACGGATGGATATGAGCACAGGATGAGGCATCAGGAGCTCCTCATTTCTAATCCTGGCTTCATCACCAACTATTTCTCCCAACCTAAGCAGATCATGTCATTTCTCTGGGCCTGCTTTCCCTTATCGAGGAGGCCGTTAGCCCTGAAGCCTCTTTCAGGTCCCTTTTAGCTCTCAAAGTCATTGATTTCATGAAACAAAAGAACTTTTCAAAACTATTCAACTTGGTGATGCTGGGACCATTTTGCCAGAATCACCCAGAATTCATAGCACCATAATAATGATAGAAGGGACTTGGGAGGTGTTATTCATCCATAGATTTGACACCGCCTGGGCGTACTAATTTCTGTGCAATGACCTCTCTTAAAATTGCATTAGAAAGAATAAGTCACAATAGTAAAGACATAGTAACAACCAAAGTATCTATCAACAGACAATGAATAAAGAAAACGTGACACACACACACACACACGCGTGCACATGCACACACACACACATACAGGAATATCATTCAGGCATAAAAAAGAAATCCTGACATTTACCATTTGCAACAACATGGATGGCCCTTGAGGGCATTATGTTAAGTGAAATAAGCCAAGCAGAGAAGGCAAATACCGTATGATCTCACTTACATGTGGAATCTAAACCAAAACAAACTCACAGAAACAGAGAGGAGATTGGTGGTTGCCAGGGGGTGGGGGTGGGGAAATGGGTCAAAGGGTACAAACTTCCAGTTATAAGATGAAAAAGTTCTGGGGACCTAATGTTCAGCATGGACTCTAGTCAACACATTTTTGACCAGAGACGTGTATTATGGCCACAGGAGTTAGTTTCTGCAAAAATCCCCCGGTCAATAATGTGTTAACAACAAAACTGCCAAGAAGGTAGATCTTAAAAGTTCTCAACACACACAAACAAACTGTCACCATACGATGTGATGGATGTGTTAACTAATCTTACTGAGGTAATCATTTCGCAATATATGCATATATCAAATAATCATGTTGTAAACCTTAAACTTATACAGTGTTATAAGTCAATGATATCTCAGTAAAGCCAGGGGAAAATTCTGTTAACTTTCTCTTAAAAACACAGAACAAAACTGGCTGTGAGCAGAGTTTCATCAAAAGAAGTAGTTCCCACCTTGAATCAAGACATTCAAGTAACCGTAAGAAAACAGCATGCCTTTAGGCCTGCCTTGCTTCAGAGAGTGAATAGAAAAGTGAGCATTACCTAAGTCACCCTGGGAGACTGTGTGCATCTGACTTTTGTGTAGAATTCCCTTGTGAAATGGAGACTACCCACCTAGGCCTCTAACACCTCTTTATAGCAGACGTATACGTATTCATTTAACTTAATTTGGTTTTTAAGTTAAATTTTCCCTAGACCCCAAATGCCATTTGGCAGGAAAGACTCTGTAAAAATGGGTGTCTTCTTGGAGCAAATCCCTTCTGCCTGCTCAAAGAGCCCTTCCCAATAATGACTGTTTTCTTAAGTCAACTGTATATACAGGCGGGCCATTACAATCACATGTTTTTCCCTTCTGACTGCCAGTTCTCAAAAATCCAAGCGGCCATCATTTGTTTTCCAAAGCTCAGCCACCATTAGTTCTTTGAATGTTACAGGAAATACTGCCTGTGGGGCAAAAACTGCCCTTCATTATGCCTGAGAGAAGAGGGGCAGCGGAAGGTATAGGGAGGGGTCTCCTGGTTTAAGCTTCCTCCTCCAGGCAGGTCTACCTTTGAACTGTCCCAGAGGTGGCTATTGCTCCTATTTTTATTTTTTTTAATGTTTTTATTGAGGTGTAGTTGATGTACAATATTATATAAGGTTCAGGTGTGTAACATAGTGATCCACAACTTTTAAAGGTTAGATTCCACTTATAGTTACTATAAAATATTGGTTATATCCCTATGGTACCATATATCTTTGTATCTTATTTATTTTATACATAGTAGTTTGTACCTCTTAATCTCCTACCTCTATCTTGCCCCTCCCCACTTCCCTGCTTCTGTTTTTAAAGATAGGGAACCTACAGCCTCCTGAGTGAGCCTTTCTGGAAGTTTAATGACCCTCAAGGTCAATTGCCTTACACCTCACAACTGCCGGCTCCCCAACCCCATGCCTGCTGTAATCTGAGCCTGCTTCCTCTTCGGTCCTCTGCAAGCACCAAGGTACCTGTGTGGTGTGTCTGTTATGTCTAATGCAGGGTCACTAGGAGTCTTCAATTTGCCATTCCTACTTTGGAAACCTCCCAAGTTGGGTTTGGTTGGAACTGTGTGTTTCTGAGCCTGTGGTTTGCTTTTCACACAGAAATTGGAATCAGGGGATGCTACCAAGTCCCAGAGTTTCCTGAGCCCGGATATGGCCAGAACATCTCCAGGCGCTTAAAGAGAAAAATCTGCCAGGGGGAAATGAGGTCAGAAATAACGCGAGTCATGGAGCAGGCAAATGGCACGAAGGAGATGGTGAACGGACACCATGTCCTGGGGGGCAGGGGGGTGTCCCTGGTGGATGTGGTGGTTCTCTGCTGGGTTCTGCCCACTCTGGGGTATGGGGAAGGTTGAGGCAGCACCCAGGATGTTTCTAGCGGGTGATCAAGATGCCATGAGACTGTGGCCAGGACTGTAGGAAAGACTGCCATGAGCTGCAGTGCTCACAGGATGACCTGCAGAGAGCCACGCCCCAGGGGCGACCTTAGAGCCCCCAGAGGCACCAGGCAGGTCCTCTGGAGGAATAGTCCTGGGGTAGGGGGTGCAGAGCAGCAGTCAGAGATGCAGGCAGGGAGGCTCTGCTGACATTTCCTGAGTTCATTCTCTGTGCCGGGCATATACAGCATTGTCTCATTCAAGCTGATAGAGAAGCTCCCATTATTATCCCCATTTTACAGATGAGGAAACTGAGGTTCAGAGAGGCTCCGTAACTTCCTGAAGGCTTAAGAGCCTCAACCGGAACTCCACTTGTTTGCCCCAGAACCCAAATTCTTAACTACTTCATTTTACGACCTGTCATCCCTGTATCTCAACTTGCTGGCATGGTAGGAAGCCCTGTTTCTGACACCCTCAACCCCACCCTTTATAAAAATTAATAGAGAATATTAATTTTCCACCGGGGGCATGACATGGTTAGGAGGCATGCAGATGCTGGGCGGGGGCTCCAGTCAGCTCCACAGATCTGGAACTGGAACCCAGCCTCCATCCCAGGGAAGGGTGTGGTTCTGGAAAAGTGTTACTGTGTGTTTACTCAAAGATAGTCATTAAGTCACCGTGAAGACATTTTTCTGCAGACTAAACAACCCCACTCCTTTTATAAAAAAGCTTTCCTCACAGGAACTATTTTTTTTGTACCCTCTTTCTATATTTACTGGTTTTCTCTCAGGTACTCTTCTCCCCTCCCATTCTCTATTTTAAACAATCCTGTAATAAGATTTTGATCTGTGGCACAGAAAGGAAAGGGTCATTTTCATAGATTTCATCTCCAGCCTCCAAGTGAATAAAAGGCCAGCATGGATGGTGATCAGCCCCTTGTGGTCCACTCTGACCCTCTGGCCTCTTTTGACCACCTCTGCCCCTGGCCAATCTTCCTTGAACTTTACCACGTATTCGGTCCTTAGGCCCATGCAGTCCTGAAATGATTCTGACATGCACTTGAGTCAGCCTGATTTCCTTTTGCCCTCCAAGAAGATGCTTCAAAACAAGAGCCCAGCGCTCAGAGACAACTTTGAGGAGCGAGAGTGTCAAAAGGAAAATTCTCCCTCCCTGCAGGGGTCTGACATTTCCCTGTGGCAGAAGTTTTAGCCACATCTGAGTGATGCTGATGGAACACAAGGGTTCTGGTGCCTGAGCGTACCAGCTGGGAGGGAAGGTGCCAGCCCCGGGGGGCGGCCCACTTACTTCGAGGTTCTCGGGGTCCGTCCACTGTGATTTTGATGGCTCTGTGGTAGGTGGCGACTTGTGGTGGGTTTGTGAAGACGGTGATGGTCAGAGTGAAGCTCTTTCCTGTTGGAACACAAAAGGGAGCAACGAAGAATGAGGCAATGGCCTGAATATATCTGCTGGGTAATTCAAAATTAATTTATGATTTCCAGCCCTCACGCTGGAAAGGTGGCAGGACTTCAGCACGCATTACTGGTTTTTCCAATACTCCTTTGAGTTTGGCTTTGCTTAAATTTTGGAAGGTACATCTACGTTGTCTAGATGTGACACTTCCCTTGGTCACGTGGCTTTTGTTTAGTCATGAATAACACAGGATCAAGAGAGATTCAGATGTGCTTTCTTTCATGTCGGGACCCCAGGGACATAGGAGCAGATTGGCAGCCGTCCACTCCTTGCCCCCAGGTCCTCCCTTTTAATAAGCTCAGAGCAAAAGAAACCATTTCTGTCTTTGCCCTCTAAACTTGTTTGTACCTCCAAGGATTAGGAAAGAGAATTCCTAAGTTTGAGGCTAGGCTAAATTGGAATGATTCTCTCTGTGTTAAAAATACTATTTGCTGGTTGATTCTAAATATTGTTTTGAAAGGCCAGATGTTATTATAGGCACTCATGGGGTTGGCCAGACAAAATTTATATTCAATAAATGGATTTAAGGACATGTAGCTGACAGATTGAGATTCAATGACAACTGTTAGCATAAATACGCAGATGGATTTCCATCTAAGCATTTTATACATGCTTAAGAAATGCAAGCATGTCTTCATTGCATAGGTCGAATGCAATGCTTTTAATAATTTTTAAAAATTGTTTTGAAATATATAATTTATAATAAAAGTATTAATATATAAATACGTTAGTTACTTAAAAGCATTTCTTCTTTGCTAAGCAGTTCAGAGAATGCCCTCTGGTTTTGAATTCTGGCTAGCTGACCTTTGACAAGTCACTAGCCCTCCCTGTGCCTCAGTGTCCTTACATGGAAGATGGGTACATATAACTTCTCCTACCTTATCGAATTTGGGGAGAGGTTAAATGAATTAATATGAGTAAAATCATTAAAATAGCATCTGGCACATGGTATTCAAAGGTGTGTGTGTGTGTATGTGTGTGTGTGTGTGTGTATGGGGGAGGAGAGAGAGAGAGAGAGAGAGAGAGAGAGAGAGAGAGGCACAGCTCTTCCTGCAAAAGAGTTAGAAGACTTAGGTTCCTGTACCAATATTTGACCTCTCCAGATCTCAGCTTCCTGGTTTGCAAAATGAAGGCGTTCCTGGGATACATACAGTGTCACCTTTAACTCTGATTTTATCTTCTTTTTTCTTTTTAAGATTTTTTTTTTTTGACGTGGACCATTTTTAAAGTCTTTACTGAATTTGTTACAATAGTGCTTCTGTTTTATGTTTTGGTTTTTTGGCCCCAAGGCATGTGGGATCTTAGCTCCCTGACCAGGGATGGAACCTGCACCCCCTGCATTGGAAGGCGAAGTCTTAACCACGGGACCGCCAGGGAAGTCCCTGGTTTTATCTTCTAGATGAAATCCCAGTGCCCATCTCCGTGTGTAGGCGTGTGCCTGTGCCAGGGGTGTTTCCCCGGCTGCCTGCAACTTCAGCATTTCAGAGATTCCATGAAAACACTATATTTCCGTCCTAGGGCTGCTGTAACAAATTACCACAAACTGGGTGGCTTAAAACAACTGAAATTTACTGTCTCCTAGTTCCGGCGTCCAGCGCTAGGAGACCATAAGCTGAGGTGTTGACGCAATTGCGGCGTCGACAGGGCCGTACTCCCTCTGGGGAAGAATCCATCCCGGCCTTGTCTGGCTTCTGGCGGTTCCCAGCAATCCCTGGCATTCTTTGGCTTGTGGCAGCATCGCTTCACTCCCAGCCTCCTTCCTCATGTGGCCTCCCTCCCTCTCTGTCCTCTGTCTCCAAACCTCCCTCTCCTTACAGGGACACCAGTCACTGGATTTAGGGCTTACCCTACTCTAGTATGACTTTATCTTAACTTGATTACATCTGCAAAGCCCCTATTTCTAAATAAGGTCACATTCTGAGGTCACCCACGGACATGACTTTTCAGGGAATGCTATTCAACTCAGTCCAGACACCAAATGTCATAGAGTTCCAGTCTTGGCACTACAAGTGACAACTACTCTCTCTGTACCTGTGGGTTTTACCCCCAAAACAGTCCCACTCCTGTGGCGGCCCTCCTACAACCATCCTATTCTTGTTTTCTTAATTTTTAAAAACTTTTTATTAGAGTATAGTTGATTTACAATGTTGTGTTAGTTTCAGGTGTACAGAAAAGTGATCCGTTACATATATATATACTTTTTCATATATATTCTTTTTCAGTTCTTATCCATGATAGGTTATTACAGGATATTGAATATAGTTCCCTGTGCTATACAGTAGGTCCTTGTTGTTTATCTATTTTATATATAGTAGTATGTATCTGTGAATCCCAAACTCTTAATTTGTCCCTCCCTGTCCCTTTCCCCTTTGGTAACCATAAGTTTACAACCATCCTACTCTTGATTTCCTAAATGGCAACAGAGAATCACTGTCTTCCTAATGTTGGCCTTTTCAGGTCTGTGTAAAACTTACAAGTTCTCAAGCACTTTCCCATATACTATTTTATTTGGTTCTCACAACACGCTCATGAAATAAACAAGAAAGATTTTATTGTCCTTGGTTAACAGGTAGCAAAGCTAAGGCTCAGAAAGGGTGAGTGGTTTGTCCAAAGTCACACAGCTTGGATACATGGAAAACCCAGATTTCCAGCTTTGTGCTTCACATTATTGTCATGAGGTCCTAAATCTCTACCTTCAAACTCAGTGGTACCAGCACCAGTAATCCAGACTCGTGGTACCTTTTCCATGCTCTTCCCCTTGCCCCCAAAAGCGAAAACAGTCCTGGTGACACTAATGTACCCAAACTGTACTCAACAGCTAATTGAAAGCCTGGGTTATAGTTCAAAAGCAGTTTCTAACTGAGCTGAATTTGGGCTCCTGGCGCTTACCCTGGTTAACCACAGACTGGCCTACTGAATCGGGAAGGAAATTCAACCAAAGTGAATATTTGTGAAATCGTTGCTTGTAATTATAATTCTACTATTTTATGCCCATCATTTTACGTGCAGTCAAGAAGTGTCTGTCCAGTAAAAGCTACTAGGTGGGGCATTTGGGCCACAGTAACTGTGGCTCACGAAGGTGGGGTATTCCGGTTCGCGTCCTGCACAACGGACTATTGTTTACAGCCTTGAGCACCAGGACATCTGCTTATGACCTCATAGACAGAGGCAATAAGAGATGTCATTTTGCTCATAGGTGTGTGTGACATTTTTCCACTTCAGGAGAACTCTGTCATCTGCTTCCTTGTATTCTTCCGAGCAGACCTGGCACCAGACTTGACACCTGGGGACAGCCACCCAGTGGGCACACTGAACCCTCGGAACTATGCCCTCTGTCCTCTTCTCTCCGCCCTGGCCACGCCCCACCACGCCCCGGCTTGCCCCTGCCGAGATGCAGCCCTTCTTAGCCAGCACCTGCAGCAGTGGTAGCTGCACTTAGAGCATGCGTGTTATTAACCAGATTCCGTCATCAAAATGACCTCTGGGCCTGGTATTTTAAGTGTGTGGGTGTGGAGAGCAAAAGCCTCTCAAGTGTTTTTCTCAGCAAGCTGTGGCCAGGCTAGTAAGAAGGTAGGGGAGAGCAAAGGAGGACGGATCGTCTAAATAACCAGCGAAATCGGCTTTTTGGGACTAACTCCAGGGTTGGGAGATGGGGCTGCCGTAGAGAGAGCTGATGTTCCCATTTGTAGCCTGAGCGGGTCCTTGCCTGGAGAGGCCGGAAGGCTCCTTGCCGCCCTGGATTTGGCCCATGGGGTGAGCAGAGGTGCCCCTGGCTGTGCTGCTGAAAGACTGCAGCCCTGGGCTCCCCAGGGGGCAAGCTGCAGGGTCACAGGTGCTCTGCGTGGGGATTCACAGCGGAGGGAGCTAAGGAAAGGGGGTCCCTGAGACCTTCCTTCTCCTGCTCACGGAAACCTCACCCAAACAGCACCATGAGTTCTGGCAGGTGGTGTGCAGGAGGAATGCTGTTTAGAAGCACAAACAGCAGGACTGAATAAGAAGGCGGGAAGAAACAGTGAAGGAGAGAAGGGCTGTCTTGACTTAAGCCTGGAAGCAGCAAAAGACAAGAACTTGATTATACAACCCTGTGGAGGTGCCAAGGCATGGGGTGCTTGCTAGTTAACAGTGAGGACCGCCTGGGCTCAAACCTCAGCTCTGCACCTTGCTAGCTGTGTGACCTTGGGCAAGTTACTTAACCTCTCTGGGGGCCTCATCATCTGTAAAATAGGGGTGATAACAGTCCTTCCATCTCATACTGCTGTTATGTAAATTAACTGAAATAATGCATCAGCAAATATCAGTTTAATTATCACTAAAGATGTGACAAACATGATTCCACAAAGACCAGAGCTGCGGGCAATCCTGTGAGGTGCAGCTGGTGGTGAATCGACGTTGAGGTCTGACGGTGGGAGGTGAGGTGAGCCTCAGCGTGCAGTAGGTGGAACCGATTGAGCCCCTCCAGGCCGATCCTCTCTTCTTTAGGAACTTCAGCAAACGCAGGCAGCAGAATGGGGCCTAAAGACCCATCGGGGAAAACTGCACGTTCCCCTGGAACTTCCACTTCAACGTCAGTCCTACTCCCACAAGCTGGCGACCTTTGTAAGGCACAATTGCAACTGGCTGGTCCACTTTACAAACAAGCCGGGTCAAACGCTCCCCTCAGAGCCTGTGTGGTCCCCCTCGATGCCAGTGTGTTCATCCAAATGCCAGTGCAAAATCCTGAGTGCTTTATTTAGTTGGGAGGAAGGTCACGGGGCGAGCCTTCCTGGGTATTTGCTGCCATAACAGACTCTCCAGGGTGAGGCAGTGACAGAGCCCCAGGTCTGTGCTTTCTTAGGTCCCACATTTACAGGCCCCGGGGCTGCTGGACTCTGGCAGCTGGCTGTGGTCTCATAAAGCCACGGCGGGATGCTGCAGTTCCGCAAGGGCCCAGGGCACCACGCCACTTCCTCACCACATCTGGGAAGTGGCGAAACCTCAGGATTGCTGCAAATGGGCACCTGTTCCCCAAGGGCGAGGGTGGGGAGAGGAGCAGAAGGTGAAAAGGCGATTCAAGATCATCTCACGCCCTTAGAAGCTCGTGCCCTGTCACGTCGCGGCCACGTCTTCCTATGGCGATGGGTGTCTCCCTCCGTCCTCTTGTGATCGCCCCTCCCTAAGTTTGGTTCACGGGTAGCCAAGCCACTTGCGGTGGCTCCTCAGCCATTGGGTTCTGGTTCAGTCACTCTCCTTGGTGAAGGTTTGGACCCATGAGTCATCTTCTCCTTTTTGGGCCAGTTTCGACGGGGTGTGAAACTTGCCCTTTTTCACGCAAGGGCAGGCTGTACACACGGAGGACCGTGTGCTGAGGGGGTCGCAGAGCTTAGGAAACGAAATCACGACAGTTTCCACTCATTTGTGCATCTCTGCGGGGAAACCGGTCATGCTCACACACTTTAAACACCCAAGAGAGGGAGAAAGGGAAAGTCAGAAAAAAAAAATAAAAATGCAGCTTTTGAAAACCAAGAAAGCCAGGGAAGGCTCAAGTTTTGCTCTTTGCAAATTCTGGAAATCCCAAAAGATTCTGCGATGTTGCAGGAAGATTTCTCCTCTTACCATGTAGTTTGTGCCAGGTCTAATTTTAATCACAGATAACTAAGTATTATAATGAACAAACCCTCAGATTCCAGGAGAAACCTGAATCAGGGGTATTTTTCACAAAGTACCTTTAATTTATGTTTCTCGCTTTTCCGCTGGAACAACCTAACGGCCAAAGTGCACGTTTTTCTGCTCATCCATTTCCTTACCCAAACACTTCCCACTATTTTTGACAGTGGGGCTGTATAATTATTTATTGGGGGATTTCTGAATAGAGGACAGATTCTTTAAGTTGTGCAGAATCTCCCGGTTTCTCTGCATTGAATTGAGGCGGCGATGTCGGTGGGTGTCCACTTGGGTGTAAAGCGCCGGTGTTTACGATGTCCTTACCGATGGCACCCGCAGCCACGCAGGCGAAATGTACGGGGGAGGCCCCAGCTATTGGTACAAGGATAACCCCGCGAAGTTGCCTGAGAGTCAGGGGCTGAAAATACAGAACTAAGCTTTCCGTAAAAAACAGCATGCGTTGAGTATGATGCAACACTTGAAACATAGCAGTTTTACTTAGAGAAAACCAAAAACATGCCAAGTGTTTTCTCTGGAGCTGGTCTACAAAAATGAGTTGTGCGAGGACAGCAATGGTGTTTGATTAATCTTTGCATTTTCTGTTCTGAGGCAGTAAGAAAAAAATGTGTGATAAATGGATCAATGGATTATTCTGTAAACTTCGTTTGACAGCTGGTTCTTTATGAGGTCTGACTTCACTTGGAAGGCTCAGTTCTCCCTTTTGGTGGCATGGGTGTGAGCCCAGCTTTACTAAAGGGTTGGATGGGCAAGGCTTTCTCTTCATGAGGCGCACTACCGAACCCCAAAGAAGCATGATGCTCTCACGCTATTTCTGCACTTCCTTTCCCCAGATGTCATGGCCCCTTTCCGATCTTCCTTTTTTCTTTCGGTGTCCCAGTGCCTGAGCGTCTCGGATGAGGAACCAAGTTTTAATCCTTTTAGCCCAAACACCTCCAAGACCCTGAATTCACAGCCTCTTTAGGTCAAGGCCACGCCTGCTGCCCTGTACTTCCATCCTGGAGAACCCTTTGGTTGGCACACCCCAATTCCACAGTTTCCACCCAACGGGCCAAATGCCACACAGGACAGGTGACCAAAGTGACCTCCTGGGGCTGGCCTCGTCCTAGCCCTGACCTGCTGGTGCCCATAGCCCAGTGCCTCAAACACACAGCCCAAGGCCACATGCCACCACGGCAGAGAGGCCCGGTGGGGGATGGGGGGGTAGGGGGGCATTTTGGAGGGAAGGTAGCGTCAGGGTCCTCAGTGCCTGCCTGCCAGGCTGTTCGCACCCATAGCTCTACTGCAGGAAGCTGGGAGGGCAGGTGGGGATGGAGGCCAAGTAGGAAGAAGAAGGAAGGTCTAGGCAAGGCTGCAGGGTGTGGTAGGCGGGGCCTGGAGGGAGCTGATTTCTAGACATGGTGACATTTAGAAATGGTGGGTTTGCAAACTGGATATACAGTGACCCCTCCGTGTCCACGGGTTTGGCATCCATGAATTCAACTAACCTTGGATCCCGTCTCTCAGGTCCCAAGCACCTCCAAAAAGCCCTGTCTGCTCTTCAGTCTGCAATCCCAGCATCTTCGTACCATTTGTATCTGGTGATGTCAATTCCCTGCTTAAAACCTGCTGGGGGGCCAGACCAAATTCCCAATGTGGATGTCAAGGCCCTTACCAGCTCTCTTGGCCAGCTCGGTGTTCCTCCCCAACCCTGTTTTCTGTGCTTGGACACTCGTCCTGATGCCTTCAGCTGGTAGCCCCCTCGTCACCCTGAAACATCTCCACTGAGATGACAAGCTGTCCAGAGAGACCCCTAAGCTTGCAGTGGGCTATGCACCCAGCTGTGCCTTTTGCTCCCGTCACTCCTTTCACTATGGTGCGGGCCCCTCACCGGCCCCGGCATGCTGTGGCTTCTCTTTAGCTGGCCTTTGTATCTCCAGTGCTAGCCCCGTGCCTTGCAAGCAGCAGGTACACAGTGCACATCTGATGAATGAAAGAAAGACCCCCAGGAAATGACCTCTGTGGGTGGGGGACAGTTCTGATAAAGTAGCCATGGGCACTATGCTTCCCTGATCGAACAGGGTCCAAAGCCTGTGAGCAACTCACTAATGAAAACGGAGAACACAAGGTCCATCACCAGGCTGCTGCCCGGCAAACGCCTGGGATGATTATATTATTATTATTCCTTCATTTATTTATGAATATTTATGAAATTCCTGCTGTGTCTCAGGCACTCTAATTTTACAAAGTTCCTCGGAGGATAAAGGAATATAAATTCCTTGCCAACAAGGAGTGGACAATGGAAATAGCATTGTTCCTGACTTTCTGACTCAGGGACACACGGGCTACCTCCTGCCCACTCTCTTCCCTCCTGCCTCAGTGACTCTCCCACAGAAGGAAGAACGATGCGGCGGTGAGTCATAGCTCTTTCTTCCTGTTTTGTTACACACACCTTCTCATTTTAATCACCCTAATAACCTTTTGAGGTACATATGAAGAGCACTGTCATACCTATTGTACAGATGCGGAGACTGAGGCCGGCACATCTAAGTGAGTCCGGCAAGCACACCACCTTCTCATACTTTGTCACACTACCTTCCAAAGACCCGCAGAATCGTCACAAATAGATGCGTGTGTTTCTATGTTGTTATCATGAATCAGAGGACTATTAAATGGGACACAATGGCCTTAGTGGACTCCATAGCCCATGGATTTGGGCAGAATGCAAGATACCTCTCCAAGCAACAGCCAGATGGATCGATTCTCTGTTGACATGTGGCCAGAAAAGAAAACCATGTGTGGATGTTGGCTTGCGGTTTCTGAAAATGCTGAGATACAACCTTCAAAGGCTTCCAGGTGAACAGCCAGGATGCCCTGAAGGGTGGTCCAAGGCGAGCTGCCGCGGCACCACTATAACACTCCCCTCAACCTGGGTGGAGTCAGCAACTATGGTGCAGGAAGAATGTGATGCTGCTGGGTGCCAGCCTGCGGAGCCCGGCAACAGGACAAAGGCATTATTCTGCTTCATTGTGAAAATGCCGTGTTTATTGTAAAAATACGATTGGGAATTAAAGGGGCATGTATGAATCATAAATATTTGCATGCTGTTAATGTTTGGGCAAAAAAGAGTTGGAAGGACTAAGTTGGGAGAGCTTCTTTTCCCATGAAAAACAGTGCCTCAGATTACAGTACATATTTAATTTCATCTCTTCCATTGCTGATCTGAAATCGCAGTGCCCGCTGCGCATAAATAACCCTTCCGTGTCCTGAGAGCTGGCTCTATGGGGCCGAGGGATCAGGATAAGGGTTGATGTTCCCTCTCAGAAAAGTCATTCATTTAGACAAACAAAAAAGCAGGTCCCGGTTGTATTGTTTGTTAGGAGCTCACAGAGCTGCCGTCAGCTTCCCTGCAGAGTCAGTCACAGCAACTGATCTTACCACGAAAAGTAGTAACCCCTAAAGTCTGTGTTACTTCAGGTAATCCTCACTGTACCCCGCCCCCTTTGGACAAAGGCTGAATCGGGCTCAGACAGGTCAAGTGACTTGCCCACAGACACACAACTCTGAGCCAGTGTTCTCAATCAGTGTTTCTTCCCCCCACCTCTCCCCCAGGAAGCGACATTTGGCAAAGTCTGCAGACACTTCTTGTTGTCACCACCCATGAATGACATGGAAGGAATGCTCCTGGCTACTGGGTAGAGGCCAGGGATGCCACTAACCATCCCAAAATGCAGAGGATGGCTCCCACGACAAAGAATAAACAGCCCTAAACGTTGATGGTGCCCAGGGTGAGACACTGTCCTCCCAGGAAGAATTCAGTAATATCCATGTGCTAACCACTACGCTCTACTGCCTAGAGTAAGGCAGAGTCCTGGGGTAGTCACTCATCTGGAGATATTTAATGAGTCCCCACTCTGTATCAGGCACTGGTCTAGTGACTGGTGATACCACACAGTGCTGTTCTAGTTAAAGGCGGGATCTCTTGTGTTTTGAAAATTCTTGGAAGGCCACCTCCTGGGGAGTCCCACGTCCATCTTCATCCTTTCCCTGGCACTGGGGTCCCAGCAACGCAGTGCACCAGTGCGCGCCTGCCTGCCACAGCTGTTCCCAAGCTCCTTCCCCAGTGACCTTCACTTCCCAGAACGTGGGCAGCGTGTGGGCTCCGTATAGCCCAGCTCAGACGCCGCCTGGGAATTCCCAGGAGGATAGCTAACTCTTACAGGTCTCAAATGATTTGACACACAATTGATCTCCACGCCGAACCTGGGAGCTGGTTGCTTTACTGAGGAAAACTTACAGGAAATAGAAGGGGCAGGAAAGTTCGGAGTAAGGGCCCCTGCAGAGTAAATGCAAACAAACAACTAGAGACCGCAGTCACAGCAAAATGTATTCAAGAAATTCCACCTGTAGCAGACACCACTGTGATTCAATGAGAACACCTAGAGGACTCTTTTTTGCAGACTTTTTTCAAGTCATCTTCCCCTGAGTCTTCTTGTATTATAGAAAATAGGTGATAGCAGAACCAACACGTAAGGGCAGGTGGGAGAAAGCTCCAGAAGAAACCAGCCCTCTGTCTGTCCGTGGTCCCTGCACACCTAACACGTGGGCAGCAAACCAGGGCTTCCTAGGGATGGACAGCAAATCAGCCTCTGTCCCGTCCCTACTCCTTCCATGCATTGCCCTTGGGTGTGCAAACTGACTCCTTTTCGGAGTCTGTAAGGTATTGGTCAGTGATGCATACCAGGACCTTGCTTTTAGCCCTTTTTAGTTCAAGGGGACACTGTCCACTCACATCAATTCATGTTCCTGGATTAGTGGATCTGTGGCCCCTGACTGAAGCCTGATGGGGAGGAGGATGGCAACGAGAAGCCAGCGTGCACTTTCACTGTTTCTGATGGTCCCTGTGGACCTGCACCTGTGTGGTATTCCTGAGGGAGCAGCTGTAAGTGGGGGGAGTCCTCGAGGGAGAGCTTTCCCTGCCGGGTGGCCCCCTCCACCTGCAGCCTCTACTTCTGGCTGCCACACATCCTCCAACCCAGGAGATGCCAAGATGGTGCGATCCTATGCACACAGAACTCTAGTATATTTTCATATTTAGAAAAAGACTAATGTGCAGTGATGCTCTCTCGTTTTTTTTTTTTTTTTTTTTATTCTGTGTGAACTGAAGTTTTTCATAAGTTTGGTAAAGAGGAAGAAAGCGTTAGGGAAGAGAGGAGACATTTTATGACTTCTCACGATCATTCGTGTGAGGCCAGCCCAGGGTTTCTCAGTCTCAGCGTGATTGACGCTTTGCAGGGGTAGGGCTGTCCTACGTGCTGCGGGAGTCACTCTACCCACTAGAGGCTAGGAGCACGCCTCACCCCAGGGGTGACAACCAAAACTGTCTTCAGATATTGCCAAATGTTGGGACCCGCCGAGGGAGACCAAATTGATAGGCAGATTGATAGATAAGATCTACCAACTATGACCTGCCCTGAGGTTTCAAGCAGGACGGGGAAGGCAGAACATCTGGACAGACCCAACTGCCATAGGTACTGGAAACACACCATGTAAAGAGGCCAAAGCTGTACTAGGATATGAGTTTAGACTGTTTCTCATTAATTACAGATAGATGGATAGATAGATAGATAGTGACTACTCCATACAATGGTTTCAAATAGAATGAAGGAAAAACATCTCTACAAACCCAAAACCAATGCCTAGAGCAAACTGGAGTGTCTCCACCTACAAACAGGCCCATCCCTCCTTGCCTTCTCTGCTGAGATCTGATAAGCACACAGTTCACCAACTGTGCTCAAATGCCTGTATTCCTGTGTATAGCCTTTGTTTGAGCCAAGGAGAGTTTCCTTTGTTTGCATAAGGTGACTCAGTTAAGGCCACACACCGCCCACGAGGGTGCTGGCCAGACCTCCCGTTCACCAGACCCAGAAGCATCCTTGGATCCGGAAGCTGCGGGGAGGGTGCAGCTCTGCAGACCGGGCTGCCCCTACCTCCTTAATGACGCTCTTAAATCCCAAGGTAAAAGCAGGGATTCATCTAAGTTGAGAAACAGACAGGAAATTTACTTACATCTTTGAGAAAAACACAGTTTAAGTGGCTCCTACATGAATGTTTCTTCACCAAGGAAACCAGGGGAAACGCATTTTGAATCCAGTGGCAGGATGGCCACCGGGCCTCTCGAAGGAGGTTGTGGGGATCACCTTCTGATTTATGGGTCCTTCAACTACCTGAAACCCTCGTTGGAGGAAGTTCAGTGACATAAAATGGAGTTCCTAAGTGGGATACGCTGCTCGATATAGCCTAATAGAGACTGGAATGGGCTGGAATCCCAAATCGGCACCAGCAACAGGAATGCCATGGCAAGCTCGGTTCTTAACATGGACCGAAATACATCTCTGTTGAAAGTGGGACTCACATCAGGACCAATGACAGAGGGTGGGCTTTGCCTGAAGTCCACTAACGCATGCTTATAAACATAAAATCTTGAATGCCCCAAGAGTGAACTGATAAAACTGGCACCTTTGAAAGTATTCACAGGCAGCTCATTAAGTCCACACTGCTCACGTATTAATTCCTGTTAATTGCTTTACTGGGGCTTCAGATGAGAAGACCTTGTTAGTATGGATTTAGTCCTCAAAGATAATTTGGTCCAGGAAGTCTTCTCAGTGGTAGTATGGACAAACACACACACACACACACACACACACACACTTCTGGCTGAAAGTCCACGAAATCCTTCAAAACCACATAACCTCTCCATTTTGACAGTACATGGTTATTCATCAACATCCCCTTTCTCATCTGAACATGTTTTATAATCACCAACAGAAAGAAAACAATCATCAGACAATATACCATCTCTCCTTTCAACAAGTCATTTTTCTTTACAAATAATAAAGAAAAAGAAACAGAATATGTTCTTCCATAACCAGTCTTCTCCATCCTCTCTTGCCCCTCGCCAACCAGCACAAAAGAAAATACAAAACTGATTCATTAGAACCAGAGCAGCAGTGCAGCCGTTGGCCGGATCACTGTTTATGTCTATAATGCTCGCTGCTAAAACAGGAAGCTCTAAAAATCACTCAACCATTATTTCTCTCGGAGGCACTTTCAGATTGATAGTCTTCTGTCCCCACCAAAAAGGGCTGCCTCAATCCAAAGCAAGCCGGCTGGCAAGGAAGGGGTTTGGGGGAGGGGTGGTGGAGAGAAGTCCAGCTTCTGCCCATCAGTTCTTAAATACTGTTCGTATAAATAACATCAATTTTAAAAAGCTGCCCAACACCATCAGCAATGCCTGGCACTTCGTTAAATCAGCAAGAAAACCATGAAGAGATCAATTGCAAAGCTGCGTGTTCCAGGCACAAGCAGTTTTCCAGAAAGCTCTCCTCTTTGCCATGACACCAAGCGGGACAGGGACTGCTGGGTGGTGGTTTGGGGGAGGCGTGGAAAGCAACTTGCTTTGAGAAAGTGTTTTTACTCTTTTACGGGCAAGTTGAAACAGAATGAGAAAGCTGATCTCTAGAGATGAATTTACATCAGATCATGGGCACTAGCTTTCACCCTGCCATCGAAAGGCATTATTTGCTAGGGCTGCCAGAGACCGCGGGTATCAGAGACTGGGTCTTTTCCCATCCATATTTGCCCACACCGAAGTCTGAAAACAGATTTCAGTACATATATAATTTTAAAATGTAGATCAATAGCAACCCAAAGGAGGGGGAAAATGGGAGAGTTGATTTTAACACAACTCTCCTCTTTTCTTTGTATTCTCTCCAGGAGACCTGACTGCCAGCTCATTATCTTGAATGTTATCCATGAAACAACACTGAGATTGTCAGATGAATTTTCCTCCCCCTATGACTTGGATCCTGTGATAATACTGTGAGTCATTCAGACCATTTCTCAGTAGTGACCACTCCATACAGACACGTCTCTGCTTAGAATACCGGTACACCCTATCCTTTTCTACATGTACCTTTCTTTCAACCATAGTCTATCACTCATCTGAGAGGCAGCCTCCCCACACTGTTCCCCGAATAACATAAAATACCTTAAGAATGAAAATGCCTTACGTAACAAACATTACACAAATATGCAATAACCCCGATTGTGACAGCGTAAATATTATGTCTGGGAAGACATCCACAGCAAGAACATAAGGAAGGAATTTCATTTTATAAAAGAGTTGGGAAGGGTACTTGTTTGAAAGTGGGCAAGATTAAAGTTGCCAGGGAGATCAGCATAAATACAAATGTCCACCAAGAAATTAACCCCAGTCCTAACGGATGGGGGAGCACGTGCCCTCTCTGGGCTGGTTGTGGAATTCGAGGTGCAGGTCTGCAGCTGGGGGGCCAGGCAGTCACTAGAGAGGAGGCTGCCCCTTTGATGACAAGACAAGCCCTTCTCCTTTGCAAGGGACCATATGCATGCACACCTGATGGCCTCTCAAAGGTCTGGACCAGGGGTTTGACTGGGATCTGTTTTCCTAATTATACACACCAGGTCCTGGCTATAATAAAAGCAGGTGTAACCAAAACAGCACAGGGTGCAAGAAGAATGTCTAACTCATTTGTTCGTGTATTTCCTCATTTTCCAGTTATCTACAATGTGCAGCACGGCGCTAGGCGGGCCCTCCATAGTCAAGGCAAAGATCCAGATTCAGAGATTCTTGGCTTGGCGGGTCCATGGATCCCCAGAAGGTCCATAAACAAGCTTCAGCGGCCCTGAAAACTGAAATTGTACAAGAAACTGTGTGTGTAAGTGCACGTGTGCATTTTTTTCCCCCTGGGGAGAAGACTTCCAAGGATTTTCAAAATTATTCATGACGTTCCCAAAGATTAAAAATCATAGTCTTAGGAAAATCAGAAGGACATTTGCAGTGCATTCTCTTCCCCCATTTACTATGCGGTAGATAATACGGTCTGGTAGATTTCCTCTTTGGTTCTAAAATGAATTAACTAAGGCCATAATCCCTGATTGATCGATTCCTTTACAGCTGATTAAGTACTCCAATAGCGACGGGAGCTCGCACAGATTTCACTGCTAAAGTTTCTTCAACGTCTCTCGGCTGCAGCCATGATACACTTTCTTGTAACTGAAAATACCCGTAGCACCTGCCCCAATGACAGATGTCAGCTGATGTCAGCTGCTGCTAACAATCTCACCTCTTGATCCTGAACTGTGATTTTCTGGAGGTAAGGGATAGTCCCAGGACGTGTGTTTAAGTGTGAATTATTTTGAACAAGAACCAGTGTGCTCCGCGTCAGCTCCCCTCTTCTGGGAGCTGCTATCTCTTCTTCCATTGTAAAGGAACGGTTGATCTATATGGAGACACTGAATCAAAGGGAGAAAATTCCCAGGGGGAGATAGCCCTGAAGGAGAGATTTAAATTGTCAGGGCTAGAAAGGAGGGAAGGAAAGGAAAGGAAGGAGGAAGGTTCAGACTGCTGAAGGCTTCACCAATACTTTTTAGGGGCCAGTGTTGTCAGCAAGGCCGTAAAAGCCGGATGGGCAGGTTTTCCCACTTGCAGGCTGAACCCGAGGTTAGGAGCTGTGGTCCTGGACATCAGCCAGCACCCAGACAGATTGGTTTTGTCGAACAGAGAAAAACCCTTCCATGTTCAACCTCTGGCAATTTCTACGAGGTTTTACAATCCCCAGGGACTGGCAGCTGAGACAAGAAAAGGGAGTTTCTTTTTCTACTCTTTATTTGGAACTGAGCAACAGGCCCCTTTGAGAATCCATCAGACCAGTGGCTTTTGACAGAATGGGAAATTGGCACTGAAATGTTCGGTGAGCCAACAGCCAGGACCTTCTCGGCCCCTGGGTGGTGTGTTGATGCCAATGTCATATTTTCAGACACATTTTCAAAACCAGAAAACAAACTAGTGGATAGTCTTAAGATCACTTAATAAAACGTTATGAAACTTTTAAAGGACAAGATTCAGTGAGGCAGATTAAGACTAATTGTTAAAATGAGTGAGAGTCATCTGCTGTCTTCGTAATGGGAAGGAAATTGCAAAAAAAAAAAAAAAAAAAACCAAAACAAAACAAAACAAAAAACCTGGCAGGCTTTGATATTGACACTTAGACTTGAAAGCGTGAAATCAAGTTGTATTCTACCACTATGGGGAGAAATTATGAGAGAGTCAGACTGGGCCTTTTGATGGCTCGTTTTTTCTTGTAGTCCTAACCAGAAAAAAGAGAATCATTCAAGACTGACAATATACACAGCAACTGTAATCGGGCAAAACATTCATTTCGGGGTTCCTCTGTTTTGGATCGCTTATTATCATGCGTGGGAAGCAGAGACTGCTCAAAACAGATATTGTCCATATATGGAGTGTTTCAATTAATTTTCTCATTCCAGGTTATCAGAAGACAGCCCAGCCTTGGGTGCAGTTATTTCACTCTGCAAACTCAAGGGCATCCTGGCACGAATCAGGCAGCCAAAGGCAAACACTCCACACCTTGGGGAAACAGTTCCTTGTTACCCAAGTAAACACGAGCTTCTCTTAGTCACCCACTTGAAACAGACATGGCCAGTGAGGGGCGAGAAACGCCAGAAAAGAAAGCAGGCTGCTTTCAAAATTTCACTCTTTATCATCACCGACCTCCTGGGCCTTGCCAAAAAGCCACTACCGCACTTCTTATGGGAAAATGGCATGGGTCATTAAAGAGCTTCCAAAACTTCCATAACCAAAACCTGACCCGTAGACCCACATAGATGCATATGATGATAATATAACTTCCTCTGGAAATGCAACTAAATGATACTCAGCTGTGGCTTCCTAAGAACAGAAATCCACAGGAATTGACCTGAGATGGTTACGAGGCTGGAAGGCACGGACCAGGCAGTAGGGCCTTTGTTTTTTATTGGCTTCTACTCATCTGAAGCCTTCAAGACGTTTTCTAAACACACATCTCTGAATCATAATGGGAATTCCATTTACTGAAAGGTGGGGACTTTTAATATAACAAGTGAACCCATAGAATGACTTGTGCCTTTATACCTTATAGCACCATTCATGCTTTCAATAAGTGGGTGTAATTTTCTTGGTATTACCCTATTATTAACATAGTGCTATGAACAAATATTTTCAATCACGTTATAAGTTTTTTACAATTTTCTCTACCTTTGATTCTATTTCGAAAATTCCCCGGACAGCTAGGATAGCACAAAAACAATAGCGCAAAGAAGCAGCATGCCTTTGCCCCCATTCCTCTTTGACTAATCAAATTCCCCCAAAACACAGACTTTCTTATATTTTTAAATGCCTTTATACAGACTAATGATTACTCTTATGTTCAAATGTCCACTGGTTGTACTTTTACTTTTTTTAATACAAGAGTCAGCTACTGTTATCTAGGTTACCACGTCTTTTCTATTATACTCAAAATAACTTTTATTCCTAAGCTTATTCAATACTATATTACAAAAATGAGATTTTCAAAACAAACTATATTACCTCCTTCAGTTAAACTACTACTACTTATTGCTATTTGTAAAATAGGACTAAGGTTCTTACAATACAAAGAAAACACAATATTTGAAAATAACTGGAAACCAGAGGAGATTACAATATGCCAAGATTCCTCTTTCTGCTCTAATACTTTGATAACGGGCACAGAAAAAGAAAACTACACATAGAACTTCACTGATGCAATCATTCCTCTGGAGAATCCAGTCTTTAATATTATTAGTACCTAAAATACTAATAAGGCATCCAAATTACATACAGGAAGGTCAGTCACATTGCCATCAAATTCACCAAGCCAGAATGTTACTATTTCTTCATATTTTACCATAAAAAATGCTTCCTTGAAACACATTTCAATCATCATCCACTATACAGCCCTTAAAATTATTAGAAGTGATCATTTGAAACTCTGTCACTTGTCAAAGGTAACACATGGACCCTAAGTTAAAGGTTTCCAGTAAAGAGATATCTGAAAATTATCAAAGAGAACCCCAGTTGTATGATCTTAGTTTCCATGACGGTAAGTTTTATATTTTTACATTTTAGAAAAGATCTGAGAGGTTTCCTTGAAATTCACAATTCATGTTTTGCCTGCTCCAAATCAGTCTTAAACCAATTCCATAATAGAAAGCAATAGCGTAAAGCCAGACTCTGTTAAAAACATTAAATTTTAAATAAAAAGCTGATGTAGCAATAATAACGGGAAGAAATGACTGTGTTTCTAGGGAATCCCATCACAGAAACTTCTAGATGTTTTGAAATCTGGGTTTGTTGCTATGTAAATACTGGGTATTTCAAGTTCAGTTCTGACAGATACATACCTCTTCCACTCCGACCGACAAACCTGAGGTCATTGAATCTCGCGACTTGGTTTTTCATGGCCGCTGTTGCATTTCTCAGTTCGGCTGAGTAGTTTTCATCATTGCCTGCCATCACAGTGACCAGAGTGCCATCTGGAACGTCCCCCAGTGCCACCACCTAGACACCAGACATCAGGCATGTTAGAAACTTTGATGTCATTTGCATAATTATTCTAAAATTGAATGTATATTAAGTGATGCTTTTTAGTTTGCGAAGGAATAACAGTCATAAATTAAGCAAAACAACAGAAAAGTTCTTAATGGGAAGATTTACTTTAAATTCCACTATGCAAAATTATAAATGTTTAAAGAATAAAACATTCACCTAGTGAAGCCACATAAGGTCACAGAGCAGAGTTGGAATAACACTCACTATAGCAAGGACTTTGAAAAGCTATGCCTTCTCACGAATACAATCATCTCTTAATTCTTCATATTTGAGAAACAGAATGTCTTGCTTTTTATAAGTTTATAACCTAACCCATCTTTCATTTGTCTAGACCTCCACCGACAGGCCGAATAGGGCGGGTTTTGCCTTTCAGGTGTTTAAACTTACTTCTGCTAAAATTAAATTTGATTGCTACCACTGAATTGCTGACGATTCTTGAATGACTTAAACTCTCCCTTCACAATTAGTGCATCCTTGTTGCCCCTACTCGCTTCTACTATCTTGATTCTCACTAGCAGTGAATTCTGGTACGCAAGAGAAAAAAATCAGAAACGTGCCCTTCGCTTAACACTAACTACAAAATCAACAGACCTCAGAGAAGAGGGCTGCTCACTTTGATGCGCTCCTCTGAATTCAGGAGCGGAACTATGTCGCATTTTTATATCTGTGAGTCCCAGAGATGTGTTAACTTGGGACCTTATAGATGACTGAGGTTTTCTCCAAACCCAGTTGATCTTGAAGAAGAATTCCTTCAATGTAACTGAATGGGAATGGATTTCCATCAGGACTACTAAAGTAAATCAGTAAATACATATTTTTTGACACTTAGGTTAAAAAAAAAAAAAAAGCAGCAATTTCAAGGTAAAATGCTTTAAAGAGCATGGCCTGAAGATGCTTCATGCAGTAGTATCCATTTCTTGATCATCATTTGACCTTTCTAGAAACTATTTTCTTGATCAAAACATTTATTCTTAGCTATAGTTCCATTGTTTCTGTTTTTTAAGGTAGTTGTAGAATTTCAAATCGAGATGCCCCAAGTTCTACTTATTCCTATCACTTGTGATACCCCTTATGGTACTTTCTCAGTCACTAGTGAAATGTGGGCTCATCATTCCAATTATATAATCGTTTTGGGGGTTTTAGTTTTGAGCTGTGATAAGAAAGCATTCTACAGTGATTAGTCCTCCTTCTGTTTTCCACCTCCCCATTTTTACCTAATATTTGCTACATAATTTGGGGGGGTAACACCTATACTTCAGTCCTCTTTTTCTGTCTGTAAATAAGGCTGCCATAGGCTCCCTTGTATGATACAAAAGCCACGTTTCTCTAAATTCCCATCTTCATTGCCTGCTTAGTCATCACCCTTTCTCTGTGTCATCCAGATGACCATCTAGTGTTTTTATTCCCGAGGAGGCTGTGGCTCTTGGATTCTAAGGAGTACGATGGGGAAAATGAACCAACTCACTATAAGGGGTGGACGTACTTCCAACCCCAGGAGTACACCAGGAGAATCAATTCTCACAGCAATAGGTAGGCATGTTCTTCATCTATTTTATCCAACTTGCACTCTTATCTTTCTTTCCATCCAAATGGCCATGTTTTCTATAAAGGAAATTTAAAAACACAGCTATTTCTTCCCCAAGCACCCTCTAATTAGGTATTTAGAGCCCATTATTAGTACGTTTGTTGCTGTTTAGTTAAGAGCAGTAATATGACAATTCCCTTTTGTTTCAAAAACATTACTGAAATAAATCTCCTTGATCAGTTACTTAGTTACTGTTACCGGTTTTTCTATTCCCATAAAATATACTTACTTTATTCTGCTTTTCTCAGTCTCTTAAAAATCCCCCCTCCTTTTTTTCCCCACTGTTTTCACTTCCCTCTGTAAAATTAGCTCACAATGTTGAAATGTCCTCCTTGAAAACATATTTTTACTCCCTTTTCCCCATCTCCCTGTGATGATCTGGCATCTCTATTTTAATTCCACATTCAGTAAGCATACAGGGACCGGATCAACCACATGGTTTTCCAACTGAATAAGTCATTGTTGGTTAAATAGGTTAAAATAAATAAATCTTGTTTTATAACTACCAAATGTTTTCTAAATCACCTTCATCCTACTGGCCCCTCTCACAGGCTCCATGACTGTGCCTCACTCATCTTTCCAAACGATCCTCGTCAGTAATACGGCAAATTCATGAGGCCAACACGAAATAGAAACAAATAGTAAAATAATCATGGTGGCTAAACAAGAAAATGCTGTTGATGTTGGAATTTAAGACTAAACAAATCAGGAGTTTAACTCCTTCTTTTCCCTTTTTTTAAACTGTAGCAGGAGTCAAAGGTATTTCGGGGCTCAAAGATCATTTACTTGGCCTTTTATCGATTTTTCATGGTGGGGGAAGGGAAAGAATATTAAATCCAGGAATATTACATTAATAAAGTATATCATCTAATTATTAGCAAGCATTCTTAGACTAGGAAAAAAGAATTTAAATTTAAAACTAACGTGTCTATTAATTTGATACAGATTTGATCTTTGATAGGCAATATGCAGAGATTTTTGAAAAAAAATCTAACTTCAAACAGAGAAAAAGAAGCAACTGGAATGAAAAGCTATAAACAATAGGTAAGGAAACACAAACATTTACATTTTAACACAGACCAAACAGACAAGAAGGGACTTGCTGGCCAAAGGATATCTCATTTTTTTTTTTTACTTCTCTGTTTTTAAAGTATCAGGAAGTTGGGCAAAATATCAAGCGTTGTCTATGTTACAGAACCTTCCCACACTGCTCTTGGTCGGCCTGTCCACAGTTCAAACTGGCATTTTAAACTAACTCTAATTAGGTTGAAATTACAGTCACAATTCATTTATTTCAAATCCCTTAATTTTCCAGTGTTATAAAGAAAGCTGTGGGGTGGAACTTAACATTCAGCTGAGATGATATTTAATGCATAGCTAGGGGACCACGATCTTGCTGACACAAACGTTACTTATTTCTTTCCTATGAAAAGAATATTACTATCAGTGCTCAAGGCCTCTGAACTGGCTGAAGGCGTGTTTATGCCTTTGGACTCTGGTGTACCAGGGCCTAAATGAACTTTAATATTATAGTCTTACAAAATATATCCTAAGTCATCCAAACAGCCTTTTTGGCTGCTTCTGTAAATAACGGGTAACAGTAGCAAATTTAAGATTTTCTCGGTAGCAAAATAATGGATCTCTTCTAGGCTGAAAAATAAAGGTGTTTCTTGGGAGAAGGTGGGGGGCACTCTGGGGTCCAGGATAAGCAATTAGGATGACTGTAATCTATTTTAAGGAAAATTCATAACTTGAAATCTCCCTTTAGTTTCAAAGATTAAAGCTGGGGATTTACACGTATTCAGAAGACTCTTAAAGAATCACTTCAATGCTCTTTTCATCAATATCATCAGACTTTATCACTGTTTTTCATTTTCTCCTCCTTAATACAGGGAATGTAATAATTCTTTACTGATTAACTTCTTAAAGAGATTGTCTGAGGCTTATATAAGATCAAAATTTTAAAGTAATAATTTCTATAGAAACTGCTTGGGAGGTAGGTGGTGGCAGATGAGTACAGACTGGATTCAGGGACACACAGTGAATGAATCAAGCCGGATACAGTCACTTTTTTCAAGTTTAGCTTGCTTTATCCCTAATCTGCGCCTGTTGCCTCCCTGGAAATTTTGCCTGCCTCCTTCCGTTATGCAAAGAGCAGGTCTCCTTCCGAAAAAGGTCCCTCTTTATGGGGACGGGAGTGGTGACAGATTATTCATCGAGTGGTCTGATTCCTGTCCTTGCCTTTGCCCCAAATGTTCTCAAGACCCACTTGAACTTTTCTCAAGAGATCTATACCTTGATCTTTAACCTAGAAACTATCACTCAGTAAAACAGATTTTTTTTTAAAGTGAATTGTCAAAAGTCATTTTAAAACGGAAACTTCTATGGTTATTAAGATTTCCGCTAAAAGGAATTCCCTGATGGCTCATGAAAACAATTTATATGATTTTTTTTTTCATTCTTTTAGAAGAAAATAAATACTTTCATGTGGTGGCTTGAGAAACGACATCGCTTTAACTTCTGAAGATTCTCGCTTAATCACTTAGTGCTTGGGGTGTGGGTCCCTAGTAGAGGAGGAGAGATACAGAAGAGACTTGATTTATCCCAAAGGAAGCCACAGATCCCTAAGAACCCACACCCTTGGCGTGTCCAGAGCACCTGGTCTTAAAGGACCCTTTAGTTGATTATCAGCTTGTCTCCTCCCCTCTGTACTTATCTGAAAGTGACCCCAGGGCCCATCCCTGTCAGGTCCTCTGGAACTGAGGGAGAGCTGAGGAGGTCTGCCTGCTGAGTCTGTTTATGTAAAGGGATTAGAGTGATTTCAAATTGAAATGGGCTCCTAACCCAAACCTACAGAGCTGGAGGAAGGAACAGGAAAGCATCGAGTGGCTGCTCAAACTTATCCTCATTTTCATCCCCCTCAAAAACTCCTGCTTTCAGAAAACGGAGGCAATTCTACAGACACAGACAATTGCACTTTTGTTTTGTTGTTGTTTGTTTTAGAAATCATAATCTAAGTTTGGAAGGTATGTAAAGCTTAAAAATAAAGAACTCTGACAGTACTTTTTTAAAAAAGTGAACATTATTCATTGTAACTAACTCAAGATCCAGCGCAGGCTTGGAACCATAAAAAGCTTATATTAAATTAATCGCCCCTTAAGGGGACAATTATTTAAGCAGATTTTTTTTTTTTTAAGAAAAAAGAGTAGCTGATCTTTACAGCTTCCCCCCCCCCCACCTGCTTTCCTTAGTCCCTGCAATGAACCGGAAATGACTGCACTGATTGTATTTAAAAGCCTGTCCCTTCTTCAACTCACCCAAGGCAGAAGAACTGAATCCCCACCGCCGAAATGCAATGTCTACTGTTTGCTGCCAGGGTGGCGGTGGTTGTCCAAAAACGCCCGGGGTTGTTTATGTATCCCCTTTGAAGGCCAAGGTTTTTATAGGGAGCTCAAAGCTAGGGCAAGATCAAGGGTGAAAAGTGAACGGGGACCTCTCAAGCTGCTCGGCTGAAGTCACCCGGTCCACACCGCCCCTCCTCAAACAGCAAAGCAGGCGGATTAGACGGCCGTCTCACGCCAGACAGCCTTGCCTCCTTCCGCTGCCCCGGGCTTAAGCTAGGTGAACCGGCGATAACGTTCAGTAGGGTACCAGGCAAAGAAAGAGCATTCGCTACTTGCGGCTTCTGGCAGGAGCAGCCTAGAAGCTCGAAAAAATTCTTCAGAAAACTTTTGCAAACTTAACTACTCCCGCCGTGGACTTTGAACCTGCTAATTCCTACAGGGCTGTTAAAGAGGGGGTGGAAGTGGAAAGCCTTGACAGTTTTCCTTGTCAGTTTATTTACATTGACCCGAAGGTATAAAAGTATCTCTATTTTATTTCCTGACGTCTCCCTCAGAATGATTTGGGTGTCAAGCCAGAGGCGGGGAGAGAAGCAGAGGAGCCGACAGACAGGCTTGTCCCTGCTGGGTTATAACTTTTCCTACTTTAGATCAAAGCTAAGGACCCCTGCCGGGGAGAGGTCCGGCCGGCCCTCAGTGGACGTCTTTGGGGGCATCCTGAGTTTTTCGGCCATCCTTGGAGGCCGCCGCGGCCGGCTAAGGCGGGCCCCTCGAGGGTCGCCACGGCAACGCAGCATCCCCTGTCTCCCGAGCGCAGGAGGATGGACCACAGGCCTCAGCGCCGGCCCCTTTCTAGAACCCGGCCCCGCCTGCCTGGCCGCTGCCCTCCTCGATCTCCCTGGCCTCGACCGGCCTCTGCCTGTCCTCCCTCCACCCGCTCCGGCCCGAGTACCTTGAAAGCGATGGGCAGGGTCTTGTTGCAACGCCAGTGCGTGGGCAGCACAGAGCACAGGAAGTTGGGGCTGTCGGTGCGCACCAGCTCGCCCGGGTGGTCGGCCAGCACCTCCACCATGCTGCGGTCGCCGCTCCTCAGCTTGCCGGCCAGGGCGGCGCCGGCGTCCGGGGCGCCCAGCGGCAGCGCCTCGCTCATCTTGCCCGGGCTCAGCGCGGTGGAAGGCGGCGTGAAGCGGCGGCTCGTGCTGGCATCTACGGGGATACGCATCACAACAAGCCGATTGAGTTAGGACCCTGCAAACAGCTCCTACCAGACGGCGACAGGGGCGCGGATCTTCAGCAAGCAGCTCCCGGGAGACCAACATACAAGTTCAGGGAGCTTTATTGCTGTGGGGTGGCTGGGGAAGGGGGCAGACTAAGTTACTAAGAGTCCAGGAGGGGGAAAATTCTAGTTTTGCCGATCGGCCTCAGACCCACGCAGGACTCTTTAGCAACCGACCGCTCAGTGCTTTAAAAAGTGGGCGACCAGAATCCAAAGTCAAGTGCCAAGGGAGACTATCTTCTTCTGAGTCTTGCTTTGAGAGTTTTAAGTTCAGTCTTTGGCTGTTACCAAAGTTCCCAGAGGCAAAATTCCCATACACTTCCTAAAATATTTACGCGGAGAGCAAAAGGACCAGCAAATACATAATTTGGAAGTTCCAGTAGTCAATTGCCTGTCAGATTTTTCCCAGGTGAGTTTTGTCTAAAGTCCAACACAACAGAAAATACACGAGGAGTGTCTTCCAAATACGGCGCCACTTTTTATCATGCAACACTGGCTTCGGTCCTCAAAAGCAAGAGCTGAGACTTCCAAAGGTCCTGCTTCTAATGTATGTGCACATATATATATATAAATATATACATATGCTCTACTTCATAACATATTTACAATACAATCTGTAGAGAATTTAAACACAACAGAAATCCATTAATGTTCGCTGCAGGTTTTTTTTTTTTTTTTCTTTTTAAGTAGCCTTGAAACTCAGCTTCAGTAGTTGGAGAAGGGCTGGGCGAGAAGTACTTGTCATGTTCTCAATAAATTCTGGCAAAATGCTCAGTTCGGAAAATTCAGCTTTTCAAAGAAAAGCTAATCTTAAAAAAAAAAAAAAAAAGTCCAAGTCAATGACACCTAGAGTTCAGCTCTCCACATCTGAGAACTCGGGTTTGGGGATGTTGGTCAAGTTTGCGGCTGGTCCTGTGGTTTGGTGGGAGGTGAACAGCAGCCGAGTCACACGCACGCAGGCACGCACTCTTCGGAAGCCAGCCGCTGTCTGCATCGACTGCGGTGAGTCAGCCCCGACTTGGGCAGTAGCGAGATGATCTTCCTCCAACGTCGCCCCAGCGTCGGCCGGTTAACTACTCAGACGCGCCAATACCCACGATCACAGCGTAACCGCAGCAGGTGGAGCGGGCCTTGTGAGGAGGCTCCGCAGCGCAGATCGAAACACACGGGGCGGCTCGAGTTACACAAGCACGCACACACTGCCACGCACACGCAACTTCACCACTCGCCTCGAAGCACAGCGCACTTTCTCCAGCAGTTGCCAAAGGAAACAACCGGGTGAAAGTTCACACCCAGGAAAGAAGTTGAACCATCCAGCCAAGAAACCAGTTCATTCAAAAGTAAGAAAGAAAGAAGAAAAATAAAAATCGAAGCTCCGACGCGGGTCAAGGAGAAACGGCAAAGACTGACTTTCTTCTCGTGTCCCCAGGAGCCCCGGGAAGAGGTGCCTGCCGGCGCAGGGCCGGGCAGCGTGGTGCCCTGGCTGGGTCAGGCCGCGGGGCGCCCGTCCTGCCTGCGCCCGCTGGCTCTATGAATGAGAGTGCCTGGAAATGAACGTGCTTTTACTGTAAGCCCGGCCCGAGGAATTCCATTCCCTCAGCTCGTTTGCATAGGGGCGGCCGCTGGCCAATCACAGGCCTTTCCGGTATCAGCCAGGGCGCGGCTCGCGGCCGCGGGCTCCTGGAATTGGCCCGCGCGCCCCCGCTGCCGCCGCGCGCTACTGTACGCAGCCGGGGTGGAGAGTCCACCGCCGCTGCTGCCACCCGGCGTTCCCCGCGCATCCGCATCCACGCACACACACGAACACACGCACACGCTCCCACGCTCGCCCCCAGGCCCCGCCCCGGTGCGGACCGCGGCCCTACGGCTTTGCGCACACGGGGGGTTGTGTGGCCGCCTGCTTTGGGGCTGCAGTGAACGGCCTCGCCAGGGGCGGCCGCGGTCCAGGGACCGAGGAGGTGGAGAAGAGGAGGCCTGCCGGCCTGGGGAGGACTCGGGCAGCTTTCTGAGCCCCGAGCAGCCCGGGACCGGAGACCTGCCGGAGGGAGGCGCCCCGCGAGCCATCGAGATGAATCGGCCGCCGCGAGGCTCCGGAGACAGGGGCCGGATCGGCCAGGCGACCCCAGGCCCTGCACGGCCGCCCGCGGCCGAGACTCTGCTTTCCCGGCGTGGATGGGATTCGGCCGCGAGGGGGCCGGAGGGCCGAGGGCCCGGCCGGGGAGCCGTTCAGCGCGCCCACACGGCCCCGTTGGCAGCTGCGGCGAAGTGGCGCTGATTCACTTAACGAGGCCAGACGGTTGTCGGTCTCCACAACATGGTTTTTGTGTTTTTAGTTTTCTCTCTTGGTTTGTTTTCTTTAATTGGTGTTTTATCGCCGCGGCTGGGCTGCGGATTAATTACGCAGCGCGCCTTACTCAGGTTGATTGAGTTTAGCGGCGAGCAAAGGAGTTTCGTAGTTAGAAAAGACCCCAAAGAACAAGCGACTGGAAAGAAAGTTGAAAGCATCCGCTCGGCTCGCTCCCCATCCTCGGAGCGTCGGCTCCCTCGCTAGGCCCAGGTCGCCCGCGCCCCCCACCCACCTCCGGCTCCCCGGAAACGGGCCCGGCTCCGCTCCCTGCCCGCGCGCGCGAGCCGCCGCGGGTGTTAAACCCACCCCGGCTTTGCGCGCTGGCGGGAACTTCCCCCGCTCCAGTCCCCGCGGCGCCGCGGGCATTTTCGCGGAGCTTAGAGGGGCCACGCCCCCGCCCGGCCGCGGGGCTCCCCCCCTCCGCGCGGAGCCCACCCGCTCCCTCCCTCAGGGAAGGCGCTCACCCACTCCCCCCCGTCGACTACCCGGGCGGGAGTCTCTGGCCCTCCCCCCGTGGGTCCCCTCCCTGCCGCCGGTTCGGACTCTCCTCGGGCTCTGGCGCTGTGGCCTGCCGGAGGCAGGGGCCGTGGCGAGCCAGTCGCGGAGGCCTTTCCGGGCGCCCAGGCAGCTTCCCTCGCCCCACGCCCAAAGAGGCCGGGAGGTGCTGCGAGCCGCGGGCTCAGGGAGGACGCTAGGGGGCAGCAGCCGCCCTCGCTCGCCGCCCCGGGCGCCCAGTGGCCTTGCAGCGCGCCGGGGAACGCCCCCGACGGCGCGGGGCTCTGCCGGCCTTCTCGCGGCCTTTGGGTCTCCTGTACGAACTTCAGTTAGGGAAGAAACGACAGGAAATGACCGCCCAAGCCAGCCTGCACGGCATTCTCGCCCACACATCACCCGCTATACCGGCAGCGCAGCTGGCGGCCAGGGAACCCTCGGACGGGGGTCCTGGCTGTCCCGGCCGGCGCGCGTTAGGGTCTCTTCTCGAAACCCGTTTGCCCGAACCCCGCCGTCGGCCGGTCCCAGGCCGTCGGTGCTGCAGGCGTCCCGGGCGCCCTCCATCCTGCCCGGCTTCTCCCCACGTGGGCCGGTCCCCTCGCGCCCCTCGCTCCGGAAAACCCGGGACGTCTGGGAGCTCCCAGGACCCAGCTGC
This sequence comes from Pseudorca crassidens, assembly GCF_039906515.1. Taxonomy (NCBI): domain Eukaryota; kingdom Metazoa; phylum Chordata; class Mammalia; order Artiodactyla; family Delphinidae; genus Pseudorca; species Pseudorca crassidens. Next base: position 139,137,562 of record NC_090300.1, read on the forward strand.
ATTTTGTTTTCATGGGTCTGGGGTCTCAGAAAACGCCTTTGTATTTTTCTTTAAAAGTAATTTTGAAGAAGCCGCATTTCAGGTGTAAAGACCCCAAACGTCCTCTCTCCACCTGGGCCGAGGGATTCCAAATACTGCGCAGTCCCAAACCTCCCTGTCTGCCGCCCCTCCTGCCCGGGGCCACAGTCGCTCTGCGTCCGGGCTCGACGCTGCCCGCTCTAGAGGCGAGTTCGGGCGGAGTGAAATCTTTTTGCTTCAGCTCAAGTGCATTTCCCTAAGAGCCGATCAAGCGCTCCTGGGGGCCGCCTCCAAGTGCATCCCCGTAGACCCCCACGGACGGGGGCTGTGACTCTGGAGATGTAGCGGTCTGGGGTATGCCGCCGCTCGGAAAGGTCAGAGAAGGCTCCTCTGGGGCTGCGACCGTTTGCCTGAAACCCTAAACCCTGCGAGGGGCTGCGGGGCGCACCCCGCGCTGCGGTCTCCCGGGCGGGGATTAAGTTCCCTTAGTAAGGTACAGCGGTAGATGCATCAGGTTTAGCCTTTCAAGGGCAGCGCGCTGCTCCGCTCAGAGTCTCAACCAGTAAATCCCGAGTTCGAACGCAGACACGGATGATAATAGCAAGGAAAGCTTTTGCTGATTTATTCTGAATCGGGCCACCGGGCGTTTGGGGCTCCCCAGACTTTGCGCAGGTTATAACTGCGTTGCGCGGTGCACGCTTGAAAACCAGAAACAAACAACACTGCCCCTCCTTATCGAGGGACTAAAATGAATGCAAAGCAGGCAGCATGGGGCTCAACTAAAGGGTACCCGGAACCCTTTAGTCTGAAGGGCTTTTTACATAGTTTATGAAGTTGAGTAACCATGTACGAAATGAAGAATTCATTTCCACCAGGAGCGCTCATTTAAGGGGCGATATAGAATTTCCCTTCCCCTGCCTCTCTTAAGAGAAAAGGAAAGGAAACATTACAGTATACACTCCTGGTGTTCCCCTGGAATAATACTAAAACCTACTTTTGTCATAATACAATACAAAAAATATAACGAAGTAGTATGTTGGGCGAATGCTATGTGACAGATTCTTCCAAATTTGCTGCATGGGGGAAATTTCAAAAAGGCTCATCAACTGATTGAATGAAATGTAAGTTTTCACAGTGAATTTAAAAAGCAGTATTTGGTTAGTTGGAAGAAAAAAAAAAACAATTTCACCAGAAAACAACAGCTTATTGACATTTTTTTCTACAACTTTAGGTAAATATATAACTATGGGGAGGTCTCAGAAAATATCTAAATATTTCACATTTTTTGCTCTTTCAAAACCCTCTCAAAAATAAATAAGACTCAACCATTCTCTTAAAATCCCCCTCTGTAATATGATATTTCTAAAATTACTTTTCTAAAAATGTAATATTTCTAAAAGAATTACTTCTGCTTTCAGTGACTATTTTAATGAAAATAAAAATACAGAGAACGTATTTTGCTAGTGGTTCTGGACCAAACTGCTTCAGTTTGTACTAATGTCACAGGGAGGGAGAACAATTTTGTTGAAGACTAACATACATGTTAATGTATGTACAATACACACTGTCCAGTTTTCAACATTGGAATTTAATTAAACATCCCCTTCCCCCAGTGGATTTGAGATTATCTCACTTTTGAAGTCTAATAACTTTGCGGACAAGATCCCTTAGTTCTTCCATTATGTCCTTCCTCTATGTGATGACTTCCATGGGATCCTGCAATTGATATGTGACTATTTCACTAACTTTGTAAATCAATTTACAACTCACAAGTAGCAAACTGAGAAAAAAAAAATTTAAATCTTTAAAAACATTATGGATGCTTAGTAAACATTTTACTCTCACAAAAATTTTGCATTAGCACTGCTATAGCAAAAGTAATAAACTAGGTAATAACACACAGAAGCCAAGCTCTATTTTTTTTTTGTAGAGTCATATAGAGTCGTTTAATAATAAACAACAGAATGCACCTGTGGTAAATACTGTAGAACCGAGGGTATCTTTGAAGGTTTCATTGGAACATTTTATATGTTTGACATTTACCATATAGAAAACAGCTTTTAAGTATTTTTGAATCAGCAAAAAAAGTTTTGATTATTTGGTTAATTTATATCGTGAGTTATTTATAGCGATACATGGATAAAATGTCATATATGCATATATGAGTGTGCATATTTTGTTAAAAATATAATTTGGAATCTAACATACCATGAACGTCTCTAGATGGATTCATTCCATGTACACATTCTGAAAAAGTAGAAAGTGGGAAAATAAAAATAATTGTATGAATATACTGACAGCAAACACCACATTTACCAAAGTGGATTAATTTAATTGTAATTGGAATCAGTGCCAGTGTAAAAACTAAATCCCCCCTCTCATTTTTTTTGGTAGCTTGTTGCCTCTCACACTCTATTAGCACTGGAGATTTTTATTGCATATTGTCTAGCTTTGGCTCAAAAATAACTTAAAACAGTAAATCATTATATAAAAAATGAACTGTTACCTAGGCATATGATTTCTACGTACCTTTGACCAATGTTTTTCATTGCTAGGTAATACTGAATCTTTATCTTTCATAGCATCACCTCTTTCAAGCTCTATATGTGATGCAAATGTGATTATTTAATGAACATTAAAAATCCATTTGGAGAATGTAGGGATGGATCACAATTCATAGTGAAATTAAAACCAAACCCTAACTTAATACAAGAACATTTAAAAATCTGTAACATGCTAGAAGCTAAATGCAAGAAGTAAAAATATGAATAGTTTTCAAAGTGATAAAAATAAACAATTTGGAATACACCTTCTAAAAGAAACAAACTAGTAGATAAATGTTATGATCATTTACTTCCAATGATAGGACATTTTAGAAATATTCCCTCTTTGCTTGATTTCCTTTCCCTTTGCTAGGAGGGCAGATTATTTATATGGAAAGCTTTCATTCTTAAAGTAACAGATGATATCAACCATTTTTGAAAATATTTGTCATATGATAATTTCCATATATGAATCACTATATACCGCTGCATGTCCAGTTACAGGTAAAGTCACAGGTAGATCCATTAAGCAAAGCCATATGAAGCTATTTCTCTTTCCCTTGAATATCTATGTATAATGTTCTGAATGTGAAATTATTCCATCAGCCTTGTATATTGATAATGGTCAGCACTGAATGATTAATGTGGAGGAAATAGCCTTTTTCAAAGCCTTAGGATTTGAGCATTTCAAATACTGCAGACCTAAAGCTTTCAACTCCACTGCACAATATTAGTATAACATAGCTTAAATAAAACCTTTAAAACTAAGAAAGGAGGTAATTATTTCAGATTTCTGGATGCTGTTTGAATAGGCAGGAGAACAAGATTTTCAGCTCCTTAGTCTTATATTTTTGCCAAAGCAAAAAGGGCAACTAAAATGATAAGGGGTTCTGAAGGACTGCCCTATGATAAAAAATTAAAGGAATTCAGTATGTGTAGTCTTAAAGGAGCATCCTTAAAACACACACATACACACACACATACACACACAAGATTGTGGTTTACAAGTACATAAAGTGACTCCATAAAGATTTTTAAAAAACAGAGCAGGGAAAGAATTATTTGCACTAATAATGAATGATGAGGCAAAAAATAACAAATGTACCCGGAAGTTAGTAAGTTTAGTTTTAATAGGCATGGGGGTCGGGGGAAATCCACAACAGTAAGATTGACCAGGCAGCTGAGTTTATACTAAAGAGACCCAACAAAACTAACCACTCTGGAAATTCTCTCTTGAGACCGCGAGGAGCCTTTCCATGTCTGAGCCTGAGAAATATGAGAAGCAGAGTGGAAAGGCAAGTGTTTTGTCTACACACCTAATATTTCAGTGATTCTGAGAGAAGAGCCAAGATTTTTTTTCTAAACCTAAAAGCAAAGGCAGAAGTAGTGGATTTTGAAAGGTGTGCATGCGGTCTGTTGAAAGCTTTCTTAGTTTGCCCTGTGTCAGTAGCTTTGAGGACACGCCATTAAGCTGGGGGGTGTTGGAGGGAAGAGAGAAGGGATGGGTGTCTGTACATGAAGTCATACCTGTAAAGATTTGTAATGATTTGCCCAAGGAGTTGTTAAAGGTGCTAGAACCTGAACTGTAAGAGAGGGAAGGTCTTGGATGTTCATGACGGTGAGAGCTGACTCCGGCGAGCACATCCTTCCACTCTCTCCATTGAATGCTGCTGTATGCCAGGCCATGGCCAAAATGCTTTCGCATACCTCGTCCAGTTGATTCCTTGCAACAATGCCATTACCACCCCATTTTACAGACCAGGAACCTTACACTTGGAGAGTTTAGGAAACCTGCCCAAAGTTGCTTCACGCTTGATCTCTGTGTACACACACACACACACACACACACACATCCCCACATATGGGTCCACGCACATCCCCACATATGGGTCCACACACATGATGAGCTGTTTCTTTTAGACCACAACTATGTATTTTTATCGGTGTCCTTTGTAGCCTTCTGAAAAATTAACTCTGATCTCATCTTTCACTTTTATCCCCTGGTCTCAAGGTCTCCATCAGAAAATAGCCCTGAAATTCTTTACCCTGCAAAATCTCAAATATTTAGGAGTCATATCTGAGGTTATTTCTGGCCATCTACAAAGTTTGAGGAGCAGGTCAGGGTCCCTTTGGCCAATAAGTGAGAGCGATGGAGTGTCAGACTGCTGATGGACACGTGTGTAGGGTGCAGGGAGCTGATGGGAGGAGGCACAGGGCTTGGCACCACCTGGTGGGCTCTGGGAAGACTTCTCTCCTGGTTAGAGGTGATATTTGATTTGACCCTTGGAGGTCGTGTAGATTTTCACCAGGTGCTTGGCAGGGTGGGAGGAAAGGCTTAGGGTGGGGAGTGGGGAGAGAAGCCTTTCCAGGCAGAAGGATGAGCCTGAGAAAGGCATGGATGAAGTTATGACACAAACCCACAGTACAGCTGGAGCATAGGCTGGGGATCAGTTTGGGGAGTGGCAGCTCGTAAATGACACGACGCCGGCAGACGTGAACGCAGGTCAGAGGCAGCTTACACAGCCTAAAGAAATCTGAACTTCAACATGAGGGCAGTGGGCTCTATCAGAGCCTTGAAATCTGGGAAATAACATAACGAATACATATTTTAGGAAAATAAATCTGTCGGAGGTGGATAGGTGAATTAGAGAGGGCAGAGAAGGAGTAGGAAAGCTACAGCCTTGCCAGGCAAGGACTCATGAGCATTAAGGTGGAAACAATGGAGACAGAAAAGGGGGGACTGAGGTGAGGGACGGAGAGGGGTCTTCCCCCATTTCCGGCCCAGGTGCCATTAGTAGCAGTCAAGACCAGAGAGGATGGGTTTGGGGGTAGACATCAGGAATCAGCTTGGAATGGACAGAACAAAATTATAGATGCTGGTGGAAAAAACAGGAGGAATGGGTGTTGTGTAAGCTGCTAAGTTTGTAATCATTTGCTAGTTTGGCAGCAACAGAAAACTAGCACACCGAGCATGCCTTCCCCTCCTCTTATTGTTTTAGGGAGACGCTGCCTGTGTGCTTATAAATCTCTGTTTCTGGGGTTCAGTGGCAGGAAGCCACACACCCAAGTCACTGTTCTCCAAAAGTCCTGTCAGTGATAAAGCTGATAGTTTGGTCTCCATCTGCTCGACTTCGCCTGTCTCACAGGTGCTTCTGGATCATTGGGGAGAAAGGGTGTCTTTTATTGGCCCTCCTCAAGCCAACTCTGTACCTGTGTCATTCTCTTCTGATTCACCCTCACCTCACGCAAACACATAACCACTAGAGTTTGGATACCTTACCAGTGAGGCTCCCTCCTCTTCAAATACTAGACAGTACTGGATAAGCAAGGTGTATCCCAAGCCCCCGGGAATCTGGTTAAGTGCAGATTCTGATTCAGCAGGTTTGGGGAGGGGCCTGAGTTGCTGCATTCCCAGCAAGCTCCCTTTGATGCCACTGCTGCTGGTTCAAGGACCCCACTCAGAGTTGGCAAGGCCAACTGCTCAGTACCCAGCAAACATTGTGCCTAGCACACACTGGACTGCAGTCTCTGAAAGGTTTCTGTGGCTTCCCTGGTGGCACAGTGGTTAAGAATCCACCTGCCAATGCAGGGGACACAGGTTCGAGCCCTGGTCCAGGAAGATCCCACATGCCGCAGAGCAACTATGCCCGTGTGTCACAACTACTGAGCCCTCGTGCCACAACTACTGAAGCCCACACACCTAGAGCCCGTGCTCTGCAACAAGAGAAGACATCGCAGTGAGAAGCCCGTGCACCACAAGGAAGAGCAGCCCCCGCTCGCTGCAACTAGAGAAAGGCTGCACACAGCAACGAAGACCCAACTCAGCCAAAAATAAATAAATAAAATAAATTTATTCAAAAAATTTTTAAAATTGAAAAAAAATGTTTTTGTAAACAACATTGCAAATTGACATGAACTCTATCTCTGATTGGACTTTTAAAACTAATGGGATGGACTGAATGTTTGCATCCCTCCCCCAGCCAAACTCATACGTTGAAGCCCTAAACCCTAATGTGATAGTATTAGGAGGTGAGGCCTTTAGGAGGTCATTGGGTTTAAATGAGGTCATGTGGGTGGGGTTTTCATGGGATTAGTGCCCTTGTAAGAAGAGACTGGAGCCGTTCTCTCTCTCTCTCTCTCTCTCTCTCTCTCTCTCTCTCTCTCTCTCATCATGTGAGCACATAGGAAGAAGGCAGCCAACTACAAGCCGGGAAGAGGGCTCTCATGAGACCCCAACCATGCTGGCATCCTGATCACAGACTTCCAGTTAACAGAACTATGAGAAATAAATTTCTGTTGCGTAAGCCACCCAGTCTATGGTATTTTGTTATAGCAGCCCTGAGTTGACCAAGACAACCATGATAATAGAAGCTCCCTTTTATCAGTGCGTCAGACCTCACACTAATGACTTTACATGCCTTATTCCATTTAACCCGCTAGCAGCAAAGAGTCCATAATTTTTCCCTTCACTTTACAGATGAAGAAACTGAGCTTCAGTAATTGGCCCAATCTGAACCCATTCAATTTGCCCCTGGAGTGCCAGTTGTAGTCAGCACGCTAAACCAACCTTGCAAGATTCATATCATTATGCTATTATCAAATTTCTTTACTAGTTCTTGACAAGTTGCCTTTAAACCGTGTGGGCATTCTTTCTTATTTTGAGCAGCTTTGTCCACTAGAAATGTAATATGAGCCATATATGTAATTAAAATTTTTCTAATAACTGCATTAAAAAAGTAAAGAGAAATAGGTGAAATTAATTTTAATAATATATTTTATTTAACTTAGTATAGCCAAAACATTTTCATTCCAACATGTAATCAATATAAAATTGTTAATAAGATATTTTACATTCTTTTTCTTTTTTTTTAGTAAGTTTTCAAATTCCTGCATGTATTTTACATTCACAGTGCATCTCAGTTCGGTCTAGCCATGTTTCAGGTCCCCAAATGTCACCCGTGGCTAGTGGCTACTCTACTAGGCAGTGCAGTTCAAGGGCAACCACTCAAAACGCAATTTCCTCTGAAGAGCAGTTTTGTTGCTATTCTGCTTGTGCTCAAGTGAGCCTTGTTTTTAACCTGCTATTAGCAAAGGCCATTAAGTAATTCATCTTCCTTGACTCATTTTCCCTCTGAGCTGTCCTGAAGCGAAGTTCAGGATTTTATTACAGCATCACTTGATTGGCTTGTAGTCATAAGGAAACACACACACGGTGAAAACAACTAAGTTGCAAAGGCCTACTGACCACTGTCGTTGCCACTAAAGCATTTTCACAGCCACGGATAAGCTACAAGGCCACCTCACGCAGTGTTCATTTCCATTTAATGTTTACCAGCTGCCGATGCCTCAGCCCATACAATATGCTTTGGTTTCTTTGACTCTGAAAGAATACTACCAAAGTATCTCTTGACCCTTTCTTTTCCAATACACTTGTTTTTCTGTGAAATTCATATAGGCAACACGGGTTAGAACAAGAAGTTTTACTAGCTCATGACTTCAAAACGATTGCAAAGTGATTCAGTGATATTCTCAAATAGCAATTTCTATAAACAGGTTTATTTAGAAATATAGCATATAGATTTTTCAAACAAAAAAAAAAACACTCAATATGTCAATTTGCTAGCAATCTTCCAGGTTAAAAAATGAGTTCGGATCAAAGGTGAGGTAGCTCCTGGCCTCAGTTATGGAGTGGGTCCACCTGTCTTTCTTTCAGTCCTCAGAAGAAACAACCAATAAACATGGAGTCAGGTCTGTAACAGAAACCACAGGCCCTACCTCACTACATTTGTTCCTCTGGGGCTGCTGGAACCTTCAAAGGTCTGAGCATCTCTCTCTTTCTCTCTCTCTTTTTATTTTGACTTTTATTTTAATTTTATTTTTTTATTAATTTTGATTAGAGTATAGTTCCTTTACAATGTTGTGTTAGTTTCTACTGTATGGCAAAGTGAATCAGCTCTACATATACCTATATCCCCTCTTTTCTGGATTTCCTTCCCATTTAGGTCACCACAGAGCACTGAGTAGAGTTCCCTGTGCTATACAGTAGGTTCTCATTAGTTATCTATTCTGTACATAGTATCAGTAGTGTATATATGTTGTAGAGATGTGGATGGACCTAGAGACTGTCATACACAATGAAGTAAGTCAGGAAGAGAAAAACAAATATCGTATATTAACGCATATATGTGGAATCCAGCAAAATAGTACGGATGATCTTATTTGCAAAGCAGAAATAGAGACATAGACGTAGAGAACAAATGTATGGACGCCAAGGGGGGAGGGGGGTGGGAGGAATTGGGAGATTGGGTCCAAGCATCTCTTAAGAGCAAGCATACCTGGTTTCCACCCCTTAGTGTTTTGGGTTGGGTACAGAGGTCAAGGGGCTGATGCGCGGACCCTAGAAGGGGTCTGGATCTTCCCCACATTGTCTTTGGCCCCATTTAAATGACAGGCTGAGAAACCACTTGCTGTGCATGAAACTGTTCTCTTTTTGAGTGCTTTCCCCTATGCAAGCACTATGGAAAGTACCCAAGTGTCAAGGAGTGTCTCAAAGTCTACTACACTTGAGGAACAGGGAGGTGAATTTACATATTTTTCTATGGCTTTGAGTTCCTTAATTGGGGAATGTTACAGCAGTCAAGTTTTCTGGTGAATGATAGAAGTAGCATCTATTAAAAAAGTTACTTTTAGAGTCTGCTTTACTTTAGACATTTTAATTAGTATATTTAAAACAATTTCTGCTGCTATGAATTAGAAACAAAACACAAGTTTTCTAAGTTGAGGAAAAAAATAAATGAATGAATGTCTGAATGAATAAACAGGAGTCTTGGTCCACATTTCCCATGGGTCCTTCCACAGGGAGCTCTCCCCAAATCAAGCGCTTTTGTTTTATTCCTTGCGTTTATAGTTTATCTTTACTCTCTCACTGGGGCAATTATGACCTGGGATGGTCTAACTATTTTCCTTCTGCAACATTTATGTTTAAAAATAATCAGGTGAGTCAGTTACTGCTAGACATAGGGAGGAGGGTTGGGGGTTAATTGTGGGTCTGTTTGATTAGTCACTTACTTTGTACCGGTCTCATTTTCCTCACCTACAAAATGGGAGCCTTGGGCAAGAAGGCTTTCCAGCTCCGTGAACTTTATATATAAACGTCACTTGGAACTGTGAGAAATTGACCTGGTCTGGTGCTGACTGAAGTCAGCACATGGCTGGGGTGAACTTGGATTTTGAGTGAGGAGGGGAAAGGAAAGAAAAAGGGGAACATAGAATCAACTCAAGATAATATATTCTAAGGGTGTTACCCATTTACATAGGGTTCCTCTAACTGCACATATGTAATTTCTATTCATTCAAGCAGGCCTGAGGATCTGTGATTTAAACAACCACACAAATAATTTTGAGATTCTACATCTTCTAGAAAATAACAGAAATATAGTGCTGTTCTGTACTTATAATTTACAGAGGATTGAGATTAGAGAGAAACACATATCTATTCATAAATATTACTTATAATTTATTACTACAGTTATTTTAAAATATTAAAATTATCCTTTTCACTACTTCTGTTTTCTCCATGTCAACCCAACTAGCGAGGTTTCACTATATACTGTATTATATAATAACTAAAACATAATATGGGTATACAACATAGTTTAATTCCTTTACAATAAAAAGTTTAAGGCTCTTTGCCATTATTATTACAGCTGTTAGTACATCAAACTGGAGTTCCCCCCACCACTGAAATAAAAAAATTTCTATCTATGATCCCATACAGACGGTAGAGAAATTTCCCCAAATATAGCAGAGCTTTCTAGAGCTTGAGATAAATCTTGGGTGCTGACTTCCCAGTCTGTCCTAGACATGGGAAGTCTACCTAAGAATCAAGTATAAGAAGTATATTTATCTGTGAAGGACTTGCTGAGATATCTATATTGATCAATTAAATAATAAATTTCCAACTGTTGGTCTCAGAGGGTTTTTACAGGCATTCAGACAAGATGAATCCTTTTGTATTAATCCTTTTGTATTAATCCTTCTATCTTCAGGTTTGGAAAACAGAATTTTATATGGAATAATGGGCTAAGACTATCATTATCCTGCTTTCTGTGAGGTCATGGAATTATACTCCATAAAAGCTTTAAAATTTCATGTTGTAGTATGAAATTAAAAAGAGCTTAAAAAAATCAGCAACAATGGAAGCAATCATTCTATGTAATTGAAGAATTACATTTTCTAAGTTTCATAAAAATCCTAAGATCTGCATTGTAATTACAAATTTTCAGATTACAGTAATAATATCAGAAAATTAAATATTATATATTTGATGTTCCAATAACAATCACATTTTCATGGATAAGGTTCCAGACACTGAAGTGGAATATTAACAATTTTGTTAACAACTAACAAGTATATATTGTACGACACAGGAAATATAGTCAATATTTTATAATAACTATTGAGTTGGCCAAAAAGTGAGTTCAGGTTTTTCCTGAACTGGTTCTCAAACTGCTAGACATAGGGAGGAGGGTTGGGGGTTAATTGTAGGTCTGTCTGATTAGTCACTTACTTTGTGCGGGTCTCAGTTTCCTCACCTACATCTTATGGAAAAACCCGAGCGCACTTTTTGGCCAACCCAATATAAATGAAATATAACTTTAACAATTGTGAATAACTGTATTGTACACCTGGGACTTATATAATATTGTACAGCAACTATATGTCAATAAAAAATGTCTGTTTTAATTAGAACATTTTTTTGGAGATTTCTTATGAAACATTATTGCCTATTTCTCAATCAAGCAATGGTCAAGTCAGATTTAAACTTTCGGATAGGATTGTCTTGGACTTGCTTAGAAAAACGCTATAATTTAAACCTACTCAAAAAATGAAACAACTTTTGCTGCCTTTTTTGAATGAATAATGGTGCTAATTCTAGAGAGTTCACCTCTTCTTAAAAGGTAGAAGGGAAGAGTGAAATAATTTTTAACAAAATTAAAAGCAGCTGAAAAATAGATATTATCTGTTAGCTAATTGCCAATTTATACTTATATGTACAATGAAAGCAATATACAGAGATGATCCAAAACTTATTAAAAATGGTTAAACACATAAGCTCAAAGATTTTTGTCATATATTTTTGCAAAGCTGGTAGTTTTTTTAATAGCAAGAGCAAAGCAATAGATGACTGACTGGCCAAATATGATGACAAATAAGCCCTCAAATGAACTCCAGTTCTTTTCTAGTTGAACTACTGATCTGGAAATTCACCGATGTTTAGCAACTACAAGCGACTCCCATAATTCTTGTTTCTCTTGTCACCTTAAAAATTCCATTGTCCATGAAGATACCCATCCCAGGAGAATTTCACAAGCATTATTGGGAAATACAGTACTCTAGGGTAAGTTTTGAAAAGGGGCATGAAGTAAGTATTTATATAAATGTGGATTTGAATAATTTTTAAAAAGCATTCAATTACAAGAAGTTCTGTAATTGTCACGTTCTCCATTTAAGGGGACATCTCACTTTTTCTTCAGAGAAAAATATCCCGGATCAAGCCTATTCACTTCTGAATTAGGAAATATTTATTTAGCTAAGAACTCTCTTTTGCCGAAGACACCAGATAGTGAAATGGACTTCTAAGGACGAAAGAAGAAAACTTTACTCAGTGTGCCATTGGGGGATCCCCTCTGTGTCTGTAAACACCACGCTGAGTTGTCAAACTGAGCCGACTCCAGGTTTAGCAGAATGAGGGAGAGTGTCCAGAAATTTCCCTGTGACCTCAGCCTAAGAGACCTGGGCAGGGGCTTCCCTGGTGGCGCAGTGGTTGAGAGTCCGCCTGCCGATGCAGGGGACACGGGTTCGTGCCCCGGGCCGGGAAGATCCCACATGCCAGGGAGCGGCTAGGCCCGTGAGCCATGGCCGCTGAGCCTGCATGTCCGGAGCCTGTGCTACGCAATGGGAGAGGCCACAACAATGAGAGGCCCACATACCATAAAAAAAAAAAAAAAGAGAGACCTGGGCAGACAGGCCCCTTCTCTTGATCCACACACTGCTTTGGAGATCATTATTTAACACCGGCACACTGAACAATGACATGAAGTCAGGGGCAAGATGGAGATTTCCTTCCTCCTCACTAACCAAGCTCACAGGAGAATTCATTTCTTTTCTTTTTGCCTCCGGCATCTATAGGCTAGCAATTTTCATTCTGTTACTGAAATGATTTTCCACCCATCCTTCCCAATTAGAGTGGAAATGGGTTAAGACTTCAGGTTAACCCCTTGCTTACCAGGAATGAGAAGGAAACTTACATGGAAGCTTTATTTTCACTTTTGTATATGATTTATTTTTCTGATTATGATAAATGACAGTTTGATTTATCATAGTCTCTCCCAAAGACACTCCTTTAGCGAAAATGTGATAATGCCTTAAGGTAAAGCACGAAAAAAAAAAAAACAACCCAGCACAAAAAACAAAAACAAAAGAAAAAGATCCCAAAACAAAAAACAAAACTTCTTTTATGAGAATGTTACGGCTACTGCTCTTTGTCAACTTTATAAGTGTTCTAGAATTCTTATGAGTAAAATTAGATACAAATTCAGATATACCCTAAGAAGTTATGGCATTCAATGCACACTGCCTCCCCATATTATAGAGAATGGATACAGTAGAAGTGGAATTTTTTTCTTTTCTGTTTGGTTTTTCCTAAGCTTGAAATATCTGGAGCTGAAAAAGAAAAGTGTGGATAAATATCTAGAAAATGCTGGATCACCTGAAACTTATCAAGTAGCTCTCCCCTCCTTGAATCTAAGAATAAAAACTTCTAGAGAAAAATATCTTCCCTTTACTGATCTTTCAGATTTTGGTGTGTTGCAATCCAAAGTGCACAGACCTCAGATAACTCCTTGGTAGCGACCTGTGAAACAAGAATCTTCTCTCTTCTGAAGGTCTGTTTGTTTCACTTTGAACAGAAGGGAAAGGAGCATTTCTGACTTGTGTTATAAATCGGCATTCCCCCCAAAAGCAAAACTCCTCTCTGGGACACATTTTTGGATCTTTAAAAGTAAATATAAATTTTTTTCTATTTTTTAAAAGAAAACTAATATATAATTGTTTATATTGACTTAGTATGTCAAGGAAATAATTGATCATATCAGGGGCAGCCTGGACAGCATTACAGCAGCTCGATGCACGACGGCATTGGATTTTGGCTATGCTAGGTTTTAACAGGTTTGGGGCGTTCATTTACCTGAAGACAAGAGACTAGGTCACTTGACCTCTGGGGGTCCATCAAGTGTTTCTTGTCTCTGAGAATAGAGAAAGCTGTAGAATTGATTTATCCAAAGTGAAAGTTTTATTTATGCTAAGAGGGTTATGATGACTGAGAGAATTTTAGTGGACAAATAAGAATGATCGCTAGGGCTTCCCTGGTGGCGCAGTGGTTGAGAGTCTGCGTGCCGATGCAGGGGACGCGGGTGCGTGCTCCGGTCTGGAAAGATCCCACGTGCCGCGGAGCGGTGGGCCTGTGAGCCATGGCCGCTGAGCCTGCGCATCCGGAGCCTGTGCTCCGCAACAGGAGAGGCCACAACAGTGAGAGGCCTGCGTACCGCAAAAAAAAAAAAAAAAAGAATGATAGCTAACATTCATTCAGAGGCTGAGCTTCTTTGAGCCCCAGGCATTGTGGCAAGGGCTGTCCATGCATTATCTCATTTAATCCTCTCCATAATCCTATTAAGTTTGGAACTCTTATCCCCTTAAGTTTAAAGAGGTTAAAGAGCTTGCCCTTGGCCATGTACAGATGGAGAAGTGAAAGCAAGAACTTGACCAGCTGCACGGAGAAATCAATCTTTGTGTTGAGTGTATTTTTAATAACAATGTTGTCCTTCATATTTCTCATTTAAGAAGTTTCATAGACAATGACTTTCCAGAGGGACTGCCTTTGCTTCTGACAGGGAGCCCATCCCCAGCTCATGGGGATGTGTAAAGCAGGTCCACTCTAGGAATGTGACACAAGGAAGTGAGCTGCTTCAGAATCACTGAGCCCAGATTGATGGATAAATATTTCAAAGGTTTTTCCAGAATGGTACTTAAGTATTAGAGCCCATCTCAATTTGGGTTTGAGCCCAGGGCCTTATGATTTAAATATAAAATGCATTAAAGTCCTTTATTTAGAGAGCCATGTGCCATTTTTAGGGAGCAGCCCTGGTTCTCCCTCTGACTTTATTGGGAGTACAAAGCAAACAGGTGTCTCAATGTTGTCATTGGTATTCATTATTTTTTAGGACTTGATGGTGTATTCATAGCCAGGAGGGTCATGAACCACCTACAGTGGAAGGCTTGACCCTAAGGACAGTGCTTCCCTAGCGTACAGCCTTGTGGGTTGGGGGCTCTTGACAGAGAGAGAAAACCATAAGAGGAGAACCACTCTCAGTATCACCTGTGGGGGGCTCTGGAACTCAGATGTATGTCCCTGATTTAGAAAACAGTGAGACACTGCCATGTGAAAAGTTTCTGAACAGTGACTTCAAAATCATAGATTTTGACCATTCATTGGTTTCAAATTAAACAATAATGATTATTATTATTATTATACAAATACAAGAAAGGGAAGAAAAAGAAATAGAAGGAAATAAATGGAAAACAGAGTGCCTCACATGCAGTAAGAACAAGTATTGCTTCCTGAAACCCTTTTTTTGATTGATAGAGCCATCTCCTGAGTCATGCATGCAACTCACTTCCTACTGTCGCTTGCAATTCAGAAAAGTTTGAAAGCCTCTGGCCTAAAATGTCTTTTTCTTCTTGGTACTTATTTTATTAAGGGGACTCTGTGTATAAGCCTTTGTGACACTCTTCAGGTCCCCTAACCTTGCTGTGCCTCTGTTTCCTCACTGGCCAAGTCTAGAGCCGCTGCTACTGTCATCAGGTTTATCAAGAAGATCACATTCAACCAACGCTGCTGAAGCACTTGGAAAAGCCAGACACGATCATCAAAGTTCAAGGATTATTATAAAACAAATCAGGGTGAAACTGGTTCGAAGGCCACCCTTCTGTGGAATGGCATCTGATCATTTTGAGAGATGAAAAGAACCTGAGCAAAGACTGAGAAGAACCAAAGACTTTGTGCGATCCATTCATCTTATAGAGAGAAAGAGAGGCTCTGAAAATGAGTGGTTTCTCCCAGGTCCCGAAACAGTGGCCGATCTGGGACTCCTGGGCCCGTGAATTAATGTCCTGTTCCCAAACCTGCTACTGTTGTCGACAGCCGTGTTGTGACTCCTTTTAAGAAAGAGATAGTCTTGTGAAATTTTTTTACAGAAAATTTACAACTCATGAAAAACTAAATTGATTTCTTCCCTTTCAAAGTGGTTTCCTGATTGCAATCACATCAATTAAAGTCCAGCCCCGAAGAAACTGCAGGGACTGCGTAATAAATCTCCAAGAACAGATACCAAGAATCCTTTGGAAATCTCGAGAAATAATGCAATAAGATGCAAAGAGTGAATATGACTCATCTCCTATTTGAAATGTCAATCGGAAAGGGATTTTTAAAATTGTATTAGAAAGGAAGAAGGGAGAATGTCTCTTTTCTCTCTTTGATCATTTAAATTGAAAGTAATGAACCAAAAACTGTCAGCCAAAATTGCCCATTTGTCTCTCCAGCGGGGGGGAAAAAGTGCTATAAAACAAAGACTTGGATGATATACCAAGGTCGTTGCTCAATGCTGTGTTGTAACACTATTTAACTGTCACTGAAGTCCAGGATGGCAAACATTGCATCAACTCCTCTGCAAGGTGTTTCCTGGGCTTTGCAGACAGTGTAGTTCAGGGCCGGTGCAATCTCTATTCTTGTGGAGGCCAGATAAAGCCTTCTGCTCTGGGCCACTATCTTCAGTGCTGAAGCTGTAGATAACACAGTTTCACACCCGCTGCCCAAGTCCTGCTTTCCCAATTTGTAAGTCTTTATTGCTAAAGTCTTCTGTGTGTGTTTTATCAGACACATTTTATCATCCCTCTCCAAATGCCCTTTGTCAAAGTCAGCCTTTGAACTTCTTTTGCATATACACTGAATGTGACCAATGATTCAGGATATGTAAAAGACTTATAATTCTAAAGAAAGAGGAAGGAGTCATTGATCTTCCTGATATAATAGATCTTTTTGGGGCCAGTGTGTGTGTGTGTGTGTGTGTGTGCGCGCGCGCGCGCGCGCGCGTGTGCACGAGTATGTACGGATGCCGAGGAGACAGGAGGTATAATCTTGTTATTTATCTTTAAGATATTACGCAACTGATTACTCTAAGCAAATAGTTTATGCCTTTTGTTTTCCTGCACAAATTAAACCTGAATCCTGGGGCAGCGTAAAAAATGCTAACAGCCAGCCTCTCTTGGCTGGCACTAAAGGCTACTGAGGGTGGGGCTGACTTTGGGGTCTTGTTCACAGGACCCCCTGCGTGGACTGCACACCAGGCCAACTCCATGTTCTTTTTTTTGTGCAGTTTGTGGTCAGACAGCCAGGGTCTTAATTAGACTCCTGCTTTCCTCTCATTTGATATGGGCGCTCTCTGGAACTGAGCGCCCACCCTCACAAGAGGAATTGATGCTCGCTCGTGTTATTTATAGCTCCTTTATTCGACAAGCAGATGGAATCCATTTGGATCACATCAGATAGGTTTATAACTTCATCCCTCGCTTCTCATTTTTTGCAGGTCTCACATCAAACCCAACGCTGCGTCTGTGAAAATCAACTAGAAAAGGAGAGATGGGGACAGATGAAGGTGGCACTGTTGCCTTCTGGGGCACAGAGGCAAATTCTCAATTCAGCTCACGCACTGCCCCCAACACAGAGAATGTTGAGCTCTATGGGGACCACGTTATACTTCTTAAAAAAAAAAAAGAAAAATAGATGATCTTCTGTCTCATGTCCTGCCCGTCCCCAGAGGGACATGCAGAGGGTGGTGAGCTGCTGAAATGGTTCAGGAGGGTTCCCCGTGGCTTTCTGGCTCCAGCCCAGCCATCCTTCACTAGAGCTAAAATGAGCTTCTCTCATGGTTGGAAAGTACAGAGGAGCAGATACATCTCTGCAAGATACAAACCTACTCTCTGGGGTTCTGAGTCCTCTCTCCAAATTTCCTCGCTTCACATCACATCTTTCTCTTTTTCTTCCTCCTCCTTTTTGAAACTCTTCCCTGCCAGGTTGTGCTTGGGCCACCCTGCAGTGTTTTATGGTGTGAAGGACACCCGCAGGCCAGCATGGACAGTGAAACAAGCCAACGGATTCAGTTTCTTTTTTTTAAAATAATTTTTAAAAAGTCTTTATTGAATTTTCTTCAATATTGCTTCTGTTTTATGTTTTGTTTTTTTTGCGAGGCATGTGGGATCTTAGCTCCCCGACCAGGGATCGAATCTGTACCCCCTGCATTGGAAGGCGAAGTCTTAACCACTGGACCGCCAGGGAAGTCCGCGGATTCAGTTTTAAGCAAATCAAGATTTACATCAACTGACCCTGAAATCAGCTTCCGCCAACCAGCTGTATTCCTGGCTTAGCTGTCTCTTCCCCAGGGGCTCACAGACTTCTCTCCCCCTCGGTCTGCCGTCTTGGAAAACCAAAGCTGCCGTGTGGGTGTGCTTGAGTCATACCGCGTGCCTCCCCGGTGTCTGGCAAGTGAGCAAAGGGCTCTGCTTCTCTTGCACCCTCACCTCCCCAACTAGCTGGAGGCTCGAGACCCTCCCAGATCCTAGTTTTCTCCCTTTTGTAATTTCCTGATCGAATCATCAGTGATCATTTTCACAACATATTTATTTTTTCTGGTGGGGAATTCATTTAGGCTTCTGGGAACTAAGAACAAATGAACTGCCTTTCTGAAGTCAAGCACCGCATAACGAAAGTGACACGCAGAGACAGAAGTCTCTCTTGCATATCATCCTCTCCATCGCTAGCCCTAGACGCGACAGTAAACTCCCCCTCTCCCACTGGAACCCAGCACCGGATAGAGCTCCCTGCATATTGGACAGAGTCTAGACGCTGCCCTCTGAGTGGGCTCCATCCTCACCCAGCCAATACCGGGCACTACAGGTGGGCTTGTGTGTGAATCACACAGCAGTCAGGACTCCTGCCATGCATGTTGCACGTCGGTTCAATATTGCGTAATACTTCAATACAAGACCTGTGAGGAGGGTACAGAAAGCCTTTGTTGGAGTTTCCTGGGGGAAGTAGGAGCTATCAGATTTGGGGGGAAAGGGATGCTTCCTGATTCTGGATCATAAAACTGCTCCTGTGGTGGTACAGGACCCAGGTGATAAAGAGTAGGTGCTCCGTAAATGTTTGCTGAAAAAAGTTGGTAAAAATCATCTTCAGAAATGCACTCATGGGGATAACGTAGGGAATGAAGTTGAAATTAACAACGGCAGCAACCAGGGTCTATGAAATGAGAAGCCGAATACCAGATGTCTTGCAGACAGCAGCCCTGGGAGGGGATCTTATTCTTGATCAGATATTGAGGCACAGAGAGATGGGGGAATCTGACAAGGTTATGTACCTAGCGGTCACCTTTGAAGCCAAGCTCCCATAGAGGAAGAGCTGTGGTCTGCTTGGCGCTGAGTTTGTGGTGGGGAGAAAGGACAGCAGCCCTTCCAGCCAGCCTTGTTGTAATCTCACAGCCAGAGACCGATGTCAATCCGATCCTGTGTCTCCTCTACCCAGACTCTGTGAGGGCTTTCCAGGGTACAGAGAATGCCAGGTCCTGGGCCACCTCTCTGACGTCACAGAGACCCTGTATCCCTCAGCTTGCTCTGTCTCAGCCTCCATTCTGTTCCTCAAATACACCAAGCTCTTCCCGGATCTTTTCATGTGCCTGGACCAATTGTTCCCCCCACCTTGCCCCCAGTTTTTCCCAACGCTGCCCAAATGTCATCTATTAGAGTAACAGCTAGAGATACCCCACTTCCTCCCCCTGTATGGTCACTGTATCATATGACAACACTGATTTATTTTTGACATTGCATTGGTCTTATTTAACTTCTGTGTTCACTTATTTGTTGCCTGCCTCCATCTTCCAAGTGATGGATGGAGTGGATGTGAGAGAGAGACTTTATCTTGTTCATTGCTGGAGAGCACCCAGGATAAAAAAAAAAAGTGTTTGGAACTGAGTTGATTCTCATTGAATACTTTTTATGAATAAATGAGGGAATGAATGAATGATAAGGAACTGTAGCAGCCGCCTCCTCTCCAGCCTTTCCTGCCCTGAGGCAGCCCAAGTCTCAGAGCAAGAGGGTAACTGCTTGCAGGTGTTGAGTGGTGAAAAAATATCCCCTTTTATGACTTGCCCTTTTAATCTCTGGGTCTCAGTCTCGGAGCCCGGGGAAACACTTCTCTGTTTCTGACCTTTGGTGCCTTGAGGGTTTTGGAGGTTGACATGGCCACCACCCTGCAGAACCACTTAAGATGGCATCTGAGTTTGAGACACAGTGATAACCACAGCTGGCCAGCAGTTGGAGGAGGCTTCTTCCTAACAGGAGCTGCGGACGCTTTGGTTATGCAAATGTATGGTTTTTCTCACTCCGATGCTATACGTTTCTGGTTAAATCAAAACCAAAGAAACACAGCAAGGGAGACTCATCTGTCTAGGCCCCAGCCTGGGCCCTCATCTTACAGCTACAGACCATTGTTTCCCCTGCTTCCCCTGTCTTTGGGGTGCAGGCTAAGTTGAGGTGGGAAGGGATTCTCTCTACGTTTGGGGAATCCGCGTCTGATGCCTATCTGAAGCGCCAGGTCAGTCTTAGCATTGTTCCCAGAAAAATAGGACATGGATGGATGAGTGTGATTGGATCTGAGCTAAACATTCCTTGGTGACACAAACTGGGGCATGGGAGAAGCTCCGACCTCCCACCCAGGGAGCTCTACTGGCCCAGGCCAGGCTGGAGACAGGCCTAGAACTGCAGGAGTCGGGGGAGTGGTGGGTTTTGCAGGAGCTTGTCTCTGGGATGAGTAGGGCTCCGGGAGAGAAAGAAGTCTGTAGGGCTGTGCACAGGGCCTCCCATCTACCAATGAATGGAGATGAGCAGATGGGGGTGTATTTTCTGCTGCCTTGTCTGAAGACATAGGGGCACATGCTGGAAAACCCAGAGATGGGTAGCGTCATGGGGCAGCCTCTAGCAGCCTCAGCGAACGCCTACTTCTGCTCCACACCTCCTACGCCTAGTCATTTTTTCTCTCTCTCTCTCTCTCTCTCTCTCTCTCTTCTTTTTTTTGGCCCCCTCAGCTTTGTATGATTTTCATTTAGGATTCAGGGACTCTTTTGAACACGGGGAGGGGGCTGTTACATTATATTCTTTAATAATTCATATGGCAGCTTTGTAGGGATACTCTTAACTGCTTCTTAAAAGTAATTAATTGATTTTCTGACAGATCAGTTAACAATGTATGCCACTGACACACAATTGCGCTGAGGCTCTAGATTGGGCCAGAGAACTGCATGCATTAAATTCAGCCCAGAGTTTAGCTTTGGAGACTCTAAAAATATGCCTCTATAAAAGGAAAGCCTTTTTTACATGGAGTGTTGTCTAAAAATCTAAACCATATGTCCTTTCCGGGCCTGTCAATGGGGTAAAATATAGGTTCAAGTGTGTGTAGCTGTTCAGACGTTGAACATTCAAGAGGCATGAAATAACCTACTGTCACTCAATATGGTCAACACTCTGGATGACACTCGCCTGGGTTCTGCGGAGGGACTTCTCTCTCTCTCTGTCGGTGTCTGGCAGGAGGAACGCCATCAAAACATGGTTTGCTCAGGACTCTTGGAAGAAGGCAGACGAGCCCTGTACTGGGTGGGAGTGGTCGCCTGTCTCGTGGCAGGCTGGCTCTTTTTGTAGCTGAGTTTGCAGGATCCCTTTACTGCTGCCCGTGATGGAGGAATTCTCTATAGAGAGGATTCCCGTCCACAATGCAGACTTTATTAATGGGGACATTAAGACACTGACTAATTAAGTGGCTTGCCCTGGGTCATACAGTGAGTCAGTGAAGCCCTGGAAACAGGGACTTCTGACATCTTGGCCTCTGTAGGCCAAGATTCGTGTGACAGACTTCTGCAGGAGGGATAGTGGACTATTAAAGGGTTATACCTGCCAGGAAGTCACCGTGTATATTTAAACACCAATGGTGCCCGTGATGTAAAACTCCTTAGAGTAAACTTTGAGGGAACGAGTATTTCTTCCCCATTCCCGATGCTGGCTGCCACATGGGGGGCCGCCCTGGCAGGTATGGCTCCTGGCTTCTCTCTTCCTCTCACTTGCTGGGTTGGTGGGTCTGGGAGAAGGAAGTGATGGATCTGGGAACTTGGTCCCCTCCCTTTCTCCTCGGGTCTGGTAGCTGCAGGAGCCACGCGTTCTGGTCTGTGTCTTCATGTGGTGTGTTTTGCAGGCCCAGCACTGGTTCAAGGTGCCTGAGACAGAGAGTGAGCCTATTGAATTTTGAGTGCAGTGTTGGGGAGGCCATTGGCACCGCATGGCTAAGCTTCGTTCTGCAGTCTGGCTCTGAGCGGCAGTACCGCTGGCCTTTGGACCTACATCTGTCCCACTCCTTTTTGTCTCATAATTGATTCAGAATTCAGGAAGACTGCCATTTATTGGGCATGCTTCAATCTTTAGCATCCACAGAGCATAGAACATCCGAGCATAAAGCCAGAACACGTGGTAATAGGAGAACAAGCCCACTTGAACTTGATATACAGAGAGCTGAGTCTGACTTCCTGGCTCTGTTACTTCCCTTGGGCTGGTTAATGTATCTGTTTCCTCAATTACAGAATGGGGACAATTCTTCCTTTATAACTCTGTTATGAGGATCTGATGAAATATCCTATAAGAAAAATCTTAGACTATGCTTAGCCTATCTGTTGCCCATTAATGGGACTTGAACTATTTTCTATTGCAGAATGCCAGAAGAGGGACATACAAAAGTATTTGAAAACCTTAAAACATTTCCATAGCATGCCATTTTTCTTTTTACTAATTTGAGAACATCTTAAGTTCTGACTGAGTCTTATGAGGAAGAGAATTTAATGGAAGAATGAGAGGCCACGTGGCAAAAAAAGGAGTGGACCTTTCAAGAGGAGGGAGACGAGTAACAAACACTTCACAGGTAAAGTCCAGCTCATCACTGATCTGGTCCTGCTGAGAACAGACTTATCAGTCCTTTGGTAATTATTCAAGTTACCATTCTTTCCTCCTTGCTGAGTCCAAACCCAAGTGGGCGTAAAGACTCATGCTCATAGCACCTGTTTTGATTGCATAGAAGGGTTGCCGTGGTGAGCCGCAAAGGAGGAAAGCATTTGAAAATCAGCAAAGAAGAATGATATGCAAATACAAAATGTTCTTATGGATATTCCTGTGACACTCTGTTTAGATGGCATCTATCACCATGTTTGTTGCTTCTTGGCAAAGTGCAAGGTGTTGTCAGACCAGAGAAATAAGGGCAAGGGATCCAGAATGTTTAGATGACTCATTTCAGAATTTTCTTCAAATTTTAACATTTGGTAAATTCCATTCTTTCTAAGTCAATGTTATTTTGCTGATGCGGAGAATAAACGGTAACATTATAAATACATGAAAAAAATTAACCTCAGGGGTCCAAAGTGTTGAATATCAAGAACCTCTTCAAGTTCTTAATCTTGGAAAGTGAAAAGTTTTACCTTGGGATGGAAGTTGTCTTCTTTATTCTTTAAGTATGGTAATAGGAGATCCAAGCAGATTCAATAATGCATATTCCGAAAGTCATTCAGGTTTAAGAATAGAAGAGTTTTTTTGTAGAGAGAGTGGGGAAAGGGACATCAATTATTTACCGTGGCCCTAGAGACGGAGGAAAGTCTCAAGATTTTGCTGAAGTCACTGATTGATTTTCTGACACAACAAGTGAAATGAAACTCCAGTGGCCCATTGGTATAACATGTCAGACACACCATCCCCTGTTCAATGCAGAGCTGCATTTCAGGTGCTAGAAATTTGTGTCTCAGGGTATGGGAAAGGGTGGTGATTTCTGCTGCCTTAAAATTAGTACAACCTGTAAAGTTCTTGAAGCAATCAACAAAATATGAATTCCATAATCAATTAATGTCATGCAAGCACTCTTCACTCATGTACCAAAGACTTAGTCTGGACATTCTTGAGGAGTAATATCTGCTGAAGACGTGGGCTCAGCCCTTATCCAACTCACAGTCTAGAAGGAGTGGCTGTTTGATGGCCAAATACAGACAGTTTGATGTAGAGTATAATGAATGTGACGATGGAGGAATAAACCCAGTGTCATGGAAGCTTAGGAAAGGGGAGCAATGAGATCCATCTGGAAGGGCTGGGGACCCTTTGAGGAAGAGACGGAGGGAGGATTGAGCCTGGAGAGAGTATAGAGTTTGGGAAGAGAATTTAAGGTAGCTTGCAAGACATGAGCAAGGGAAGAAGGAAGCACAGGGGAAGTGATGGATGCAGGACACAGCTGCAGTGCATGCTGGCCTGGGGAAGAGAAGGCCCAGGAAGGACCTGAGGCTGTGGGGAGGCCAACCTCAGTAAGGGGCT
Organism: Pseudorca crassidens; assembly: GCF_039906515.1. Classification (NCBI taxonomy): domain Eukaryota; kingdom Metazoa; phylum Chordata; class Mammalia; order Artiodactyla; family Delphinidae; genus Pseudorca; species Pseudorca crassidens. Next base: position 139,161,678 of record NC_090300.1, read on the forward strand.
GTGTTTACTGGGCACCTACCGTGGGCTGCCAGGCCCCAAGTCAGTCCTGTATGCATATTATCTAGTTTAATGCTCACAACAACCCCTTGAGACAGTCACCATCCATAAAACAGCAGGTTTATAGAGAGCCAGTAATACCCAAGGCAACTGAGACCATAAGTGCAGAGATAGGACCTGGACTCAAGACTGTGGATGTCCAAGTCCCTGCTCGGAATGCATGCTGCTCCCTGTATAACATGAGGTCCCTGACTCTATCACTAAGATGTTTGGAGATTAAAGTTCTGACTCCAATTCCAAAGTATGTATGGGGGGCGGTGGTTTCCCTACACATCCAAGGAATTCTCCCTCTTTTTTAAATAGAAGTGTAGTTGATTTACAATATTGTGTTAGTTTCAGGTGTATAGCAAAGTGATTCAGTTATACATACATATATATCTATTTCTTTTTCAGATTCTTTTCCCTTATAGGTTACTACAAAATATTGAGTATAGTTCCCTGTGCTATACAGTAAGTCTCAAGGAATTCTCTGACACAAGCTGGGTGTCCTACAAGTCAACTTAATTCTGACACTACCTACCTGGAGACAGCGTCAGATCCCACTGGTTAAATCTCAGCCCTCTAAAACTGCCCCTACCCCTTCCATACCGCAGATGTCAAATGCAAGTCCAGGTTGTCACCTGTGCTTCTGACTATGAATTGGAGGTTCCAAAGACGCTCCTTCTTGGGTTTGATTAATTTGCTGGAGTGGCTCATAGAACTCAGAGAAACATCTTACCTACCAGATCACTAGTTTATTATAAAAGGACATAACTCAGGAACAGCCAGACGGAAGAGATGCAAAGGGCAAGGGACAGGGAAGGGGCCCAGAGCTTCCGTGCCCCTTTTTCAACACGCAGCTCTCCTCACCTCTCTGTGTGTTACCAGCCCAGAAGTTCTCCCAACCCTGGACTTTTGGGGTTTTATGGAGCCTTCATTACATAGGTTGACTGATTGAATCATTAGCCTTTGGGACTTGAGCTCAACCTCTAGCCCTTCCCCCTTCCCCAGAGGTTGGGGTGGGAGGGTAGGGTGGGACTGACAGTTCCAAGCCTCTAATCACATGGTTGATTCTCCTGGCAACCAGTCCCAAAGTCACCTTATTAATATAACAAGAGACACCTTTATATCATTCTCATCATAGGAAATTCCAATAGATTTAGGAGCTCTGTGTCAAAAAACAGGGACGAAGACCAAATATATTATTTCTTATTATAAATCACAGTATCACAGGAGACTTGTTTCCCAAGAGCAGGTGTGCCCTACGGAAGCATTGTAGTCTTAGGACTATGCTTCAGGGAGAGTGTCAGGGATCAATGAGAAGGACAAGTCTGAGTGGGATTGGAAGCCCATAGACCAATTAGGAGATGTGACAGGGGTCTTGGCAAGGGGACTGTGGCAGCCACAGAAAGAGAAGGTGGATGGAGAAGAGGGAGTGGAAAAGAAGAGTCAGAACTTGGAACTGAACGTTGGTGTGAGGCTAGGGCACAGGTAGAGATGTCCAGGATTTTAGTCTGGATGACTGGGAGACGGAAAAAACCCACATAACAAATCACGAAATGGCTTTTTGTTGGACTCAAAGAAATAGAATTCTTTAGCTCTCTACCTTCTAATTCTGAATGCATGAGTATTTGATTCTTAGGTAGTAAAAGATGTTGGACAGAGTCGTAATGCTATATCAAACCTAGGATGCCTCTGTAGCGGTTGAGAAATGTAATGAGATGATGGCAGCCCTTGATATTTCTTCTTGGAAGAAATATCTCAGAGAAGATAGACAGATGGAAATGTGTACAGACTCAGAGAAAATGACAGAAAGTGCTGAAATGAATGTGGAGCTTGGCAGTTACAAAAGGCGAGTCGATTCTCACCACTGGAACTTAGAATCAATGTGTAAGATGTCTCAATGGGACCCCAGACACATAAACAGAAAATTAAGAGATGGTTATAAAGTCCTTGGTTTTGCCCAAGTTGTAAGGCTGTGGTAAGATCAGCTTTATCTGAGAATCGCTGTGCAATAATCTGAGTTTTTCCCCTGTGGGTGCTCATGAGGTGGGAAATACAGTGGATGGTGACACCTCTCACCTTGAAAATGTCTTGGGAACATTTCTCAACCTAGGTCTATGATAATTGTCCTCTGGCCTGTGAATTGAAAAAGTCTGGCCGATCACCAGCATTGCCAGATTAACATTTCACTTGGTGAAGTGCTTATCCCCAGCTGTAACGGGTACATGGAAAGATCTACGTTTATCAGATTACTTTTTTTAATTTTGTTTTTTTTTATATACTGTGCTCTCTTATGGATGCCCTGATTTTGTCCTTTGTTGGGGAGAAATATTCATGGCTTTATAATCATGAGGGCTGTACTCTCAATCTTTCACAAATCTAATAAATTACATAAAGTAAAATACATAAGATAGATGTAAAATTATAATATAGTGTATTTTGAGATATAGCATAATATTTAATACATGCTAGATGCTGTTGCAATATATCAATTCCTTACAAACTAATGTATCAATTCCTTTCACATCAGTGCTATGAGGTAGGTATTATTATGATCATCCATATTTTATAGATGAAGAAACGGAGGAACAGAGCTGTTGATTAACTTGCCTAAGGTCACACAGCTAGCAGAGCTGGGATTTGAACTTAGACACTTTGGCTCCAGAGCACATGCTCAACCAGTTTCCTAAACTGCCCCCTCTTGATACCAAAGCTTAATTCTTGGTGTGGATTTGCAAGTACAGTTTTTGAAAAGTGATGACCAAGGAGAAAAGAGATATCAGAGAGATGGAAGCTCCGATCTAGTAGCCAATGAGAATCAGATGACTAAACTCATTTATGACTGTATTTAACGACTGCACCCTTTTGCCGGAGACCAGATAAGGGACCTTCCCAGTTCTTTCGACTTGTTGACCTATTGACCTACTATATTATTTTACCAGTTTTGCGTGGAAGCCCCACTGTACAAGGTTTCACCAGCACCATGGCCTGTCCTTTGCTTCAGTGGGTCTGGTGGGCTGCCTTCACTCCTCTGGGGCTTGGTAACCACCCCGTATCTGCATGTGCCCAGCAGAGCTTGACTCTTCTGGGGAAAAAATGATTGACCAAATTAGCGTGGAGATAAAAATACTTCCTTCTTTGATTGGATGGTCTCCTTATAGAACTGAAACAAAATTAGATCCAGGAAGTGGCAGGTATTTTGGAAACTAATACTTGATAATTGAATATTATTAGATTCAGGTTTTTGCCCTAAACAAGCTTTGTAGATTTTTAGGAAAGACTATTTCAGGTGAACATTTTTAGATGTGAATCAAATAGTAAAGAGAATGTGCACATCCTATTTTGTATTTAGTGCTCTATTTTTGAAACATCCTTGAGAACTAGATTTAAGAATTCATTCATCCAACACATCTTTTTGAGCTCGTGCTCCTGTCCAGGCACTGTTTTAGGAACATGGATGAAAGCAGTGAACCAAACAACAAAACCCTCTTCCTTCGGAAAGCCGACCTTCTAGGTTCAGATGGAGAAAACTGAATGGATTCAAATTCCATGTTTGGCACATGGACAAAGCAAATGACCACTGTCAAGGCTAAAAATGCTCTTCATCTTTACATCCTTACAATCACACTATTGACCAATTTGTGGGGGGTATTCCCAGCTATTTTCTTCCAAGGATATATTTTAGCTTCTTAGCACGTTTTATGGCCTCACCCCCAACACCTTCCATAACTGTCTGTTACTCTTCCAGAAAACTGTCTGTTTTCTGATTTCACAACCAAAGCCTTCCCCAAGACCCCAGGCTTCCCACCTCCCAAAGCTACTTATGGCCAAGTCATCATGGATGGTGACTGTCCCAGTTTCTGGCCAAAAAGATGCAGCAAGAATAAAAGCGGGCTTCCCTGGTGGTGCAGTGGTTGAGAGTCCGCCTGCCGATGCAAGGGACACGGGTTCGTGCCCCAGTCCGGGAAGATCCCACATGCCGTGGAGCAGCTGGGCCCGTGAACCATGGCCGCTGAGCCTGAGCGTCCAGAGCCTGTGCTCCGCAACGGGAGAGGCCACGGCAGTGAGAGGCCTGCGCACCGCAAAAAAAAAACAAAAAACAAAAATAAAAACAATAAAACCACTTGAGGCTCCTGGTACCACCTACAAGGGGATAACTCTCAACCGGAAACACACCAAGAAATCTTCCAATTTCAAACCAAATGGAAAATCAGTAGAAAATCTACACAAGCATTCCCTCCTTTTTTCCTATTATTAATGCTACACATAATTGCATTCCTGGGGACACAGGAAAACATCTTTTGGTGTGATTCTCTGGAGAAGATCTTAACTCTTTGCAGACTGAAGGCATTATCCTGTTCTTCATCTAAAAACTAGAATTAAAAACCTGGGTTCTGGGCTTCTCTGGTGGCGCAGCAGTTGAGAATCTGCCTGCTAATGCAGGGGACACGGGTTCGAGCCCTGGTCTAGGAGGATCCCACATGCCGTGGAGCAACGAGGCCCGTGAGCCACAACTACTGCGCCTGCGCGTCTGGAGCCTGTGCTCCGCAACAAGAGAGGCCGCGATAGTGAGAGGCCCCCGCACGGCGATGGAGAGTGGCCCCCGCTCGCCGCAATTAGAGAAAGCCCTCGCACAGAAACGAAGACCCAACACAGCAAAAATAAAAAATAAATTAATAAAACAAAGGACTAGTCTTTAAAAGAAAACAAACCTGGGTTCTGAGTCTGCTGCCCTAATCCCTTGGTGATACTGGGGTGGGTTGGAGCAGTTATAGATGTGTCCACATGGACAAATTCCACACACATTAAAGAAGCCCTTTTGCATAACTACCAGGAGCTACTTAAACATTCTTTTCCCTTTTGTGTTGTAGTAAACTATACGTAAAGATTTACCATTTCAACGATTTTTAAGTGTACGATTCTATGAGACTAATTACGTTTACATTGTTGTATAACCATCCATCTTTGGACATTTTTCATCTTCCCAAACTGAAACTCTGTACCCATTAGATACTAATTTCCCATTCCTCCATCCTCCCAGTCCCTGGCAACCACAATTCTGTGCTCTGTGTCTATGAATTTGACTACCTAGGCACCTCATATAAGTGGAATCATAGAATATTTGTCCTTTTGTGATGGACAAATTATGCTATTTCCCTTAGCATAATGTCTTTAAAGTTCATCCATGTTGTAGCCTGTGTCAGAATTTCTTTCCCTGTTAAGGTTGAATAATAGCCTATTGTATGTGTTACACTGCATTTCGTTTACCTATTCAGTGGTCGATAGACACTTGGGTTGCGTCCAAATTTTACTAATGCTGCTCTGAATGTGCGTGTACAAATATCAATATTCTTATTCACTCTCTTGACAAACAGATCTTTAAAAAATGTGACAGACTCAACTATGAACACACTCTTTTGAAAACCTGTGACAGAATAAGGTTAACTTAACTTTTCTTGAACACTTTGTACCCTTTAGATAGATTCATTCATTTGTTGGACAGACGAATGTCCACTGGGTACTAAGCACTATGTGAGATCTTGGGAATTCCGGTAGGTACTAGGAGTGGTTCCGGCTTTTTAAAGCAGACAGATCTATAAGTGGGGGTTAGGCCGGTGCTCTGCGTGACTTCAGCAAGGTGTGTGCTGGCTAGAAAGGAGAGTGCAGTTGTGCTTCACCTTTCCTGGATAGTCGGGGAGGCTCTGAGTGGTGGTGATACCAGATCTAAAGGAGGAGCCCTGGAGATGTGTGGTCCCTGGACCAGGTACTTGACATATATTGTTTGGAGCAATTCTCTCAATAGTTTTATGAGGTAGGTGCTTTATTGCCCTACATTACAGATAAAGAATCAAGGCTTGGAGAGATTAAGTAATTTGTCCAAGGTCACACACCTAGCATTTTACAGCTCTTAACTACTCTGTTATACGGGTGTTCCAAACAGGAAGTGACAAGGTAACGTGGGGGGCGGGATGAAGGGCATTCCAGGATGTGAGCTGGATGCACGGACTAAGGAAGGAGCATGGAGGAATTAGAGATCCTCAAAGCATCCTTTCCAAGTGGCTTAACAAGCAGTTGCCTACTGGAGCCCTCAGTGTTTCGGCTTGGAGGGGAGCCCCTGGTTTCCACATCTCTCCCTCATTGTCCTTCTGGGTAGGATGGCACCTGTGGCATCTGCCTGATTTGGGTTCCTGCTGCTTGGAAACTCCTGGTAGAAACAGATGGAAAATATCAAAATCATTTTGACTGAATAAATATGTATCTACCATTGATGGACGGCTTATTCTAAGCCAGGCACTATTCTAAGTACTTCTCACGTATTAACATTTTAAGTCTTGGCCACCATCCTTAGATGTAGGTTCCAAGATCGTTCTCTTTTATAGAAGAAAATAAATCCCAGGGAAGGTAAGCAACTTGTTTATGGTAACACAGCTGGGAATGGGCAGGGCCATGATTTGAAGTATATGGAGGATGGTCATTACCAATGTCCTCCTTTTGCGTTAGACTCTCAAGGTCAACTTTCTCTCCTTAGCATAATGCAGTGAGGTTCTTGGTCCACCCTCTCTGAGAATGCTGTTAGGACAGGTGGCTGTACAGCTCAGGGTGCCCAGAAAGATACAGAGCACCGGGGGGCTGTTGATTCCCTTTCATCGTGTGCAGCAGCAAAGATGAACTATATTTAACTGGAACTCTTTAAGAGGCAGGTCACCGTCTGTTAGCTTTGTGGTTTCCATTTCTTTCCAGTTCACAACTGGACTCATGAAGAAACTGTGAGGTGATGAGCTGGGTCCTGCTCGCCTTGAACAGCAGTTGTGTTCATTTTTAAGTCATGATGTCATGAAAACCTGAGGCACATTTCTCAAGAGTCAGAACTTGATCTCGAATGAAATTCTAATTATAGTTGTTACTAAAAACCACCCCAACCCTCACAAACTAGTTGTTAACTTTATAAAACCTAGATGTCTCATGGGAATTCAAAGTACTCACGAGTGAAACTGAACTTGTGGCCAACCCCACACCTACCTCGCTTCCCATAGTCTCCGTTTCTATAAGCAGCAATTCTGTCACCCATCACTCAAGGGAGAAATCTCACCTCTTTCTTTCCCAACACTGCAGTCCTGTCAATTTTACCCCCCATCGTCGTTGCTTCATGTTCATTACCTCCTTCCTCCATGTTCTTTTGGAGGTAGGTACAAACCTACCTCCATGTTTCTTTTGCCCATGTTCTCTTTAGAGTTGACTTAGGATATTCCCTGCATCTGGTCTTGACCTCTTTGCCATCCCCCATGTCGCTGCTAAACCATGTCTCTTATATTCAAATACGAACACATGTCCTCGCTGGAAAAACTTCTGTAGTCACCTGTCACCCGAGGCCCTGCTCCCTGGGCCTCTATCCTCATCTCCTGTCTTCCTCCTCTTGAATCTCCTGCTCTGGTTGTATTGACTTTGTATTGTATTTGTGTTTTCCTAGCACGTCAGGCCATGTCACAAGTCAGGGCCTTTACTCACACAGTGACCACCACTCCCCACCCACGGTGTGTTTTGCCCATTCCACAGTGGTGACTCGCTTCTCTTCATGACAGCTTAGTCATCAGCCCCTCTGCAGAACCTGGCCCTTGGCTAGGCTGCAATTAGGTTCATCCCCTCATTTCCTGTCCACAAACAATTCAGTTCAACTAAATTTCAGTAAACCATTGGTGACCACTGGCAGTGCTAGGCTCTGTGTTATACGTTGGAGGTACAGAGACTCTTGAGACAGAGTTCCTGTCCTTAAGGGACACCAGGCTATGATATCTACAAGGTGTCGTGGTGGCCCAGGGTGGGTGGTGACTAATTCTCTCCAGGGGTCCAGGATTCCTGGAGCTATGATGTCAAGGTTGGGCTTGTGGAAGGATGAATGTGAAATCGGTGGGGGTAGTCGTGATGGTAGGAAATGATGCGGAGACATTCTGGTTAGAAAGAGTGACAAATGAGCAGGTGTGATGGTGCAAAAGAAGAAGGTGTCTGAGGGCTCCTGTGTGGTTTAGCATTGCTGAGTGAGTCTCCCGGGGCCTGAGACTCAAGAGGAGGGCAAAAGCCATTTGGAGGAGTACCTTGTTTACTCTGCTAGAGTTAAAATTTCATCCCTTTCCCTGGAATGTCTGTTTCCCCCTCCATCCACCTTTCCGACCAAGATCCATATAAGTGCAATGAAATCCATCAATCCTTCCTAAACTATCTCATCCTTCTAGAATGATTCTTTGAATTCCCATAGCACAGGCAGTTTGGGTCATATATCTGAAAGCTTAATTATGCAGGTCTTTTATCATTCTCTAACTGAATCCTGTGAGTTTTTCTGCTTCCTCAATGCTGTGGGTTGAATACACTGAAGTTCCCACTCCCAGTATACCTGTGACTGTGACCTTATTTGGAAATAGGATCATTGCAGTTATAATGAAGTTAAGAAGAGGGTCGTTAGGGTGGGTCCTAATCCAATATGACTAGGGTCCTTGTAAGAAGAGGAAATTCCATAGGAAGACACAGACACACTAAACGCTACATGATGTCAGAGGCAGAGATTGGAGTGATGTAGCCGGAAGCCAAGGAACGTTAAGGATTGCCGGCAACCAGCAGAAGCTAGGAAGAGGCGTGGAAGGGTTATCCCCTGCAGGTTTCAGAGGGAGTGTGGCCCGGCAGACACCTTGATTTTGGACTTCAGGCCTCTAGAACCACGAGACAATACACTTCTGTTGTTTTAAGCCTTGCCCTTTGTGGTACTTTGTTAAGGCAGTCGCAGGAAACTAATATATCCAACTAAATTGTAAGTTCCTTAGAGGCTGAAAATAGATGAGGTATTTTAGCAGCATTACAGCACAGCTCAGAAGGTGTTCAAGAAACACTGACTGAAGGTAGAATAAGTGCTTGGAGTGCAGGCAGGGTTTACAATAGTCGGAAGGGCATAGAGTCATCTGTGTTCACTGTAGCAGGCTTTCCTGCGCATCTCATTTAGCCATGGAAAAGCTGGGCTTCTCTCCGTTAAACTTACCCTCTTCCATGGTGATGAAAAACAAAAATAAGGGTAGAACATGCACACAATTTTTAACAGAAATGATCTCTGTTAGAGGGTGAAACTTTGAGCAATTTTGATCCACTTTTTGCTTGGCTGTATTTTCTAGTCTTCTAAACATCGAACAAGTATTACTTTCATAATAAAAGGCATACGTAGTTTTTAAAAAAAGGTAAATGTCTCCTGTGCCCAATATGAAGAGACAGTACCTATTTATTCTTTATTGATTAAATCCGTCAGCATTTGCTTTGGATCCACAGCAAACACAAACAACTTGGGTTTTTCTAAAGTTCTTTGGGGCTTCTCATAAAGCAGGCTTTTTAAGCAATGTTTTGAACAGATCAGGTTAAGGTATGCGAAACAGTCGTTCCAAGTGGGATTTTTTTATAATGCAATAAGAACTGAAGATTTAATAGGGGATTTCTTCCCTGAGCATAGGAAGAACCAGGTAGTTGTTTATCATTCTTTGTATGGAACATTTTGCTTTTACTCTTGGACAGACAGTTGAAACAGATGTTCCCTGAAGACATCAGCACCTTCCATAGAAAATCAAAACCACTCAGCAGAAAAACACAAGGATAGTGAGAGAGGCAGGTACTGTCCATAAAGGGTGGCTCCGTAGTGCTGGTTTGTTTTTTCTCCCCTGCATCTCTTTCCCCAGATGTCCTGGGCTTTGCCTTTGGCTAAAGTGTTATCAAAGGATGAGCTGTTGGAACCAGTTGCCTGCACAGTGAGTTGCTCAGCCAGAAGTGGACAAAAAGGGTGAATTCAAGCATTTCAGAAAGTTTGACTCCTATTTTATAAGAGCAGGCAGAAAATTCATGAAGAAAACGAGCTCATTAAAGAATGGAGTTTACAGGATGCCGACCCAGGGAAAGAACTCAGTCTTGGGAAGCACCAGTAAAGAATGAATGACAGCAGCCCGGGCTTCAGCTTTCTTTTCCTGTGCCACACTCCTTGTAACACAGAATGCACAGACACCAAGCCACGTGTGTGGTTTCTTCTGTGCACAATTGTAGGGTAGCCTAACACTCAATTGTTAATCAGTTTTCCATTTGCTGACTGCTACCTATGAGGCAATTACTTTTCCAGAGATGATGCTTTGTTTGGGATAGAAGGCGATGGGTGGCATGCAGAAGCCCTGTTCCAAAGGTGGTCCCTCTTCTCTTCTGTACCTTGGGTGGATGGGGCAACTCCTTTCTCTTGAGGCTTTTCCTTTGACTATAGATGGCTTTCTTGTATATATGGACTCTGAATTCAGCTAAGTTTCCCTTCAACTGAGTTGGTAATTTGCACGAGCGCCATATAAGAGCATTGTAGCATCATATACTGGCTATGTCGGAGCATATTAAGGGTGCCGTTAGAATAGATTAGACATCATGCCTGCTGGTGGTAGATACTTGACACATGTTGTCTTAAAAGAGTCTGTTTTGGGGACACAATCAAACTGCCTGTTGCACTGATGATATGCAGGGGTTTGAATCCATCCAGTTAACTGATTGTCTAGCTTGCTAGCTCTGAGGATGTCTCTTCTAGAAAAGTGATTCTCAACTTTTCCCATACATTAATGATTATCTGAAGAGTTTTTAAAAGTCATGATGCCAAGTCTACTGTTCATACCAAATGAAATCAGAATCCCTGGGAGTGGTACTCAGTCATTGGAATTTTTGAAATATACCTCAGGTGATTCCATTAAGTAGCCAAATCTGAGGACTATTTACTACTATAGACAAGAGCTAGACTATCCAAAAGTGGCTACTAGTCTTGTGGTAATTTGAATTTAATATCATTTAAAATGAATTCCTCAGTTGCAATAGCCAATTTTCAAGTGCCCAGTAGCCACATGTTGTTGGTGGCTACCATAAGGGACAGAGCAGATTATAGAACTTGCCCATCATGGCCGAAATTTCCATTGTACAGCATTACTCTAGAGTCTAGAGGTTTAGATTTATGTCTAGTTCTTCAAACGGAATGAATACCAAATGACTACACTGTCAATAAGAATTTTAAATAAAATATTCTTGAGCATTGTCATCATTCCCCTGTTGTGATATCCATCTCTGAAATGGTCAAGTAACAATTAGAAGGCTAATTAAAATAATTGAAGATTTTTTTCTGGCCAAAGCTACATCCTTCTTGGAAGGAGGGAATCTGATGTACAGGCCAAAACAGTAGTGTGCTTTCTTGAACCATGACTGTGGTTGGTGCCCATGGTGGTTGCAAAACTCTTTAGAAGGGACAGTCCCACCAGAATGCACTGATGGGTTCTGGGGCTCAGACAGGCCCCTACAACCTTGAAAGTTTCTTTCCCTAGATCTCTTTGGGATTTCACTTTGTGAATAAAATCCTCTTTAGAGCTGTTCTCATTCTGCCCCAAAGTCTTGAATCTGTGAGGAAGCATCTAGGCATGTCCCCTTGGTGACAACCCTGTGGATCAGCCTGAAGCAACTTGCCACCAAAAAATAGAAGGTTAGAAGCAGGTTTCCTCTCAAACTTAGTACTGCAACTTATGAAATGCATTAAGCACATGAAAAGATGCTCAACATCACTAATCATTAGAGAAATGCAAATCAAAACTACAATGAGGTATCACCTCGCACCAGTCAGCATGGCCATCATCAAAAAATCTACAAACAATAAATGCTGGAGAGGGGGTGGAGAAAAGGGAACGCTCCTGCACTGTTGGTGGAATGTAAACTGGTACAGCCACTATGGAGAACAGTAGGGAGGTTCCTTAAAAAGCTAAAAATAGAGCTACCGTGAGATCCAGCAATCCCACTCTTGGACATATATTTGGAGAAAACTATAATTTGAAAAGATACATGAACGCCAAATGTTCATTGCAGCACTATTTACAATAGCCAAGACATGGAAGCAACCTAAATGTCCATTGACAGAGGAATGGATAAAGGAGATGTGGTACATATATACAATGGAATATTACTCAGCCATAAAAAGAACAAAATAATGCCATTTGCAGTAACATGGATGGACCTAGAGATTTTCATACTGAATGAAGTAAGTCAGACAGAGAAAGACAAATATCATATGATATCACTTACAGGTGGAATCTAAAAAAGGTACAACTGAACTTATTTACAAAACAGAAATAGAGTTACAGATGTAGAAAACAAACCTATGGTTATCAGGGAGTAAGGGGGGGATAAATTGGGAGATGGGGATTGACATATACACACCACTATATATAAAATAGATAACTAATAAGGACCTCCTGTATAGCACAGGGAACTCTACTCAATACTCTGTAATGACCTATATGGGAAAAGAATCTAAAAAAGAGTGGCTGTATGTATATGTATAACAGATTCACTTTATTGTACAGCATAAACTAAGTCAATACTGTAAATCAACTATACTGCTATAAAGTTAAAAAAAAAGAAAAAAATGCAGTCCTTATTTGGAAAAATCAGATATTCAAGTTAGGACTTTCAACAAACTCCTGAATTCCTCAGAATATATTTACTTAAGGGTTTGCTATAAAACACTCCTACAGCAACACTATTGAATGACTCATCTTAGGGGGCAAAAAAAGTGGAATCTGGTGGTCAACTTGGAAATAGCATCACTTTGATAATTTGACTCCATTTAAATGAATAGAAATAGATTTATCCCCAGAAATTTTTGTGGGGTGGGGGATGAGAGACGACAGAGAAAGAGGGCATCCAGGGAAGATGCTGATCTCTTTGTCCTTTGTCTAAGGCAGATTCTCAATTTTTTGACATTTTATGGAGCTTACCGAGGTGCCTAGATCAGTCCTTCGGTGGAAAGACATTTTGGCTGAACAATATGACCACCAAGGGAGAGACTGGTGTTGGTTTTGATAAAATACGGATGAGGACAATTTTTAAGAAACTCAATACACGATGCATCTAAGAAAAACAAGTGACATGGACAGAAACACTGGTTCCTCAAAAGATAAAACTAAGAACCACCTTGAGGCCCCTCAGGAGGGTCCAACTTTAATAATTTGTACTTAAGTTACTCTTTTGCTGCCCTTTTCTGTGCCCTTCACCAAACACACACGCACGCACACACACAAGCACGTGTGTAGCAGACTCCTCACACTGTGTTCTTTAGAGCTCTGAATGCTGCTACCTATGTATTCTTTGAATGGTCTTGGAAAATTTCTAATATTTGAGTATTTACATATACACCATAGCAGATACAAAGGAGTATAAGACATAATTCTTTGTTCCTTAAGGATAAAAGATGCCCCATATCTAGAGGCAGTTACTCAATTCTAAGGTCATACCCATTTCTTTCCTGATTTTTAGAAAGAAGATGACAGTTTTTCTCCCAGGAACTGGTTGGCTCCACCAGGTAATTCATATTTACTAACCTACGAGCTCACCATGAAGTCTCAGTGGCAGCGAACAAAGCTGGCTGGGAACTGGTAAGAGACGCTTCATCTCTGTCATCCACTTATCTTTTGGGTTGGGATCAGGTGGGTTTTGTTGTCTAGTATGAGGATCATCTAATTTATCTCTGAGTTTTTCTACGTGATTCTTGGAGCCCAGAATCCTGATGCATGTATGCAAGGGGTTTTGAAGTGGTTTGTGGTAGTTGCTCTTACACACTTATGCCTAGAGGTGACTCACTCTTTTAAAATTCCTCCAATAATATTATTATTTTTCTAAATGTCTGGAAGGTAGAGTTTTTGGTTGCTAGGGATTATTTACATTTGAAAACTGGTTAATCAACATAGCTTTTTTTTCAAATAGTCTGAAACCAAGTTAGAGTCTGATTCTTTTTTTCTGACAAGATGAACTAGTGGAGGGATGGCCAAATAAAGTTCAGCTGGAGTCCCAACTCTGATTCATTGGTACTGGCTGAGGGATTCAGAGACCATGACTCAGGCACAGGAGGAAGGAGTGCTGTGATCAATTACTGACGTCTGCAATAGGCAAGGGGGAAAGATATGGCCATATACGTGCCAGATATTTCCAATCTCTGGACTAAGGAATTAAACATTTGGAGAGGATAGTGGAAGATAAGGCAGTAGAGGAAGGTTGGTTTCATGATGAAATTTGTACCTCTTTCCTTAGGCAGTGAAGAGTCATGGAAGAGTCTTGAGCATGATAGAAATATGATCAGATTTAAACTTTCAGGGAACTTGGCCATATGTGTAAGATGAATTGAAGTGGGACGGGGTAACCAATGGACAAGGAGTCCAAATATGAAGAGACAAGGAAAGGGCAGATGTAAGAAACATTAGAACTTCCCAGGAGCCAATGAAACCATGAGATTTCCCATTTCGGATGATTGATTCATAGAGGGTTTTGTTATTCTTTTTATCTATTTCCAAATAGATTTCTTTGTATACCATAGACATGGCAAAAATGGTTAATGAATAATATACGCGTGAAGGAATGAATGAGTGAGTGACTGAAAGTTAGGAGGAGGGGCTGGTTTTGAGGAAAAGAGGACAATTTTTATTGTAGACATTCCGAGTTTTGGGTGTTGGTAGAGCCTTTATGAAAGAGATGTCCCCAGGTCAGATGTAGTTCCCCAGGTCTCTTCAACCCTGATACCACTGAAAGACTGTAGGTTCCTTTCTCTGAACAACTATTTTCAACACATCACTTTCCCTATAGCTGGCCAAGATGCTCCTTTAGGAAACCATGCTGGAGGTCTTTACCCACCTAAAACAATTACCATTTATTGAGGACTCAATTTAATAGTATGTGTGATACAAGGTGTCATTAAAACTTTAAAACTCCCTAATATTGGGGAGAGTTTATTTCTCCTTTCTGCAGAAGCAGGGACCAAGCCATGGAGAGGTTAAACCACCTGCCGAAGCCCACAGGGATGGTTACTAACTCAAGGAGCAGAGCCAGGATGACCCAAATCTCTCTCCCTCCAAATTTTACCCATGTTACATTTTCCCACACTGCCTCTCACTACCAGGTGATATATTCTAGAAAATGCTCATCCCAGGTTGCTGATTTCATGTTAATTGATCAGGTACAGTGGACCCTGCATCACCCCCTGCATTTTCTATCCTTTCCTACTTACTCGCCAGTTTGCCTCATCCCTGCTTCTCTGACCAATAAGCTATTCTTTCCTGTTCTCCAGACACATCTGTGTCCTCATTGCATCTGCATCCTCATTTATGTTCTCACTTTCTGCTCCTGTTTCTCTCATGGGTACATATGCATCTATGGGCATAGAGATCACACATCTTTGGAGCATCTAAGATAATTTGTGCAGGAAAATGTGGGACAAATATGGGTGCATTGTGGTATGTTGGTTCAAGCAAAGCTACAGGCTCTAACCAGGGATTGGAAAGGGATATGCATAAGACATTAACTGTTTATCTTAGAAAATTATTGGTTGGGACCATCATGATGGTGAAGTTGTTTAGAACTAAACACCTCTTCTCCAACCTATAGGCCACTTGCCTTCTACAGATCTCTCAGTGCATGGGTGTCATGAGATGTACGCTTGTTACATGCTACAAATAGCCCTGCAGGTAGGAGTCTGTGTTTCCAAATACCCACGTAACTAGGTCAGAGTACATCCAGAGCTAGGCTGTGATGCTCTGGTGCGTTTACATGTAGCTTTTCATTGAATATAACACTTTAAGTCACTAATAATACACCTGACATGTGACATTTTAGGAGTCATGGGATGTTATTCATCTTTTACCAAGTTTTGATGTGATTTTTTAAAATGACTTCTGACAAGTTGGAGTTATTAAGATTTATTACCAGAAAAGGAAACAAATTCTTCGTTTTACTATGTTCAATGTATAAGGTAAGAGTAGAAAATTGTCAAGTCTAATATTTCTTTTTAAATTAAAAGTTCCTATGTATTGCCTTAGTCTTTGGTTTGACTGGGCATGCAAGACACTGCCAAAGGGTGCTTACCCAAGAGGATGAGGATCTCTCAGTTCAACTTGGCTTTGACCTTCATGTTATGCCCAAGTTGCTACACATATGTTCATCTGGCTTGTTTTGTCCTGCCAGATGTTGGAAACTTTGGCCTTGGAGGCACTGAAGAGTTAAGAGGACTCCAAGATGTGAACGCACAGGCTGACTCACACGCTTTAGGGGTCATGGAAGGCACGTCACAGAAGCAGAAATGGAGGATGCAGGGCCATCTTTGTGGCCGCTGCCTCTGCAGGTCTAGCAGTGACAGTGGAGGGTGCGATGGACTCAGGGAAAGAGGATGAAGGCAGGGGTGGGAGTTGGGCTGGAGAATGGGCACATGACCCAAAGGTTCCACGGAGGTCTCACGAGTCAAAGACTTTCAGCCGCCCACCAGGAAACAGAAGTCATTGCCTTTCATTTCCCCCCTTTCCTTTCTTTTTTTTCCTGATTTTCCTTTATTCATTTTTTTCTCTCTCTCTCACTGCCTTCTTTTTCACACTTTTGATTGTCTTCATTCAACATTGGATGATTTAAAATATAATCTCCTTATAGGTAATGAGTTCTTAAACCAATGACATTTTTAAAAGAGTGAAATTAATAAAAAGGATTAGAGAGGAAACCAAAATATACTTCTATAATTAAAATAACATGTTCCTCATATGTTCACTGATTCTAGTTGATTGCTCTTGAGGAACATGAAGAGAACCAAGAAATGGATCCCACAGCTGTGGGCTCTCCTTCTACACCATGATTTCCCTTTACAGAGTCAAATCATTGGTGGTTTCTAATTTGGATGGCGTTGGACTGAAACCTGGGCTTAGATCCTGACTCCAATAGTCAACATTATATGACCTTGGGTTAAGTACATGTTTTCTTAGTTTCTCCTTTGCTACTCAGATAATACCTTCCCAAACATATGCGTTATGGAGGTTTAGGAAAGATAAATGAAACAATGGGTAAATGTGACTTTGAACATTTTCAACAGCACTCTGGATCCAGGGAGTTTGTATTGGTGCTAATAATATGATAGATACACTCATGATGAGAATAATAGAACTAGCCCCTCAGTGAACAAGTTTGAGATGTTTTAGTAAACTGGTTAAAGCAGGGTTTCTCCACCTTGGAACTATTGACATTTTGGGCAGTTAATTCTTTGTTGTGGAGAGCTGTCCTAGGTATTGTTGGATGTAGAGCAGCATCCCGGCCTCTGTCTACCAGATGCCATTAGCACCCCCTACCTATGGTACAATGACCAAAAATGTCTCCAGATGTTGCCAAATGTTCCCTTTTGAGCAAAATCGTGCCCAGTTGAGAACCACTGTGATGCAACATGCCCAGTACAGCTGTAGCCTCCCTCCCTCATACTAATGTTTTGAATAAAACTTAGAAAGCTAACATAATAGATACCCCCCAAAACAGCAAAGTGGGCTAATGAGGTTGGTCTACACAAAAGTATGTTTGCCGATGTTTATACAGAACACATAGCTCTACTTAGCTCCACCCAGTGATAGACGGAATTCAGAGTTTACTTTCAGTCTTTACTTAGAAGAGACCAATATGAGGGGGCAAAAAGCCAGACTTCACTCTCCAGAAGCCCCCCTTCCAGATCAGAATTGTCTATGGGAGTACTGACTATGAACTGATTTACAACACAAACGCTATTTGTTCACATCCATCAAATAAAATCTGAGAGTTAGAGACATAAGCCAACGTGTTCATTTCCCCCTTAGATTCACTTGTGATAGCCATTGAAAATTCAGCCTCTCTGCTTTTTTTTTTTTTTTAACAAAAGCACCCTGTCATTTCCAGAAAATGTTTTAAATTAGTATAAAACTTGGCTAAATTTAGCTTTTATAGAAGAACGAATAAAACATAATTAACGGTTTAAAGAAGAAAACAAAAACCACATGAAGGCATGAGACTTGCTGGCGAGAAATCTAACAGTAGTGTTTGGTAGCTAACCCATCTCCTGTGTAACAGATGTTCACGAATTTAAATGGAAACAGGATGGGTATCCGTGTAGAAGGCGTTGGTGATAAAAAAAAAAGCTGGTAACTGCGTACACGTAGGAGTCCAGTACAAGTGTGGTATTTCATCTCTAATTGCCCAGAGATGGGTTCTCAAAAACGCTGGAGTGGACAGAGGAAAAAAATCTCAGCGTGGCCAAAAATCTCGGTAGATAGCTGCTCAGCAGGGCTCTGACAAGCAGGCTGCCCCTTAGTACTGTCTGCTTGCTAATAATTGTCAGCCCAGGTGGAAGAGCAAGCACTCTATTTTAAGGCTCTGGAAGAATTTGTCTCTGATTTTAGCAGAACATATACTATCTCCAGTAATTTTTATGTAAATGCTTGCAAGTTGAGAAGAACTTTTTTTCTCCCTATCCAGACTACTATTTATGACTGTTCACTGGGAAAAGGGGTTAATTTGATTTAAAAGCTAAAACTGACTCTCTGTTTGGCTTCAAAAAAAGTATTAAAAAATCCTCCATAGTACAGAGAGAGACAAAGGATTCTATTGTACCCCTGACCTAGGCGTGCCGTGTCTTTTTCCTCTGTACACAGACACAGGGCTTGGCCCAAAGCACGAACGATTATGCACAGATGGGTCCAATCTTTGTCACCTAATAAAGACTCATTAAATCAAAGGTCAGGTTATTATTTATTCTGCTGGACTGACATGCAACATTCCCTCTTTCATGCAGTCTTTTCTTAATACTCAAACAATTATCATTATTATTACTGTTGTTGGTACTGTAATATTTTTAAAACGCAGATGGACCTGGGAGAGTGCCATTGTGACATTGTGGCCATGAGCCAAAAAAACTACAATCCTCTATTGTTGAGAACTGGAATGCCTTGGGTGACTCACAGAGGCTCTGGGGTAATATGCCTGCAATGATCCCCCAAAGTTAATCGACTAGTTCTGCTTACATTCCTCAGTCTCTGCATTTTATCTCCTTTGAGATAAAATAAATAAAATGAATAATAAATTAATTATAAATACATTAATAACACATGAAATAGATTCATATTAAACGACATAACCAAGAAGCACCTTGTAAGATTACTTCATTGACAATCAGTTTTGGGGTTTTTTTGGCAGTACGCAGGCCTCTCACTGTTGTGGCCTCTCCCATTGCCGAGCACAGGATCCGGACGTGCAGGCTCAGAGGCCATGGCTCATGTGCCCAGCCGCTCCACGGCATGTGGGATCCTCCCAGACCGGGGCACGAACCCGTGTCCCCTGCATCGGCAGGTGGACTCTCAACCACTGCGTCACCAGGGAAGCCCAACAATCAGTTTTTATTTGAGGTCCCTCTAAACATTCCAGGAACGGTTTTCTTCAGTTGGAAAAAAATCTAAAACATTGGATCCTAAAACATTTTGAGGCTCAGTGTGGGGTTCTGGGGTTCACCTTTTATGTCATACCTCATTCCATGAAGTGATACGGTTTTATAGTGAAAAAGAAAAAAGAAAAAATAACTCTGTCGCCTGAGTATGGGGATGGGAAGGGAGCATCCCCTTCCATGTCAGTGAGCCCACTTGCCACCCGTATATTGGGAGTTTTTAAATAGAAAATACCAGGTAAAGTTAACCTTCCTTCCTCTAAAAGTGCTTTCTCTTTGACTCAGGGATTTAGTAGTAATGCAAAAGGTCTCTGAGCTCCAAAGAAATGAGAAGTTAAGTTTACTATTTCTTTTTTAATATAATTCTTCCCCAAGATGCCAAACCTTAGTATGCAAGTCTTTGAGGGCTTTTATTGTGCAGGCAATCCTGCATTTCAGAACCTGAAGAGTGTTAGTTTATGGCTTCTAAAGTTTACACTTTGATTGATAGGAACAATTAATAAACCACGAGTTATATGATTAAAGTGAAAAGACCCAATGTGACCAAGAAGAGATTGAGATATTAAATGCCTAAATATATCATTCATGATTTTTTCAAGTAGTCTCATGCCAATTTCATTTCCAGGAGAACTAAAGTAGTCATATTTTTCTTTTTTCACTGAGGAGTAATCTCTTTCAAAACCAAAAGCAAGTGAATTCTCTCAGAATTTCATATTTAACTAAAGCATTCCAGTCTCTAATTTAGGACTAAATTAGTTCTCACTAGATTGAGAAATTGGAATGAGTTTCTTCTCCCTTAAGCTTAGATACATTCTCTTAGTCTGACATATTGGTCAAGGTCTGTGCAGACAAGTTCTGTTTGTTTCCTAGTTCCTCTCCATTTTCGTACTGCTCTGCATTTGTTCTTTTCTTTCTTGGAACTTAATGCTTTTCTATCTGTGGGGATCCTTCTGGCCACATTTGTCAAAGTGCTGAACACAAATTGTTTAAATATAAAGATGGATTCAACCAATGGTGCTGGAACAACACCCACATGTCAAAAAAAAAAAAAAAAAAAAAAGAAAAGGGATCTAGACACAGACCTTACACCCTTCACAAAAATGAACTCAAAATAAATCACACACCTAAACGTAAAACACAAAACTCTAACACTCCTAGAAGATAATGGAGTAGAAAAGCCAGATAAGCTTGGGTTCAGTGACAACTTCTTTTAGATACAACACCAAAGGCATGATCCATGAAAGAAATAATTGATAAGCTGGACTTCGGACTTCATTAAAATTAAAAGCTTGTGCTCTGTGAAAGACAATGTTGTGAATGAGAAGACAAGCCACAAACTGGGAGAAAATATTTGCAAAAGACACAGCTGATAAAGGACTATTATCTGAAATATACAAAGAACTCTTAAAACTCAACAATAAGAAAACCAGTAACCCAATTAAAAAATGGGCCAAAGATCTTAACAGATACCACACCAAAGAAGATATGTAGATGGCAAATAAGCGTATGAAAAGATGCTCCACATCATATATCATCAGGGAAATGTAAATTGAAACAACAGTGAGATATCACTATACCCCTATTAGAACAGCCAAAATACAGAACACTGATAACACCAAATGCTGACAAGGATGTGGAACAATAGGAACTCTCATTCATTGCTGGTGGGATTGCAAAATGGTCCAGCCAACTTTGGAAGAAAATTTAGCAGTTTTTTTAAAAAACTAAGCATACTCTTACCATGTAATCCAGCAATCTCACTCCTTGGTATTTACCCAAAGGAGTTGAAAACATATGTCTACACAAAAACATGCACAGGGATTTTTATAGCAGCTTTATACATAAGTGTCAAAACATGAAAGCAATCAAGATGTCCTTCAGTAGGTGAATGGATAAATAAACTGTGGTGCACCAGACGATGGAGTATTATTCAGTACTAAAAAGAAGTGAGCTATCAAGCTACAAAAAGACATGAAAGAATCTTAAATGTATATTACTAAGTGAAAGAAGCCAATCTGAAAAGGCTACATACTGTATGATTCCAACTGTATGTCATTCTGGAAAGGCAAAACTATAGAGAGAGTTAAAAAGATCAGTGGTTGCCAGGGGTTGAGGGCAGAAAAGAGGGAGTGAGTAGGGAGAACACAAGGGATTTTTAGGTCAGTAAAAATATTTTATATGATACCATAATGGATACATGCCATTGTACATTTGTCCAAATCCATAGGATGTACAACACCAAGGTGAACCTTAATGTAAACTATGGACTTTGGGTGATAATGTTGTGTCAGTGTAGTCTCGTCAGTTGTAATAAATGTACCTCACCATTGGTGGGGGAAGTTGGTAATGGGGGAGGCTACGCGTGTGTGGGAGCAGAGTATATCTGGGAACTCTCTGTACCTTCCCCCTCAATTTTGCTGTGAACCTAAAACTGCTCTAAAAAATAAAGTCTTAATTAAAGAAGGTGATTATAAACCAATAATAATAAAAGAGTTGGAAACTTTGTCTCTCATTAAAATCTATAAAACAAATGCCATTATCTTTTTCTCAATATTTTTAAAATTAATTTTTATTGGAGTATAGTTGATTTACTATGTTGTGTTCATTTCTGCTGTACAACAAAGTGAATCAACTATACATATAGCCACTCTTTTTTAGATTCTATTCCCATATAGGTCATTACAGAGTATTGAGTAGAGTTCCCTGTGCTATACAGGAGGTTCTTATTTGTTATCTATTTTATATATAGTAGTGTGTATATGTCAATCCCAATCTCCCACTTTATCAATACTTTTTGTATTTGATATTGTCATTTGTAATAAACTTTTATTATGTCTTTGCCTATGTCTTTTCTATGTCTATTATATAGAGTAACAAAAAGGAATAATCTTCCTATGATAACTTTTAGTCAAATAGGTTGCTGAGAATTTTCTGATGATGAAGTTTAATCTTGGTTTTGTTACTTATCTAGAAAAGTGTTGGGACCAAAGGGACTTATGTATTTTACCGGCAAAAAGAATTCTAAAGAAAACTTATATTTATCACTGTTTTTCTAGACTCAGTTCATATAGAGGCAAATTTCATATTTTAAATGTTTTCTTCACAAAAGTTTTATAGATGAAATTGATAAGCAAATCGGATGATTAATCAATGGTCATACTGTGCCAGCGTTTGCTACTTTAAAAAACAAGTAAATGGTTAATGTAAGTGATAGGTGCTTTCTGTATTAGAGACTTCTAATGTATTTTTCATTACAAAGTTTATCCCAGGCAACAAAAAAATTCAAAAAACATAATTGAATTCTTTGCTAGGCTCAATAGATACCCTTTCTTATTCTAACAGCTGCTTCTGTGGGCAACAACAGAAGATGGACAAACGTTATTATTTCACAGCAGAAATGGCCACATCTGTTGGATTGCTAATTGCCAATAGCACCAGTTTGCTTTTATATTGTCCATCGATGGATTTATCTACTGCTAAAATAGACCGTTTTTTAAAAAAAAATTATTGGATTATATTATAGTTGATTTACAATGTCGTGTTAGTTTCAGGTGTAGAGCAATTCAGTTATACAGCTAAAACAGACTTTGAATTCTTCCTTTGGAGAACATAACAACCATGTGTGATATATAGCAAAGATACATATTCATGGAGAGAATTTGCCCTGGCAAGCCAAAGTACCCCTGCCATGTCAGAATGGGAGGAGAAACAGGGGTGCCCTAGTCCCAGTCTTGAGCACCTTAAGCAAACAGCACTTGGAGCCAGCCTTCCAGGCTCCAGCCTCCCAGAAAGTTACCAAAGAGCATAAGCACCAAGAATCATCTCCCAAGACAGGGGTTACTAGAAACTGCCTGAAACTTCCTACCCAGGGAGTCTAGACATATCTGCAAAAACAAGAGCCTGTGGAAGCAGGGTTGCTCACTAGCTTCTGCTTGGCTGGTTTGGAAAACTCTGGAACATTTCCAGTTCTGAGATCTTTGCATCACTTTGTTTCCAGGTTTTGTTTTGTTCCTTCCTCTCAGACAAGGTCTTTCAGGTTAGCCTAACAATTGTGCAATCTATAACCAGCTATGCCTCTCCCATTCATACTTGCTTTTGTTTTTCATTTAAAAGAGGAATCAACAGCCAACCACCCATTTATTGATCTGCAACAAAGAGACTGAGATGTTTCACCCTCATAACTTTTCTGGATTCTTTTCTGTGTCAAAAAAAAAAAAAGTGTTAGCTTCTTCTGGTCCACTGTCAACCCCTACTGCTTTTGCTTTGCAAGTCTATCCAATGGGTGGCACGAGTTGAGAAATAATGCCAGAAAGTGGTTCCTGAGAATCTCATGGAATGGAAACTTTCCAATGGGAAAGAGAAACATTAATGACTTATGAGACAAATTAATAATGGCAGTGCCCACATAAACCACAGCCCAGAATTCTTGGGCCATAAGTAAAGTGTTGCTTGTGGCACGTCAAGTGGTAACTACTCACTGGTTCTTTAGTGTCCCAGTTACATGGTTTCTGTTAGTCATGAAAATCTGGAATTTCTCAAGCCAAGTTCTAAACACACAGAAAATAATAAATGGCACATAAAAGGAATAATTATCTTCATGATTTTTAAACTCAGTGCTTTGATAGCACCCTGCCCATGTTCCTATATAGAGAAGTGCAGGAGAATATACTCACATATGTACACATCCTCTAACACAAACATAGATGAAAAAGAACAGTTTGGGTCCAATTTAGTCCTAAATCCTAAATCAGAGTTGAGGAAAGAGATGAGTCAACTACAATTTAGTTTTGTTTTAGGAGCAAGAGGCTTGTGAGCACTTCAGAAGTCTCACCATTAGTCAATTACACTTAGCCTTGAACTTTTCCCCTTTTCAAATGAAGTAAGATGATGCTTCACCTACAACTTTCATAAGGAAGTGTAAGAACTTTCTGGTTCTTTAAAGAGTGATAATCAGTAGGTGTCTCTTCCACTGGGCTTAGAAACCTTTGATCTGTGCTTCTGGCTCCTCCAAAATATATTTGCCTTCTTCAACTCAAAATCAAAGAAATGCAAACCTAGCTTTCCTTCTTGATGAGAGCAATGACTCAGCACTATTCAGACAGCAGTACAGAGAAGTGGAGATGTCTGATCCTGCCCTGGAGGGATGGCTGTGGCTACCAGTGCACTGGAGATGCCAAGAAATGGCCCTTCCTCAGGTCTCTTTTCTAAATATCTTGGCTGAGGGTTATTCTGTCCCCTTCTCTAAGGTTAATCATTTAATCAACATATGAACAACCAAAGCATCCTTCTGACAAGTCTTCATCCAGAATTGTGCCAATTCCTATGTTCACTCTGGTGTCCAGGAGTCAATCTGGCTCCTTTTACCCTCTGTGCCTCCAGCGGGTCTCAGACAAGAGTGACAAGTTGCTAAGGATGCACTATTCTGCCTCTGAGGGAAGCAGATCTGTTTACCTGACCTTGGTCTAAATAAATATATATAGAGAGAAAGATCACTGAACTGGGAGTTAAGATCCACTTTCTCCTCCTGACTCTGCCACTAACTAGGTGAGACATGGGGAAATTTCCTCTTTGGGACTCAGTCTCTGCATCTTTAAAAGCAAGGCTATCCAATGATACCCATGAACCTGAACTGTGCACCATCTACGTTAACCCCTTCTCTTTCAGAGCAGTCTTAAGCAATACATTGTTTTGTACCCCCATGTGTTTTAGAATAAGAGAAATAGGTAAACTGAACACAATGGCACTCTTTGAGGGAGAAAGCTGAGGTTGACTGTGGAAGGTGCCTATCATGGAAAAAGAGGGAGCTGGTGATTTCCTGCTGATGTTGATCGTATTCTCAGACACCAATACCAAGTTTCCCTTCCCCTCATCCTGGAATTTCAGCCTCTCTGTTCCTGCAGCAACTCCCGGGACTTCTCCTAAATATTCTATGTGAATAGCTATCTACTCTTCTATATGGGTTCAGATTCATGCCTAGTTCAACATATCCTGAGCAAGATATCTGACTTTACTATACAGAAGAGTCTGAAAATGAGACACAAAGACCTACCCAAACATAAGTCCAAAGAAACATGCTTTACTTTGTGATTTTTACCATAATCTACCAATTGGTCTTTCAAAACTCTCATCTTTTCATGTATGACATGTTAAGACTCTTACTAAAAAGCTCTCTTAAATGTCAGCCAATATACTCTGCAGGAAATATTTTACCTCTATTCATCCACATTCTTTCTGAAGGTCATTTTACTAAAGCTAGACATCTGAAAGATGAAGGTATAAAATCTAATTTCTTAATAGTATGGAAGGCTAATAATAGTTTTATTGTTTGATGTTTAACTATAGATGATGATTTGATGATTTCTTTTTCTTTCTTCTCTCTTTTTTTTTGAAGTTCAGTGGATTATTTAACGAGAGACATATGCAGCAAGTTAAAGCTTGCAAGCTTACTTCATCTTGGTAATGCAGAAAACTCCTTAAACTGTGGATTTTCTTTCAGAGGGCACTCTGAATCATGCAAAATAGGATCTGATTTCTCAAGGAAAATTAGTAAACAATGAAGAAAAATGTACCTTCAAATTTTATGAGCTCATCACCCACTTGTCCCTGTAACCCAATCCAGGGTTGAATTAATGAGATTCAAATACCAGAGATGTTATGGTAGTGGGAAGTTTAAAATCATTCCCTTGAGGCACCCCACCTATATTGGGGTGGACTTCTGTGTTTCTGAGGATGGGAGTGGACCCAAGTTGCAGTGGTTCGATCATTAAGCTAGGTGATCTTCTATAGGTTATTTATATTGCAGTTTTCCAAGATTTATAAGACTGTATCATCTTTGGACTTGCCCTAATGCAATCAAGCAAAAATTTCATGTTCAACTACTTATACATTGATGGCTGTGTCTGGTAAGATTGTCTACCAGTGTCACTGTGCAGAATTTTCACGGTCTATTGGCCCACTGTGTGGATTTCATAGTCACTTGACAATCATTCACCAGATGCCTCAAGGAGCTTCCTTCGCTCTGCTCCAAGTCAGGTAAGTATCCATTATTACTCTAAGAGCTATTCTTGATGGTGCTTAATTGATATTTCCATTAGTCTGATGAATACAAATGGCAATAAATGCCGGAATTGGCCACAAATTGAGTACAAGGCACCCTTTGCATCCACATGGGAGGGTGAGCAGGGTTTTAAGGCAGAGTGGTGAGGACAATTAGCAGGGTTAATGGACCCTTTCCAGCGATGAGATGACACCAGCTGCCCTTCTGTTGCTTGCATTCAGTGCACACTTAAGTCTGTTTTTTTCTGTGTAGCAAATCACACTCTTTTGGACCCAGGAGGGTCCATTCATTGATAGTATAACTCTGTTACTGCGGTAAAACAGTGGGACAGCAAGTGGGCTGGAAGCCTCGGGTCAGGTTGGAGGATGGTTTCCTTCCTCCCTCTAATGGATGGTCACATCAAGCATGGACCCTGAAGTTCCTCAAAGCTGTCATGACTGCCCCCTGTCCTGAGTTCAGAGCTCCAAGTAAGTCTGGTCAGCTTTTAACCCTCTTTCCTCAGCCTGTGTCAGCACATTGTACTTCTCCAAGTAATTGGGAAGCACAAATGGAAAAGGTCCACAGGGGCCCATCAATCATGTCATCAGGATCAGTTTCTGCAGAAAACAACCAGGACTGTTCAAATGAAAATAGACTAATTTCACTCTGACTCTTCTACTGTTCTTAGTTTTATGACCAGGTTTCCACACTGGGTGGAAAAATACAAACAACTGCCCAGGAACTAAACACAGAAAAGAATCTGTTTTGAGGACAATTTCCCCCCTTAACTTCTCTGCTGTGTTGACAAGATGGACCCCATGGAGGCTCCAACAGGAACCCCACAATGGACCTTAGGCCCAGTGCAGCACACAGCATGTAAAACACGGATGTTTAAAGCGTAAGAATCATCTTGAATATCTTCCTGGCAGAGTACTCACATGAATCTCCAGTCTGCCAGTTGTTACACCAAAGAGGGATAAGGGGATCAACTAATCAAGATCCATTTTACTTAATAAGGAAGAGAGGAATGATTATAGAAAGCCAGTGGGGTTATGGGGAGAGAACATGGAACCAGGTCCCAGTGTCGGTCCAAGTATTAGACCACATGATCTTCCATATGTTATTCATGTTGATGTTTTCCCACCCCTTTAAGCAGGCTCAGAGATTTATAAGATTGTGCCTTTGGGCTTGCTCTAATGAACTGAAGTAAAAATCGCATATTGATTTACTTGTACATCAACAACTGGGTCTAGTAAATCTTCTAACCCTCCAAGTCCATTGTATACAATGCGTTCAAGCCAAATACAATATTTTCACTTCTAGTCACTTGATAAGGATGTTGGTGGTAGATTTGCCTAAATAGTGCATTTACTTACATAATACCTTTTCTCTTTTCCCCCAATACGTTCTTTCTTTTTTTCCTTTTGTAGTCAAGGAGGAAGAGGGAAGGAGATTAAGGAAATTATTTCATGTGCTTACTACACCCTCCCAACAATTTTCTTATTCTTTGAGAGTCTCAGCCTTACTGAATAAAGAGAGTTTCCTTGAATTACATAGTGATCAGGGAAAAATTGTGTAGAAGAAAATCATATAACACTTCTCCTTTTCTTGAGCAGTTCTTCTGAAAGTTTAGGTGGGGAGAGTATTCTTCTGGATTGGTGAGTATTTGGGTGCGCAAGCATGCCAGCACATGAATTTGTCATTAAGTATTATGTTACTTTGGGTGTTTAGCCTAATATGAATGCTAGTTTCTTCAAGCATGAAGTTCATTTGGCTAACTTGATCCTCCCAGTTCAAATGACCAATATGGAGGGAAAGGGTTAGAAGGTCCATGCTGCACTGGGAATGTTAGAATTGGGAAGAATTTGGTCTGCATTTACATGACTAGAGAATATACTAACCATCATAATCATGTTGTGGCTGTAAGAGAATTATTTTATTTTCAGTAATATCAGTGGCTAAGTGAGCATTTTGAGATTAAATCTATAACTCTAATATCTTCTCTGGCTAAGGTTCATCAATCAGCTAAAAGCTAATTATATTAGCAACGTAATAGGTTCAGGGTTAACACTTCCACTCTCAAATGAATTGTTTGTTTAACAGGTGACTTCTGACTTATTTGGGAACTGTTATAACATCAAAGCCTGGCTTATGAGGCTTGGCAAATGACGCATTGTATTTGAGTGTAATCTTTTGTTTCCAGTTACTTTTAAATTACCTCTTTTGATACCTAAGATTAATAATGAGTACAGTATAAAGCATTTCATTGAGAACAGGCATGCCAATATAGATATTATAAAGACACGTAATTTGCCAGAAAATATTGGTTGAGTATCAGCTATGTGCCAGCCATACAGTGCTGAACATTTATTGATCACTCATGGACATTAGTTGTAATATATATATAATCTGTAGTTTCAGGTGGACTGAAATATCCTAAATACATAAAATACAGGAAAACATATTCTAGAGTTTTTTCTTTTTCAAGGGGAAAACAATTCCATGATCATACAGACGGAAGCAAGTCCATTTCTCTGTGATTAGAAATAAGCTCGAGCTTGCCTAGTGGGCAGGTAACCCAACTTCCCTTGACGTTGCTACCTACCTCCTTTGAGTGCACTTTCCTTTCCCCACTTCTTTGCCAGAAACCTCGCAAAAGTGCTCCCACCTTTCACCTCCACATTTTCACCATCTCCTCACTGCCCAGCCCAGCAACATACTTTTTGCTCCACTGCTCTCCTGAAATTGCTTTCTCAAATGTCACCAGGGTCAACAGTTTCAATTCTTCCCCTCTAGATTTCTCTGCAACACCCTTGACAACACCTTCCTTGAAATGTCCTCTGCCCTTGTCCTTGGCACTGTAGCAGCCGGGAGTTTTCTCCACCCCTTTGACAGTTCCTTCCATCTTCTTTGCTCTCGCCCCCCCATGGAAGCCTTCTTTAAGGCTTTCTTTTCCCTCTCTGCACACCCTTTCTTGTAGAACTTGGGTACTTCCTGAGCTTCAACTACTGTATGTATATATGAAAGTGACGATTGAAAATCTTTCTCCAGATTTGCCTTCTTCAACTCCAGTCCTATGTCTCCATCTGTTAGCTGGATAGCTCGTCTCTTGAGGAGCTTTGGTACTCAACATATCCCAAAGAAACTCATTGACTTCTTCTCTCTAATGATCTCCTCTGCCAGATGTTCTGGTTTGGACGTGGCACTCTGTTCTCCCAGTCGCCCATGTAATCATAGACGTGGGTCCTCCCACTCCGTTGGTTGTCCAGTCCTGTCAGTCCTCCTCTCACTGTGTCTAGTGATATGTCTCACCCCTTGGGTTGTCCCACCATCACCTCCACCCAGGGCCTCTGAACTGGTCTCCCCAACTCCAGTCCTTTCCCACCCTACAATGTGCTCCTGTCTTATGAAATCTCTAGGCTAATCTTTCCAAAGAAATTATACCACTGTGACATTTCTCTCTACAAAAATACTTTATTGAGTTCTGACTACTAAACTCATGTTTTTAGCCTTTTCTCTGCTCTTCCTCAAACAGGTGACCCTGTCCTTCAAACCCAGTGGACATGGCGATGGTCCAAATCACACATGACATTCCTCTCTCTCTGCTCCTTTGTCTGTGCTCTTCCAGCTGCTTGGAATACCCTCCTTCACACAGCCCTGCCCTTGTCATCCTTCCAGTCCCAGTTCTGTTGTCACATTTTCCACAAAGCTTGTGGTGATGTTCTGAAAATTAGAATGAAGCTTTTTACTTTTCCATAGCTTAGCGTGATGAATGTGCTACAGATACCAACGTTGTCGGGGATGTCATATCATACAGCAACACATGATTGACAAATCAACATAGGAAATGGCTGCTGAGAGCAGAGGTTTATTTACCAAAGGATCCAGCTCTACGAGCTGAGTGTACGAGAGTCTCTCTGGCCAGGGTCATCTGGTGACAGGCAGACATGGGTGGCAGTCAGAAAAGAGTTTGGGTGGTGACATCCCAGCTGTCTACAGACTCTCCCAGTCATCTCAAAGGGACCAGTGAGCCCCACAGGGCTCTACAGAGTGGGCATCACATGACTCCCGAGCTCCAGAGGAGAGACAAGCTCTTCCACCTTCAGGTTCACCCATATGCACTGCACTTGGTCCTCCCTCAGTCTGTAATCAATTACTTATTCCCACCTTGACCAAGCTAATGCATCTTCTAGAGACCGGCTTAGGGAGTACCTCCTCTGTGGTCTCCCTTGGACTCATGGTCTCTCCTCGGACCACACATGGTCAATCATATATGAGTACCTCAATTGGCCTGATTTCTATACTCCCTATTTTACATGTGTCATCTCTCCAAATAGAATACAAAATTTCTGAATGGGAGACTGAATTCTATTCATTATGACAACACTTAACATATTCTTTTGGTCATAATTGGGATTTAATAAATGTTAGTTGAGAAAAACATTGTAGAATAAAGTTTCAGATTCTCTGGACCACCATCACTCCCAGATATTTTGACATGTGTCTCATAGAAATATGTATCTGTCAACCTACCACTCAGATTGATGAGTTTTTATAGGCTTCTAGTAGGGAAGCTTTTAGAATAAAGACACACCCACATGTACCCTCTCAATTGAATGGTTGAATAATCTCAAACTTTTTAATGTAAATACAAGTAAATATGCTGAAACTTCACTTATTTCCTGAAAATGGAAATCCTTTGCATTATAAGTCACTCTGTCTTATTTTTTCAAGTTTTTCCCCTGATGTGTTTATAAAGGTGTCCTTTAGGAGACGGGAATCCACCCTTAACTCCCTGGTGGTATGAACTCTTTGGCAGAAGCCCTCTATATTGTGGTAAGTGATACATGACTCCTTAATTTTCTCCACAGAAGTTTTTATCTTCCTACCTGCATTCCCCTCAGGGGCCTGTCCACTGTCTGAAGGGACCAACAATTGTACTGCACAGAAACATGCTCACGTTCAAGCCTTTCCCAGAAGCCTTTCCTCCAGGGTCCTTATAAAATTTCTTGCAGAGAAGGTGGCCCTAGGCTCCCGTTTGGAAACTAATTGTCAGGCTGTGGGAGGTTATGGGATCGAACGTCCAACATCTCAGAGCCGGGTCTCTGTGGGCAGTTCATCTCCTCTGCTAACGGACACCCAAGGCCTCAACTCTGACACGAAGTCACTCTCCTCACACGAGATCTCATTTAATGCTCCTTCTCATATCCTGCTTGTCACCAGCCTCATCGCTCCCACCAGATGTTCATTGGAAAGGATCCTTTTTTGTTTTACTTTCAAAATGAAGGTCCGTATTTCATCTTTAGATTTAGAATGATTATCGATTTTAAAAATTCATTTTTCCTATAAATTAAAAAGGGGGTTATAAGCAAAACCAGGACAACAAGACCTTTTCGACAATGGCCTCAGACACAGCTGATGTGGTCTCATGTTCCCTCGCGAGGCCAGGCCAGAGCCTCGTGCAAGAGAATCAAGCCTTCTAAGCTCCACCTCAATCGAGAGAGACTTTCATTTCGTTCATCTGAACTCACCCACGAAAATAGTTTTAAAAGACTGCTCTCTAGAAAGGAATGGGCTTTCTATGGGAGCCCATTAGGAATGGGAGAATTTCTCAGAGGAAGTCCCAAGGGGTCTGCCTAGGTTACCCGATGCCCAGACTCTCTGGGCTATGAGCCCATGTGGGGGACTGAGGTGGCCTTGTGGGCAGAGTGAGTAGCATCCTAATTTGGGAATGACCCCTTGCCAAGGATGGTGCTACTCGGACCGCTGGAACCGTGCAGAGCAGACCACAGACCACTTCCAGTCCATCTCAGCCGTGCAGAACCGAGGGAATGTGCAGCATTTCTTGCCTGGAGATGTTTATTTATTTAGACATTACTTCTCTGCCCCATTCCCCCCAAACAACGCAACAGGACTTATCTGGAGATTTGGAAGATGGGAAAGAACAGGTGTTTGCGAGGTTTCAGTTCAGTCTGGCCTAAAAATGGAGGCATGAGCTATACAACACACCAAAATCCTTTCTGTTCAACAACCAACAGCAGGAGAGCAATTAGTTTGAATATTTCCATTAGCCTACTTTTGGGGTTCACTGGGGGGCTTTATTAATGGCAGGATTTAAAAACAGTAACCTCCATCTTCTTGAATACATTCCCTCCAGCTGTAGAACTGTAAAGTGAATTTCCATAAAGCAAATTCTGTGTGTTTTTTTAAATCTTATTTTTCCATACTAAAAACAGAGATGCAACCTTCACCTCGATGAGCCTGGGTTGAAAGCTTTGGCCAGGGACTGATGAAGGGGACGTTTTGAAAATGTCCCCAGCCAGTAGAATGAGGAAAGAGGACTTTGCTCGCCAGGCTGGCCTCCCCAGTGGTGCTCATCTGTTAAAGGCAAAGGCACGAGGGCAGCCCCAAGCGTGGAGACAACCCCAGGGGATACGACAACCGCACCAATGAGAAAAAAGGTCAGTAAGGCCTGTCTTGAGATTTGTACTCTGTCACAGCCCTACAGGGAATGGGGAGGGGACACCTCAGTGTTGTCACCCAGCTCTGTTTAGCCAACCGATAGCTGATATTTATTGGTCATATCCCTTCTGGCAAGTATTGAGCTAGGCCCTGTGGGCACAAAGATGAATAATACATGAGGCCCTCCTACAAGGAGCTTATAGTTCTTCCAGGCAAACCAAATCAGGGTCCTTATGAACAAACTGGACACCAGTGAAAGATGCTGGTATCAGCGTCTTGTGCTCAGAGTTACAGAATCACTGCTCGACGGCCACCGTAGGATTGTAGAATGTTGCAAGACTAAAGGATCTTAAAGATCTTGTAGCAAATTGAGGTAAAATGAAATGATTGTTTAGCTGCTTATAAACTGCCCAGAGGTAAACAAACATTATTATCTGGTCTAAGCCTCTCAGTATATGAAGGAGATGGATTGACACAAAGTTAAGTGATTGTCCAGGGTTTTAGGGCCACCTCATTACACCTGTAGTTTAATAATCACAGCTCATATTTTATTTTTTCTTAAGTATTCAAAACTAATATGTTAAATACTATACCATGAGTAACAGAAATTACACATAGATAGATGCATAGAAATTATGGGAAGATTATACTCAAGTGCAATTTTGTTCTGCAAAATTCAAGCACTTGTAAGTGTGAGCTTAAGTAATGATGAATTATGCTTATAATTATGCAATGATTTAGTTGCATTTTATAGAGTATCTGTGGTAGGCAGAATCCTAAGACAGCCCCCCAAGGTTTCGTACCCTAATCCCAACAGGAGTCCCTCTTTGTGCTAACTTCCAGCATGATTTAGGGGAAGCAGTAACATCCTGTCGAATCCTAGAAAGTATGATTAAAGTTCTGTTTATAAATCCTTTATGGACATTTAGTCAATGATTACAGTACTACATGTCGCCCCGTTCTGTAATAGCTCATTATGAAGTTCACTAGAAAAGACATTAGAAACAATTTCTAATTTCCAGAAAGACAAATACCCTATGATATCGCTTTTATGTGGAATAAAAAAAGAATGGCACAAATGAACTTATTTACAAAACAGAAATAGAGTCACAAATGTAGAAAACAAACTCATGGTTACCAGGAGGGAAGGGGGGAGGGAAGCATAAATTGGGAGATTGGGATTGACATATACACACTTAAGAGATAAGTAATAGGGACCTACTGTATAGCACAGGGAACTCTTCTCAATACTCTGTAAGGACCTATATGGGAAAAGAATCTGAAAAAGAGTGGATATATGTATATGTGTAACTGATTCACTTTGCTGTACAGCAGAAACTAACAGAACATTATAAATAAACTATACTCCAATAAAAATTAAATAAATAAATAAAAGAAAAAGTTAAAAAAGAAAAAAAGAAGCAATTTGTCAACAACCTCTGGAAATCAAGTGACCAGGTATTTACATTTTACAGGGTTGCCAGCTCTTAGGTGGGGATGCTTCATCAACTCATCTTCCCAAAGGGACTTCACACAGGTGGCTCAGATGTTTTGAATGAATTCTCCAAGCCAGCTAGGAGCATGACAGTAATCTCACCAAAGTGGCCTTGTCACTTAAACCTGAGAAGCTATGTGGAATCACTTTTGTGTCTTTCTAATGAACTGTAATTCTTTTGAACAGGAGAATTTCTGTTACAAAAAGTGTGGAACTGGCCTGTCATCATGCTGGGTGCCTGAGATTCCAATCTAGGGTCCCCTTGGTGCTTCCTATTCCTATAGAATAATTGTGTGGCATGGATTAGAGGTCAATGTATCTGAAGGAATGAATGTATTATAAATTTATAATTGCTTTATGACTTCTCAGCTTTTATATTTATATTTATCTGATTTAATTACCTCGTTCTCATTACTCTGAAAGGTTAAAAAATAATGTCTTCATTTTACAGAAAAAGGGACTGAGGTTTGAGAGGTTTAACTTGTCCCAGGGCAGTGGCAGGCCTTTAATCTCATGTCCATCAGAGTTCCTACTTACTGAACATCTTAGGTGCTGGTATTAGCAGTTAGTTCTTGTACGTTCCTTCATTTCATTTGTTCCTAATTAGTTATAGCCTCACATCATGAGGTAGGTCTTTTTATCCCCATCTGTCAGATGAGAGGCTCAATGGAGTTATGTAACTTGACTGAATCCCACAGGCTGTGACTGATCTCACAGGGCTTCAGTGCAAGGTCTCTCTACTCTAGAGCTTTGACCTTCCTGCTATAACCCAGCTGCTCTTCCAATGAAAGTAAAAGGCTATTGCTTTTTCATTTTTAAGTCTGAAAAGCACCAAGCACTGACTTGAGGCAATGTTAAAGCTCATTCAGGGAGTCTCTGTTTTTGGCAGTTTAAAAAAAGAACGTGCTTTGCAGCATTGTTATACTGTCCAATAAATGTAATTTAATCCAACAAGCTTTGATGAGTGCCTGTTTTCTACAAGTTCCATGTGGTACGCAATGTCTATTCACCCTTCTTCCCTTGAAAAAGTCCCGTTTTTTTTTTTTTTTTTGAGGACAGCAATGTGTTTACATGCCATTTCCCATCTTTTCTTGCAGCTAGGCAGTCATGTGAACACATTCTGACATTCTACATGGGGTGTCCAGGAAAGTGCTTTAAAGGGCCTTTCCATCCTCCCCCACTTCCCTCTGACTAGAGTGTGGATGGGATGTCTGGAGCTCTGGTTGCCATTCTGGATCATGAAGCATCCTTGAGAATGGAAGCCAAGTGTTAAGGATGATGGAGAAGAAAGATATAAGAAGTCTAGATCCCTGATGTGATGGGGCTGCCAGGTCAGCCTTGGACTACTTACATCTGGAATCATGTGAAAGACATACACTTTTATCTTATTTAAGCCACTCCTTTCTTCTGGTCTGTAAATGCAATTTCTAAATGATGGAGTATAAGAAAACTGAATAAAAATACATTTATTGGTCTCTAGGAAAGACAAATCCACAACTCACTAGTGTATGTTTT
This sequence comes from Pseudorca crassidens, assembly GCF_039906515.1. NCBI lineage: Eukaryota > Metazoa > Chordata > Mammalia > Artiodactyla > Delphinidae > Pseudorca > Pseudorca crassidens. Next base: position 139,197,507 of record NC_090300.1, read on the forward strand.
GAATATGATTTAAGCTAACAAAAGCATAAAATCAGTGGCGGAGCATCCCAGAGATAGAGGAAATTAATTCTGCTAAGAGGAGGGTGTCCAGAAAGGCTCTTGCCCCTTGGATGGAGGGAGGTAAGAAGTAGAAGAGCAAATACATTGAGCAAAAGCCTAGAGTTGGAGAAGTCAAGTTGAAGAAATGGCAAATTTGTTGTAACAAATGGCATTGATGTTTCAGATATGATTTTATTGATGTTTTCAGCAAAGTGTTGACCATCAGTTGTGAACCATGCTCTTATGGACCCAAATGTAAACCAAATAGCAAGTTCTTGTGTGTCATTTGGGATGTTGCCTATTGGCTCATTCAAATCCCTTTCTTCAAACGTATCACTTAAGTGGCAATATTTTAAGTTATAGAAAGGGTAGTTCTCCTTTATACATTTGGCTATAATTGAGTTAAAAAATGTGTTTTTAAAAATATAAGTTTCAGTTCACATTTTTAGGGCTGAGTTAAATAACTGCCTTTGAGGTGGGAGGAGAAAACAAGAGGAGAAATGCCATTTATATGGGATCCCTTCTGGGATGATGTTATGGGCTAGGACTAGATGTTTGTGTACCCCTCCAACCCTGTCCCCCAACCACCCCCCCACCCCTGCCAAATTCATATGTTGAAGTCCTAAGCCCCAGTGTGTAGGAGTATTAGGAGGTGGGGCCTTTGTAATCAGGTTTAGATGAGCTCATGAGGGTGGGGGACCTCATGATAGGATTACTGACCTTGTAAGAATAGACCAGAGAGTTTGCTCTTTCTCACTTTCCCCCACATGAGGACACAGCAAAAAGGTGGCTGTCTGTAAACCAGGAAGAGAGTTTTCACAGGAACCTGATCATGCTAGCACACTGATTTTGAACTTCTCAGCCTCCAGAACTGTAAGAAATAAATGCCTGCTGTTTAAGCCCTGCGGTCTATGATTTTGTTATAGCAGCCTGAACTGACTAATACAGATGCGTTTTACATCTTACTACCTGTGGAGGGGTGCTTTGCTGACAGTTTCATTGCAGGAGTGATCATGCTGGAGGTGATCCTGAAAGGCAGAAGACAAAACTAGCAGAATGCAGAAGATGAAGAAACAAGGTCCAGTTCCAGTGGTTAATGAAACTGGGGGAGCTTTATGCAATGATGGTTAGTCCCAGCTCTCTCACTTGGGTGTTCACTAAATGTACATGTGATCCTATCCTTTCCTCAGCCTCCCTCACAATTAGACTGGGGCCAACTGGCTGAAATATGGCCAATGTGATGTAGGTAGAAATGATCTAACCCATTCCAGGGGGAACCCAGCAATGTCCTGGGTGATGGTCCAGCCCTCCCTCTCCCCATTGTGCTGACATCGGATCTTGTATTCCAGGTGGCATATACAAGGTGGAAGCAGCCTGGAGTACTGAGTCACTGGCTGGAGGAGATCCTTGCAGACAAGTTACCCTCAGAACATTAGTCTTTGCAAAAGAGAGAAATAAGCCTTGGTTGAATGAAGACCTTGGACCTTGGGAACTATTTAAAATGTCAGCTAGAGTTAACTACTCTGACATTATCCCTTGGTGGGAAAATCAGTATCAGTCCTTCATAAAATGAGCGAGAGTTGGTGCGCCTCTGGATAGGAGCACGGAATTCGGATTTGGCATAATACAGCCTTGGTTTGATTCCTGAGTTAGTTTGGGCAAGTTTCCTACCCTCTTTAAGCCCAAGATTCTTACCTACAAAATGGGAATAATAGTTGTACCTACTTCTTAGGGCAATATTTTGCAAAACGTAGTCTCACAGACCACCCATCAAGACTCTGCTAAACCCAAATATTTGCAGAGTTGGGGGGAGACCTGGAAGTCTTGTTTTTGATAAGCTCCCCCAGCTGATTCCTACACTTTGTAGTTTGAGAATGACTGTTCTCAGGGGTTGTGAGGATTAGATGAGATCATATGAACAAATGCACAGCACATATCTGGCACATGGTGAGGCCTCCATAAATGGGAGCAATTGCTTTCATCATTAGAGAACACAATGGTATAAGACTCTAAATTACTCAGGAAAGTGGGCAAGTACATCAAGTGTAAAGAGGGAGAAGGCTTTGTGTTTTCTCAGGCTTATCACTCTGGCCTCAAAGGAAGTGGGGGGGGGGGTAGGCATACTGAATGTAACCCGATTTGACTTAAATGGAGGGTTGAGTCAAATTGCTGTGATGTGGTGCATATTCAGAAACAAAGTAACAACTTGAAAACAGATGAAGGAGAAGGTCAGTCTCCTATCAGCAAAATCCCTAAAGACTCCCAGGCTTTACCAAGGTGAATTTTTAAGTTTGATGGAAACGCGTTAATGAGCATATACAAATGTGGTCGAATGGTGCCCACCATGCCTGAAGCTCTGTTGGGAAAGTATTGACAGCTATATTGCTTATTCCTGTAGTGGTTAGGAAATGAAATGCCTTTCTCTCATCAAGTAATTGCATTAAGGAGCTACTGGGAACATTTGGTTGCTTTGCTGGAATAAGCAAGAAGTCAACTGCACTTCAACCAGGTTAACTGTCAAGAGGAGTTTGGCTCAAATTTCTTTTAGTTCAATTACCGTATTTTTCCCCCTCTTGCATATGGAAACAACAATAGAAAAACAAAACCAACTAATAGTCAAAACACAGCAGCACATTTGTAATAAATCCTTGCATGTTTGTAAAATGAAATTCAGCGAAAGAGGTGTTTTTGTTTTTTCCTTTTTTTGGAGGGGAGTTGAAGGGTGGTTTTTGACACAGTATTAAGCCCTGAAATGAGTAGCTACAGAGCTGGGGTGAGAAGGGTCTCCAATGGCTTAAGACGGGCAGCTCTGAGCTGCCCTTAACTGCAGGGTGAGCCATTATACATTTTGCTACAACTCAAGCAGAGAGAGATTTTTCTAGTTAGGATGATTTCCATTGACAGTATTTTCCTGAACATACAAAGTCCAAAATGTTTCTCATTTGAAAAATCAACTGAGGGAAAAACACGAACATACAGAATAGAAAAGTAAGTGGACAAAAAGTGGTCAGTTTTTGGTTAACTTGATATTATGCAATTTCAAGCTCTTGAGTTTTCAAAAGGCCCCTTTTATGTCTACACTTTCATAAACATATGGCCACTAAGTGAAAACACATTTACCTGGACATTTTGTTCACACAATGTCAAATTCTTGGCCAGTCCTTCTTGTCACCCACTTGCCAACAATGAGTGTTGTTTTTACGACACACACCAGGCACAACTTTGGGAGTTTATGTTTCTCCCGCCAGGATGGGTGACCACCTCACTCATGAGCTGTGGTTCCAAGGCCCCTGGACACTGAGGAAGGTGCGTCTGAGTTGGTAGAACTTTTGGCCTTACTGCCCCCAATTTCTCCTTATTCTCTCCCATCTTCTTCTTTAGCTTTGAATTTGCCCACCAGGCTTGCTGTGAAGAATGAACAATTTTCACGTGGAAGGACAGCAGGTTACAGAGCACAGGTGGGCCACCAGGACAAGCCCCCATACTGTTCTTGTTTGAAAAGATGGTGTCCTGGAAGAGGATGCCAGGGAGAGCTGACACCAGAAAGAAACTGGCGTCGTGCACCTGAGCTTTGGGACACTGTGCTCATCCAGGTTGCCTCCTCAGAACCTCACAGCATCCAGGTGCCAAATAGGGAGAAAAACATAGACTTGGCCAACATGGGTGTTACGAGTGTTTGCTCATGTCTGCTGACTGCTTTGAAGATGCAAAGCATTATGGGGCACTAAGCACGAAAATGATCAATTATAAATCCTCACGCAGTTCCCTGGAAAATTAGGGATAAATAGGCAGGAAATATAAATGTTTGTGACAGGAAGCCAGGAGCCAGGGTGGCTTGTGAAATAGGAGCTTAGCACACACTGTCCTTACCTGGAGCCAGCCAGGAGCTCACTTGTCTTTGGAAAGTCAAGGCCTCCTTGAGCTAAAGTAGTAATATTGGGGGCTTGGGGAAGATGAGAGGGAGCTCCCTTAAAGACCTGTCTTCTTAAGCACCCATGGCATCCTGAGCTGACTGTGCTTGTGTGCCTCTTACTCCCTGAGAGGAAGCATCTCTCAAGCATGGCGCTGCCCCATGGGTGCCATGAAAGGAATACCCTATTTAGAGTTTGGCCTGGGCTTTCTCCGCAACCCTGTTCTGGAATAGGATGATGGATAGAAGACTTTTGGGTCATTCAGATATTTACACATTCTGGAATAATCACTCTATTCACGTCTCCCAGAATGAGGTGTGCCTCCTCTGGTCATGTGATGGTGTTTACAAACTTGAGCTTTCTCAACTCAGAAATCTGTAACCTTTTCTGGTCATCTAAGGTCATCAGGCTGATGGTGTGTCTGGCTAATGGCACATGGAGTGCAGACAGTTGACTATCTGGCTTCATCTGGGGGTTGCTGGGCAGGGTGTCTGTGCCAATGTTCTGCCCTCTTGCCTGTCATGGTGCCAATGGGAATCCATTCTGCCATCGGTTTGTCTGCTGGAGTCTTGAATCAAACTCACCCTTGCAAAGAATGGTGGTGAAATGAAAACTCAATTTACCTTCTTTGAAAGACAGAGAAGACTTTGGGGGCACTCATAGGAATTACACTGTATTTACTTCATTTTAGATAAGGGATTTTCTAACAAGCTGACATGTGGCTGTGATAGAAGTGACCTAATGTGGTGCCTTCTTATCGAGGGAACAGATAACATCGGTATTCACCTCTGAAAACTGCCAACAACCAGCTGCTTGGCTGTGGACAACCTCCATCACCTTTCCAAGACTCGGTATCGACATCTGTAAGATGAAGTGTAGCTAGACCAGTGGTTTTAAGTTCCTTTCTTGCTCTGAAGATTTAATGTCCTCTGAGCTAGGTCTAAAATGCTGTCACCCGGGGAAGGGAAGACAGAGTATTTTGACTTGCATGGGGAGAAACTATTTGGCTATGTGACCCTGGAAAAGTTACTTAACCTCTCTGTGCTTCAGTTTCCTCAACCTCAAAGTGGGGGTAAGACTGTAACTAACTCATAAGATCCTGAGGAATATGTTAATATTTGTATAGCACTTGGAACAGTGCATAGCGTATAATAAATGCTGTGTGGATTTTTATTAATAAATATAAGGAAACTAAACTATGGATTCCTTAGGCAGCCAGAGGGGGATGAAGAGGGCTGAAGGCTCATGAGCCAGTGACAAATGTGATAAAAATAAGACCAGAGAGAGAAGATAAAAAGACCCTCCTTTCCTCCTCCTCCTTCTTCTCTTACAATATCTCTAATGTTTATTTCTCCCAGTTTTATTGAGATATAATTGACATATAACATTGTATAAGTTTAAAGCATACAGCATAATGATTTGATATATGTATACATTCTGAAATGAAATGATTTGATATATGTATATACTCTGAAATGATTATGACAATAACTTTAGTTAACAACCATCACCTCACATAGTTATACATTATTTTCCTTGTGATAAGAACTTTTAAGATCTACTCTGTGAGTGAGTTTTGAATATACAAAACAGTACTGTTAGCTACAGTCATCAGGTTGAACATTGCACCCCAGAATTTATTTATCCTATAACTGGAAGTTCTACCATCTTCACCCAATTCCCCTTCTGAGTGTACAAAAGAAGACAAGTATTTAGGAAAGTTAAGGAGTTGAAGTGTCCAGGTTTGAATGAGTGGTGGGGGTGAGGGCTCATTGCTTCAGGGATCTGAAAGCCCAAGAGAAAGCAAGCTTGGCTTAGAGCTGGAAGCAGAAGAAGAGAAACCTCAAAAGCAGTGAGTGGCTCAAGGCATCGGCTACACGGATAAGCCAAGGCTTCCTGGGAAAGGCTGTTCTCAGCTAGAAGCCCATCTGTTCTGAGCAGAACCGTAGTGACTGTACAGGGGACACTGGTGCAGGGTGGGCAACCTGCTAACATGTACGAGGGGACTAACCAGAACTAGAGGTGAGGACAAGGTGTGTGCAGAGCTGGGCCGGCAGGTGAGGTTAAGCACAGGGGGATCAGTGAGAAAGTTGGCAGGAGAGGGTCAGCATGCACAAGGAGGTTGGCAAGCCTGAGGAAATAGAGCAAAACAGTCCAGGAAACAGGCCCCAAACCCTGGGCAAAGACATGGAAAGGCAGGTCCCAGCAGATCCAGGATATCAGGTATGAGAGAGAAGCTTGGGGCAAAACCTGGCATCTACAGGGGCAGAGCTGTTCAGTGTGCGGGTGATTAAACCAAGTATTCACCAAATCGACTCCCTGTTCTTTCTAGGTCCATGACCAGAGAAATAACCAAGCCTCTCTGGTGGTTAGGCACTGACTTAGACTGGGAAGCGGGATGTGGGCAGAAGTGGTGGGCATCATTCCAGTGGCCCCACAGACTCCCCTGCACAATCCTCCATACTCTCCCTCCTGCCGACTGGGTGCAGACCAGTACAGCAACCATGGAAGATGGCAGAGCTGCAAGATGGGGAAACTTGGGTCACTCAATCTGATCAGGAACACCCGTTTTGAACTTTATTTTGATAACCTAGATTTTTGAGTTCCTTTGTTGTATCAATTGGTGGTCCCCAAACTACTAAACTGAATCTCCCATGGATAGAGTCAATGTAAGGTTAAGGTTGAAGACATCCTAAGACCCTCTCAGACTTGAGAAGCAATGGAGGGCCCTTTTGACCTTAGCCATGATCCTTCAAGGTAGCTGAGTTGTATGAGAGAGTTTACTTTTCATTGACTGTGTATAATTTTTAACCCGAAGAGTCCCTTATGTTGTTGACCATGACCAGATGAATAGGTGAGTCTCTGGACACATTGGAGAAGGTGGGAGAAGTGGCACTGAGTGAAGTATGGACAAATGAGTATCATAAATGTCTTTGGGTGAGGGAGGACGAGAAGGGGAGGGAAAGTTTGGGAGCTGTCCTGCAAAGTTACTCTATGATTCAGGAATCACATCTTTTCTGAATTAGCAGATAACTGTGAAGAAAAAACTCTATGTCACTCTTGTGGCTTAAGAGACCTTAGCAGCCATAAGAAAGATTTTAACCAAACCTAATGAGCTTTAGAAAACAAGGATAGATAGCCCATGTCCATGGATTGGAAGAATTAATAGTGTTAAAGTGTCTGCGCTACGCAAAGCAATCTACAGATTTAGTGCAATCCCTATCTATCAAGATACCCATGACATTTTTCAGAGGACTAGAACAAATAATCTTAAAATTTGTATGGAACCACAAAAAACCTGAATCGCCAAAGCAATCTTGAGAAAAAAGAAGAAAGCTGGAGGTATCATGCTCCCTAACATCAGACTGTACTACAAAACTACAATAATCAAAACAGCATAGTATTGGCACAAAAACAGACATATAACATAGATCAATGGGACAGAATAGAGAGTCCAGAAATAAACCCATGCACTTATGGCCAATTAATCTACAACAAAGGAGACAAAAACATACAATGGAGAAAACACAATCTCTTCAATAAGTGGTGCTGGGAAAACTGGACAGCTACATGTAAAAAAATAAAATTAGAACATTTTCTCACACTATATACAAAAATAAACTCAAAATGGATTAAAGCCCTAAATGTAAGAATGGAAACCAGAAAACTCCTAGAAGAGAAGACAGGCAGAACGCTCTTTTACATAAACCATAGCAGTAGTTTTTTGGATTTGTTTCCTAAGGCAAAGGAAAAAAACCCCAAAATAAACAAATGGGACCTAATTAAAAGCTTTTGCACTGCAAAGGAAACCACTGACAAAATGAAAAGACAACCTAGTGAATGAGAGAAAATATTTGCAAATGATATGACCTTTAAGGGGCGAATATCCAAAATATATAAACAGCTCAGACAATGCAATATCAAAAAAACAAACAACCTGATTAAAAAATGGGCAGAAGACCCGAATAGACATTTTCGCAAAGAAGACATACAGACGGCCAACAGGCACATGAAAAGATGTTCAACATTGCTAAGCATCATAGAAATGCACATCAAAATCACAATGAGATTTAACCTCACACATGTCAGAATGGCTATCATCAAAAAGATCACAGATGTTGGCAAGGATGTGGACAAAAAGGAACCCTTGTGCACTGTTGGTGGGAATGTAAGTTGGTGCAGTCACTGTGGAAAACAGTAAGGAGGTTCCTCAAGAAACTAAAAATAGAATTACTATATGATCCAGCAATTCCACTCTTGGGTATATATCTGAAGAAAACGAAAAGACTAATTCAAAAAGATACATGCACTCCCATATTCATAGGAGCATTATTTACAATAGCCAAGATATGGAAGCAACCTAAGTGCCCATCAACAGATGCATGAATAAAGAAGATACTATATATATATATATATATATATATATATATATATATATACACACACACACACACACACATATATACATATACTGGAATATTACTCAGCCATAAAAAAGAATAAAATTTTGCCATTTGCAGCAACATGGATGGACCTGGAGGGTATTATGCTTAACAAAATAAGTCAGAGAAAGACAAATGCTGTATGTTATCACTTATATGTGGAATCTAAAAATCAGAAATGGATGAATGTAACAAAACAAAAACAGACTAACAGATACAGAGAACAAACTAGTGGTTACCAGTAGGGAGAGGGAGGGAGTGAGGGTCATAGGGGTAGAAGATTAAGAGGTACAAACTAACGTGTGTAAAATAAATAAGCTACAAGGATATATTGCACAGCACAGGGAATATAGCCAATATTTTATAATAACAATAAATGGAATATAATCGATAAAATATTGAATCAGTATGTTGTAAACCTGAAACTAATACAATATTGTAAATCAACTATACTTGAATAAAATTTTTTTAATAAAGTAAAAAAAAGAAACAAGTGTATTCATATGTTTCCTCCATATTTTGACTGACCACTTGAGAGAGTGATAATTGATGATGTATGAAGAAAAAATTGGGTGACATTTCTGCAATACATTTTGAAATTTAGCTATCCTGAAACTCTGGCTGTGGAACTTTCCTTGACAACTGTACTTGCAGGAGAGAGGTAAGTTATTTCAAGGCAAGCAGTGGCCACTCTCATGTTTTACGGATCATGGTGTGACCCTATGTCAGCCTGTTATTTCGGTTTCTACAGTGAGCAGTGATTTTTGTCACGATGCACAGATGATATTCTTTCCCAAGTAAACCTTCCATGAGAGATGGGGGGAGGGGTGGACAGGCATAGTTGGTCTTTTCTCAGCAACTTATCTTTCTGAATCTGTGTCCTCTTCTAAGTATGCCTCTTTCTGTGTTTCAAAGTTCTTGCCCAGCTTAATGGAAGTTCTATTTATGTGTTTTATTAATTTACAGATTTTTGATGTCTAAGTTCATTGCACTTTCTGGCGCCACTAAACATTTTTAAACATTTAGAGAGAAGAGGCTGTGTTTTGCCAAAGGCAAAGGGCTTAGCACCCTTTTTGACTTAAGAGCTTGCGTGGGACTCAAAACACGATGTTCTGTTTGCCCAAAAGAAATTTCTTTCTCTGCTTTTAATGCTCCGGTTCACTCTTCTTTTTGGATGGGATTTGAGAGGAATATCATCAGACAGCCAGTAAATGGACAGCTTACAGAAATTTGCACGAATGAGGTAGTTTTTCCCCCTCTGTTCCTTTAACTATGAAGACTTGAGATCTCTCTATTGCTCTATTATTGCTGTTTTGTGTTAGTTTCTTTACTGCTCTTCTCTGGCACTTGAAGGCTATGCCTGAGTTCAAACAATTAAGCCAAAAGATCTTGACCAAATGGCCCAAATCTAGATTTAAGCACCACGTAACTTTCCATGTCCTCAGCCCCAGACATACACATTCCCACCACAACCATTTTCCAGAGTATGACTAAGGGATGGAGAGCACAGTGTTTCTTCTGAGAAGCAAATGAAATTTGCCCACACTTGTCCCTTTCCCTACAACCTTGGCCGTGAATATAAGCTTTGGATAAGTTTGAATATAAGTTCTTGTGTTTTGCCAGTCAAAACCTCCCTGCCTCTTGTCCCCCGGAGAGGCCACAGCAAACAGAGGAAAGAAATAAAATGGTCCTATTGATACCAGCACTTGGCTCTCAGTAGTTTTGAAAAGCTCCCAAGGCGATTCTAGTATGGAGTCAAGGTTGAGAGTTCGGGTGACAGAGCATTTGATGTCCACAGGTCAGGCTGTGGTCCCCTTGAGGGCAGGGCCATGTCTCATGGAGTTGGTGTCCCAGGAACATGACCCAGGGCAGCATGGCAGGGGCACTCACTAAGCACCTACATGGAAGACACACTCACATCCCCGCACTACGGGGTGTCCATGGCTTTCCAGGACAGCAGTGCCCTTTCAAAGTCCCAGCAGGGAGGAGGCATTGGGGTAAGACCCCGGGACCTGCCGGGTGAGGGTGAAAAAGCCCCGAACGGAGTGTGGTCTCTCGCTCCAGCTTGGCTATAGATTGGCCAAGTATCAGTACCTCACTGGGTCTCAATGTTCTCAAACACGTGAGTCGGCCACACTCAGATGTCTCAAAGGCCCTTTGCACCATTAAAAATCCATCATTCCATTTGCTAAAATGCCAGGCCCATCAAGAAAGGGAGAGGGGGAAGGAAAGGTCGGGAATGGAGCAACTTGGACCATGAGGGATGACTTTTGATTTTTTTTCCCATATGATGTGCTGTCCAAGCTCCAGGCCACCCCCGAGGAGTATTAGAGGCAGGCAGCGCAAGGCCGGGCAGGAGGTGGATTTGGACAGCGGATCAATGGGACATTGTATCTGGCACAGCTGTTTCTGTCATGATGATAGAACAGGGAGACCCTGAGCACACAGCTGACTCGGAGAGCAGATGCCTCAGGTGGGGAGGCTTTTGAGGGACGTGCTCGGCCACGAGGAGCGCCGAGCCTGGCGCAGTGAGCGGTGCCCTCTGTCTCAGAATATTCTAGGAGCCTGCTTTCCTCCCGTTCAAATAAGTAAAGCTCAGTTGTGTAGGTCGAAGGCTGGGGCTGCCATTCATTCGTTCATTCCCTCCAAATCCTGTCCATGTGCTCACACTGCTGATGTGAGAGGGTCCGTGCACTTGGACTCGTGCTGACATGGGGGCCACAGAGAAGAACCAGCTGACTGGGTCAGGGAACCCAGGTGCCACCATGAACCCCATCGGAGCCGTGAAGAACCAGGTAGGGAGGCTGTGGGCCTCATGGCGTTCAAGGGCATTTTAGTGCCAACCCTGGACTGCAGACACTCCTCTAGATGTGGGTGCATGTCCCCCATAGCAAGGGCTGGAGAAACACACAGCTGACGTGGCCGGAGGTGAGACCAGCCCGGAGGTGGTGGCATCGCAGAGGTCAGCAAAGAGGAAGGAAAAGGAGCGCGATGGAAAGAGAGGTGGAAGAGGAAAGTGCTTTCAGGTCAGGCCTCTGCCACAAACCAGCTCTGCCATCAGGTGAGATCTGTCCCTCCCCCGGCCTCAGGCCCCTCATCTACGAACGGAATGCAAAATGTCCCAAATGTCTTCTGGCTTCTCCTGAGGGCATGATGGATGTGTACAACAGAGCCACACACAGAATGCTCTCAGTGCACGCACACACACACACACTCACATGCACACACAGATACACTCCCTCTCATATGCTTGTGGGTGTACACGCACATTCACATACATAACCTGACACACCCACACTCACATACAGGCTCACAGACACACACACTTCCATGCACAAGCAACCCGCACACGCCTATACTCAAGCACACACACAGAAACACACTCCCTGGCATGTACTTCAACCCATGCGCACACTCTCATGCACACAAACACGCCAGTCTGAGTACAGATTCCACACTTGATCTCCAAATTTTCAGAAAGTGGTAACAGACCAGTCAGGAAACTACAATAAAAATCATCTGGAGTGTTTTTATCAGCTTCGGATGCTCTTGCTGCCTCTGGTTTAGCCTCCTTCTCCACTGCAGAGGACCAGATACTTCAGTTTTTACATAGGCATCACTTTCAGGGCAACAAGGCATTAGGAGAAAAGAGCAAAAGCAAAGACATTTATAAGAGAAAAAAAGGAAGTCGTTCCACCCCCATCCATGTGGGGAGGAGGGATTTTTGGAGTGCTCTTTGAGAATATTTGTATAAAGAACTGTATGTTCTTGTTTACTTTATGTGGAGCCCCATTTCCTCCTTAGAATTCCTGGTGGTAAGACTCATCAGTTACGGGGCTCTTCAGATGAAAATCTGAGACACAGAAAATGCACACACACACACGAGGCCAGGGGCGTCCTCGGGTCTGGGTCTCCTCTCTGAGACCCAGGGCGTTTCTGGATGAAATGTCTACCTTGCTCTCACCACTGCCTGGTCTGACCCTGGAGCTGCAGAGAGAAGCTGAGGAACATCTCTGGGGGGTCACACCTGGAGATACCTGTGTATCCTGTGGGTAGCAGTTCAGGAAAGCCATGCAGAAATGGAGCACACCAGGGGAGGGACTGGCCAATCACATCCCAGGGCGCCTTGCTGGAACTGTCCCCTCTGTGGCAATTCCGATGTCCCCAGAAGAAAGGTGAGTTCTGTGGTCTCAGGTTCAGTTACAAAGCGCTCTCCTATTTCTTAGTCAGTGTCCTGGGCATAGTTATGCAAATTGATAGAGGCCCATTTTACAGATAAGGAACCTGAGGCTTAGAGAGGTTAACTTGCCCAAAACGACATGGCAAGAAAACAGGAGAGCTTAAACTCAGATTTGCATCTGCTAAGCCCAAATCTACTCCATTACTATCGATTAATGGATAATAAATAATGATGAAAAGAAAGAATAATTTTAATAATAAGGTAACATTTTAAAAGTTTACCAGGCACCTGGCACCATTTTAAGTGCATTACGTGGATCATCTTACTTAATCCTTAAAACCCTATGAGGTGGGCACTTTTAGAATCCCCAGTGAGCAGATGAGGAAATCGAGCCCCAAGGGGTCAAGAAACTTGCCCGAAGCCACCTGTCAATGAATGGAGAAGTGGACGCCTTGGTCTAAAAACCGCTCTGCTGTCCAGAGGAAGCCCGGGGGTCACCACTGCTCCCACTGGGGTTTCAAGGGTTTCCCACTCCTGCCAGCCTAGTTTCAATGTACATCATCACATGCGTTTCCTTCTGTCCTGTGTGTACATAGAGGGCTTCACCCACCAATCAGTGGCAACCTACGTTCTCCCCAAGGATCTGATAATTGATCGAATTATGGGTTTGCTGCAGATGTAAATTAATGTCATTTGGTCTTCTATTTATTTTTGCTTTCCCCACTGAAATGTCTATTATGGTTACATACGCCACACAAGAATTGTGGTAATGTTGTTTCTAAATTAATTTCCACCTAAGAGTTTTCGATTTTCACTTTTTGTTGTGATAGAGGCTATCAACAAGGAAACTACAATTACGGCAAATGGTTCTTGTCACTGAAGCACGTGGAGGACGTGAGGAAGGGATGGGGCAGGAGTCTGAGAGTAAGGGCACATTTAAAAAATATATTCAGACAGCCATCTAATTTCTTCAGTAACTGGAAAAAAATCTTAGTGGTGTAATGAAAGCAAATTCACAAATTCATAAATTCGCAATTTTTTAAAATTGTGTTTTGTTTTTGCATGGAGCTTTGGGTTGGATGGAAGGAATGGTTGGTGGACCCCTCTTAGCAGGCCACTGTGAGTATACTAACCCATCAGTCTTTCTCATAAGTGTGTTGGCATCAGTGAGGGAGGCTGGCTCCCCTCAAAAGCCCCTGAACACGGGGGCCCCGTGATGTTGCAAATCCACCCTTTTGTAGGTATGCACGAGGCATGCAAGCGTCATTTCTGGTGTCAGCTTGAACGGGTCTAATTTAGTGTTTTAGACAAAAGGATTCTCCAGCCCCGCTGTGGTGAGAAGTGAGTGATACACAGTCATGTTAATAAAATGACAAGGCGTGATGTCCGTGTAACATCAGGTGACTAATTGATACTAGTACTGGGGTCCTCTGAGACCCCCAGCAGTGTCCTAAGTATTTGATTGAAGGACTGCAATTTGGAGATGGCCAGAAGCAGGCTGCCCTCTCCTAGGGCTGCGGGCATTTGCTTGTAAAGCAGCTTCCATCAAAGAGGGTTGCAGACTCACTGTGTCAGGCCTGTTCCAGAGAAACAGCCTCTTCTCCATTTCATAACAGAATCAGTTTGGAGGCCTCCTAAATGCAGCTCCTAAGTCTGGGCAAGCAAGAGAATCAGTGGATGGCTCCCCTGCCCCCAAGCCCTCTCTCCCCACAGCCTGGATGTCTGGGGAAAACACTGATTGGCCTTTCTGGGCTGCTGAATTCCCCACGCCGGCCCTACACCCTGGACACAGCTCTCTACAACCTTCTGGGATCCAGAACATCCTTGGGAGGCAGGCGGCAAAGTTGCTTGGGTCTAGGACTGCGTCCTGGTCTGGCTGTGGTGTTTGAGCAAGAGAATTGGTTCTAGGCTCTCGGCAGGGCTCTGGGTCTCTTGTTGCTTTGGCCTGGAGACTCTTCTGAGCAATGCAACCCTCCACAGGGACCCTTAGGTACCAGGCAGAATGGGACAATCAGAAGGGATGCTGGGACACTGTAGAAATTGCAGTCCTAGTTAAAAGGACCCTTTGGCCTTACCCTCTGAAGAGTCTGAATCTGGGACAGGACCCTCCGAAGGCAATGACTTGTGGAGCCATTGGTGGAGAGGCTCCCACTGGAAGGAAGTGGCTCTGCCGCCACTGGCGAGATTTCCGCTCCACATTCTCACAGAGGCAAAATCCATCTCGATCTCACCTGTCCTTCAGGTGGCCTCCCTGGGACTCCATTTTCCATTCCAGGCTAAGACTTTCTGGAATGTTCCTTCATGCTTAGTCCAGCTGCCAGTAATGGTATGGGGATGCCTATGAGTAAAGCCATGTGACTTGCTCCCAGGCATCCCCCTTAGCAAACCCCAGGTGGTCTTTTGGGGAGAAGGTTTCTGGAGCATTCTAACACTGCTGCAGGATGTCCATGAAGCAGGTACCACAGTGAGAGGGTGGCCTGGCTTGGGGAAAACTTTAGTAACTCACCCGAGGGTGAGAAACTGCCCTTTGCGATTTGAAAAAGTAACGCTGATAGAGAACTTCGTCAGTTCTGAATCTGTCCCCTCCTTAGTGAGGGCTAAATTTGGGTATATTAGGAAGAAGCCATTTTGGAGTTTACATCCAGCTAAAACATTCAGCAACCACGCAGGCAATGCTGCAATAGGTCTTAGAGTGGCAAAATCAAGAACGAAAAGTTCTCTTTCCCTATTTAGAAACGATTGGGCAGAGAGGTCTAGGTCAGACCTTTCATATCACAGTCTCCTTCTGTCTGAAGACGAGGTTCAGTTTTCCTTTATCTCTTGTGCCCTTTGAAGTACGAGCCTCTGTCTGCTTAATGCCCTAAGCCAGAGAGACTACGATGAATTCCTTTTACATTAAACAAATCCGAGTCTGGAAAGGCAGTAATATTTCTAAATAAGTAAACCCAGCCATGACTTTGGCCTTTTCAAAGCTCGAGATGGTTATCCAGGACTGCTGCTAACAGAGCAGAAATCTAACGTGCATCTAGCAAGGAGCTGACGGAGGTGACTGGAGACCCTCTGACGGGTCGTCCGGCTGTAAACCCACCTCCTCTTTGAATCCATCCTATTCACAAGACAGACTGTCTCCTTCGGGGTCTAAAAAAAAAGGAGAGAGGGAGTTGGGAGAAAGTGTGGGCAAAAAAGGAAGAAAAGATGAAATAGCAAAAGGAAATGAAAAGAACTTTACTGCTCAGTTTCTTCTCCTGCCTGACCCAATTATCAGATTTTGCATTTAAGTTTAAGACAGGAGATCAAACAGCCAGAGACACTTTGTACTTCTGCCAGGAGACCATATGATATCTTTCAGTGACTCTCCTGCATGCCAGGAGTACGGAACCGTGCCTCTCTGCCGGGCCTGCATATGGTGCGATGTGCAAAAAATAGCAAAATTCATAAGTGACTGCACTCATGGATGTTGTCCAGGATTTACGGCACTTTATCAGTTCAAGAAAAAAAAAAGGCAAAGCACGATCTAATTATAACTTTCCACAAATAAGTCAAAAGTAGAATGAGAACCGAAAGAAAGACAAAAGGAGTGGGTCACGCTGACTCTGCAAAATCGATCATCTTCAGGCTTGTTTTCATGTGATACAGAACTTTTTACAAGGTATGGGTCATATATGTTCTGGGTATTTGGACATTGCTGGCAATGGCCACGTGCATTCTCCATGAAGGCCTGGATGGCAGACGTTAACTTCTTCGAGCCCTTATGGTTTGCCTCCTGAGAGAATTAGTCAAAGAGCATCCTTTGTTGTGTATTGAGATGGTTTATTTGGGCTGTGCGTGGCATTTAAGTGGTTTTCATGCCTTTGGACGAGGGTTTGTCTTTGTGCAGGTAAATGAATAGATGTTTTGGAAAGGCCACTTTTCACTTCTGAGAATCGTGATAAGTACTGGGAAATCATGATTCTACGCCAGGGCTGGGGGTTGGCGAGGAAATGGGGCAGAAGGATGTTCTAATCTTCACAATAACAATTTGGAAGCGCTATGGATGACCTCTACTCCATGGATGGTGGTGGAATTAGCAGCACTTACTTCTCCAAATTAATATCCAGCTAATATTCTTTAGAGATTTTTCAAATTCAGCCCTTTCTCAGGCGAAGACAATGGGTGAGCATGGAAATCACTGTTTGGTTCTGATGCTGGATGGCTGGGTGTTTAAAGACTGACCTCAGGGTCACCTCCTCTGTAGTGGCCTCCTCACTGACTGGAGGTCCCATTAGGTTTTGCTGTAGCTATTCATTTATGGGTCTTAGTTTTTACATCTGTGAACTCAACGAATCCTCACAATGACCCTCTGAGGTCGGCACCATTATCGAGCCCATTTTACAGACTATCCTAGACCCCATAGTGCACTGATGGAAAACATGGGCTCATGGAGCAAGAAGGGAACGATTGGTCAATCTGAGTGAAGAGCATCAGAAGCTCTTTGTATTACTCTTGCAACTTTCCTGTACGTTCAACTCATTTCAAAATAAAAAGTCAAAAAAAGTCTCAGGAGTTAGGTAATTCTGGATTTCAGCACTGGCTCCACCACTTACCAGCTGTTTGTAAACTAAGGTACATAAATTAGCCCACTCGATCTTCATAATCCTATAAGGTGAGGTAGGTATTATATATTTATCCCAACCGTACACATGAGGAAACTGAGGTTCCTAGAGGCTGAAGAAAATGTCAAAAAAGCTGGCGCTCATGTATACTACACTGGTTATCCACAGTTTGAATTGACTTATTAACATAGTGTTAAGCTCCCTAAAGCACTGGAAAAAAAAGAAATACAATGTTGGGTCAATTCCTTTCACCAAAGAAAATTTTATGGAACACGTAACAGGCTCCAATCAAGACTCTGACCTTAAGAGATGGGGCGTGTAACTTGAAATTCTTTAACTTCTCAATTAATTTCTGGATAATAGATCAATAAGGAGAATCCAGGAAAGGCTAAACATTTGGAATTTTGTTAATGTTATCCATTCTTTGTATTCATGACAGTTTGAAGAACGATAATTCTTTTACCGTATCTTAAGAAAATACTTTAACATCTTGATGGCTTTAATTGCCTTCTAGGCACATTTAAAATTTTTGTTATACTTCCTTCCTTCCACTCACCACTGATCCATCCATCCATCCATCCACCCATCCATCTACCAATTTATCCATCCATCTATCCATCCACCAACCTATCCATCCAAAAACTTATCCATCTATCAACCCATCCATCCACCAACTTATCAATCCATCCATCTACTTATCCAACCATCCTTCCATCATCCATTATGTATGGTGTATGTACCATGAACAAGGTCTTTGTTAAAGGGAAGGTGCATATCTTGCCTTCACTGAGTTAAAGAAGGAGATGCATGCATAACCAGACATAGAGAGGGAGGAAAACTCCAGCAGCTCAGAGGAGGGAGAAATGATTCTTCTATGAGGCCCATGCATTGCAACAATCAAACCTCAAGCACCACATATTGCACAGAACAAGCATAACAACATGTTGTGTGGTTCACCAGCCCCTTATAAAGGATTTCTGTGGCCTGCCTGGATGGAACAGTACATTGCACTGATGTCTCTACTGGAGGAACACTTTCTGGGACAATTTTAATGGCCCTTTGTAGAGCTGTAACTGATCACTTAGAGACCACAATCTTCTAAATACAGTTCAAAAGAATTTCTCCTAAACACAATAACAGGCCAGCATTTAAGTTGATGTGGCATTCTCATATCCACTACCCAGATCTTTACTTAGTTTATTCCATTTATACGGCACTTGGATAAGTTCAGTTTTCACTAGAAATACTGTAAATTTCATTGCCCACGGCTCCATCTTCCAGGAGACTAATGAAATATTGAACTAGAGAGCCCAACAGTGACCTCTGGGGCCTTTAATTAATACTTTTCATCTAGGGAAATGTCCATTTGGTTTCTGCCTCTATATCAATATTTAATGGCAAAATATCTTCCAATTCCATGGTTATTAAACAAATAGACGTTTTCACTAGGCTCTGTGCTAAAGAACCTCTGGAAGTGAAAATTGATTATATCCATTTATCCACTCACTTATTATCTACCTAAAGAAATGTATAATATGCATGGCCCTAAAAAGCAAACCCATGAAAATAACCAAAAGCAAACCCATGTTCCCCCAAAGTGTGGGCAAATGTAATTTTTGTTTTGTGATTGGGCAAGTGAGTCATATGTTACCATCACCAAAGATGTTTGTTATTATTTGATAGAATTCCATTGTGAATCCGATCATAAAATAAATGATCACCCTTGATGATCTTTTATGTAAATAAGGTGTTTATACATTAGGTTTGGTATTTACTATAGACTATCCTATAGTGGATAGTGAGACATGACTTTCTACTTAAAGGCAAAAGTGGTTTGGGATTTTGCAGGATCAACTCTGCAGGATGGTAATGAGAATGCTCCTTTCAGTTGGTGGTGTGTGGCCTTAGCTAACAGTCATCATTTACTAGGCCTGTTCTCTTAGATGTCCTGTGTCATCCAGTTGCATGTATAGGACATACAGGTCAAAACCCCTGCTGCTCCCTTTGACCTCTTCTTCCTCAACATATTGCCCTGGGGGGTATTGCGGACCTATGACCTTTACATTGGTGACTCTCAAATCCATGTCTCCAGCCCAGAACTCTTTCCCTGAACTTCTAGACCTAACTTTCCGGAGGACCTTGAGAGCTCTACTTGTATATTTCATGGGAACCTCAAAGCCAATATATCTAAAACCGAGCCCACCACTTGGATGGCTTCTGTAGCTCATTGAATGGTACCATGTTTTCAGGCTCTTTCTCCGCAGATCTGTCTCCAAGAGAGTATCTAGTTTTCTGTTCTGCATTCTATTACACAGAAACAAAGGATGCAGATGTGGGGATCTTTAATCCTGCCCCTTCACTCTTTACAAGATATTCCCACCCTGGTCCCTGAGACAATATATTGCAATGATTAGTGCATCTGATTGTCTCCTTTGCTGTACAGTAATCATGCCAAGGATATATTATTGTCTGTGGATGGAGGTTAATGAGGGAAGGTCAAATTCCTGCAGTTTACAGACTTCTGGACCTGGATTGGACAAGTACATCATCTCTCCAGGACCTGAATTGACTACGTCATAGATTGTTTTTTTTTGGGGGGTGGGGATCCAGTATGGTCATGTGTGGGAAATTTTTGTGTGTGAATTTTATGGTATTACACAGATATAACAAGCCATTTTTTAACAAGCCATTTATTTCCTCTTACTGTTAATCTTTTAAATTTTGCATTTATTAATGTAAAAAATGCTTTATATTATAGATTCAATCCACTGTTCCATGTGTTCACTATTATAATCTTCTTATAAATCCCAAGCACTGTTTAATTTACAGAGAGAACAATGGTGGTTTCCTTTAATGTCATGGAGATCTCAGCTTGGAGTTCCTTCACAGTAATCCTTCTCCAAATGTCATCACCTCCCAGGGCAAACGGCTCATCTGACACTGTTAGCTTCTAACGAGGATTTTAATCTCCTTCTAAGGAGGGCAAAACTGAGTGGTTTCATTCTTCCATATACTCATATAGGCCACTTTGCATTTATTATCTCAGTATTTCCAACGAATGTGGAATTTTGGCCCAGATTACCCTAAGAATTGCTTCAAATCTCCTCTTTGCCTCCATACGTAGATAAAGTTTTAGACCATCCCACCTCTTCTTTTGATTCATTGCTTTTCAAAACTTTTCTTCTCTGTTTTTGTAAAAGCTAACTGACTGTATTTCTTATCCATACGTCTGATGATTTTCAGCCATCTTAATGATCACGTGATCAAGATTGCTCAAAACCTGGCCCTTCGGAGGGCAGAATGAGAAGGAATCGCCTCCACACGGGCTGACGGCGGCTGTTGATGACGCAGAGGCCATGCTCGCGGAAGCCTTGCCCGCACCCTGCCAGGGAACTCTTCTGAAACTAGGGCAAGCTTTGCATGAAACCCGATTTTCAAACCGAAACCATGAAAAAAAATGGTGGTTCGGTGTGGTTTTTACTCAAAACCAGGTGATGCTTTGTGGTTCAGCCACGTTTTGACTTGAAGCCAGAGAGAGCTCACTGTGTTTGGCTGGATTTTATTTTATGTTTCATGTTCCATTTGGTTTTGTTTCCCCAACCTGAAATCTGGGGTTCAGATGAGGGGTGCTGAATAAAGAAAATGAAGGTGGCATGAAATCTGGGGCAGATAAAGACAGCACTGGGTTTATAAAGGCCATACCACTCTCCTGGGTTACTGTCTGCTCCTGCTTTGTTTCAACATTCCTTCTGGAAAGAATCTTCTGCACACTAAATAGTTCCCTGAGATTTTCTTTAAAGGAGCAGAATTATTAACACCATACAAAAATAGCAAAGCCTATCTTGCTTTTGCTTTTTTTCCAATAAGTACACTAATAAATCTCTTTCTTCAGGTCAGCCATTGAAATATTTGGAGAAAACATTTTAAGCAACAGACTGTGACATTATGCATGCATGTCATGCTTTAAGCTTCTACTCTGTTGGATACTTGAACTTGTTAAATTTTCACCATGTATCAGAATATTTTACAGATGAGGAAACTGGGCTCAGAGTGATTGGATAACCTGCCCATATACAAAAAGGGAAGGCAAACAATTGTAACACTAGGTAGACCCAGCCAACAAATGGTAGAAGAAAATGTTGCTCTCAGGTCTTTCTCTAGCTCTTTCCATTATACAATGTTGCCTAGAAATCAGACCATAGTTCTGTCCTCCAAGAGCTTTTACCTTGGAGAAGGAGACAAAATATATACTTAAAACCATAGTATGTAGAGGAAAGTGATAAGTGTCCTAAGAATTGTCCAGATGGCAAGTTGTGTAAGTTCAGAGGAGAGGGGAAATCACTTCCATACACAACATTATATGTCAATTGTATCTCAATAAAGATGGAAAAACTCTGTGGAAACAGTGACATTGGGACACTGAAGAGTAGTTGGGTGTGGAAATTTTGGGAAGGAAGGGAAAAATAGTCATGGCGAGGAAATAGGGTGGGTAAAATCATAGAAATGAGAGGTTTGGTGGTTTAAGGGCAGGTTATAAAGGACAGTTGAGGAAAGTAACTTTGGATGGAAAGGTTGGGACTCGATCTTAGAGGGTCTTGGTTTTAGGAGTTGTATTCTACCTGTGGAGGAAAGCCATTTCACATTTTTGAGTTGAGAATTAATAAATTCAGGGCAAAAGGCAGGCAAAAGCCTATGATTTAACTCTGAAAGTTGCTTGGGTCTCACTGGAAATTCAGATGAGGATAAAAAATAATTCAGTAATTGGTCTTAAAAAAATCACTGAAGAAAAATGAATCATCCATATACCGTTTGAGCTCAACAATGAGTTATGCTTGAAATTACAGAATAATATCAAGCTCTTGCTTGAATTTTGAAGTTAGAATTTATTAGCACATATCTTGAAGGAATACACTGTCAACTGCTTATCTTTCCAAATTAAAACAATTCCCCAAACATATGAGGTCTGTTTTTCATTATTATCCCCACATCTACCCCACCAGAGAAAAAAGAAATTAAATTTGGATTCTCCCTAATGAGAGATACGAAACACTAAGGAATAAGATTTGGTCAAGCAGTATTGAGTTTTGGAGGGCCACAAATCATTGTGATATCAAAGATTTTATTCACCCTCTAAGAACGAATTTTTGTGCCCTTGGGTTTGATATTGTCCCCATTGGGAACCCATGATAGAGACCCAAGCTTTCTTTGACAGGCTGTTTTCCTAAACACAAAGGAAACACTAATGTCTGGTGAAGTCTTTATTACAGAAGGGAGGACAGATACAGTCTCCAAGCCCAATAGGTTGACAATTGATAGAGATGCCACCTGAGAGGTTAGATGCAAAGATTAGATGGAGAACGCAGAGAACTATTACGGAGGACAATCTTATTAGAGTATCAAGGTCAGTAACATGTTGGTTGAGTCTATTTCCCTCTAGCTACCAGTCCTTTCTATAAAATAACTTTTTTTTTACCATGCATTCCAGCAGTAGCAAAGTCAAGAAAATGCTATAAGTACCACAAAACACAACGTGAAGGTGCTCATTAATGTAATATACTTCTGAAGCCTTGACATTACCCCAGCTCTCCAACCTGCCTCACTTATAAGGCAATGTTCCTTTAAGCAGTGGCTGTGACAATATTCATTTTAAACAACTAGATGGATATTCCTTGGAGAAATCACAACTTAAATAATAAAAAACACCCCAATATTCATTGCAGCACTATTTACAATAGCCAAGACACGGACGCAACCTAAATGTCCATCAACAGATGAATGGCTAAAGAAGATGCGCTATGTATATACACAATGGAATATTACCCAGCCATTAAAAAGAATGAGATAAAGCCATTTGCAGCAACATGGATGGATCTAGAGATGATCCTACTAAGTGAAGTAAGCCAGACAAAGACAAATATCACATGATATCGCTTATATGAGGAATCTAAAAAAAAATGATAGAAATTAACTTACATGCAAAACAGAAATAGATCCACACACATAGAAAACAAACTTACGGTTACCAAAGGGGAAAGGGTGGGGAGGGATAAATTAGGAGTTTGGGATTAACATATATACACTACTATATATAAAACAGATACCCAGCAAGGACCTATTGTATAGCACAGGAAACTCTATTCAATGTTTTGTAATAATCTATAAGGGAAAAGAATCTGAAAAAAATAGGTATATATATATATATATATATATATATATATATATAACTGAATCACTTTGCTGTACACCTGAAACTAACACAACATTGTAAATCAACTATACTTCAATGAAAAATAAATTAAAAAAATACTTCCACAAAACCCCAAATTAAACATAAATAAATAAATACAACCAAACTGATCATTTAAAGTTTGAGAGTGTTTGAACATATAGTTGTTTGCTTTCTTTTAATTGAATGTGGCTATTGTTTGAAATGGCCAGTGTCTTCACCAAGTAAACACTGAAGTGTTTTATGCCCAGTGAACAATCTATCCAAAAGTTCTACCACAATGACTTACTTTCCATGGATGAGTATGAAGGTACTGCTTCTAGGTTAGTTTTATAATGAACTCGGAATTCGGTGGTCCTCACGGGGGAAATGAATGGGAATACTATTTCACAAAGAACAAAAGAAATGAATGTGTCTTCCCTTTTTACCACCCTCAAGTGTATGACAAAAAGCCTGGTTTTATTGTGTTTTTATTTGTACTTTCACAGGAAGAAAAACTATTGCCAAACTTGAGGATTCTAATTTTTACTAGAATAACAAGATGTCATTGGGAGAGCATTACTTTATTGGAAAGTTTTTATTTTTTATTTTTTAACTTGTCTACCACAGCTTCACATATTTCATAGCTGTGTGTTTCCTGGCTAAAAAGCACCAAACCTTTCAACATTTGCTGCTCCTTGTGTGAACCAGATCAGGGCTAGGAAATTCCAATATTTAAGAAGAGCTGTAGAGGGTAATTAAGGGATTGTCTGATGTTTCGGCCAGTTCTGCTGATAAAGTGTGGGTTGCTTTATTATTTAAAGCTCTGCATGCTTCTAAGTCTCCTTTTTCTGATACTGAAGCATGTCTTTCTAAGCTACCTGGATTCAGAAAAGGAGTTTTTAGGTGGCCATGGGGTGTCCCTGGCCAGAGTGCTCAGACAAAATTAACACCTTTATTCATACCGGGCCAGGTAAGCTCTTTGTTTCTTTTAGGAGACAGATGTTCTCCCTTGAGTTGGAAAGAGTAAAGCTCCACTGTGATGTCCACTCTCTTCAGTAGGCTGTGAGCACTGAAGTTTCCAGCCATGCATGGCTAACTGGGAGCCGTGAGGGCTCAAGGATGCTGTATATATTCTCATGCCCAAGTTCTAGGATATCTAACCTGTGATCCACACAGCCCACGGAATGATAGAAAGATTCTTTCCGGGTCTGGTTTTGCCCTTAAACATATGCTGCAGACTTTATATACTGTAAACCGTCTTCATTTTTTTCCTATAAGTCAATGTCTTTATGGCCAATGCATTTTTTTTTTTTTTTGCATAGGTAGGCAACTCAGAGGCAAGCACTCTCTATAATCACCATCAAACAATATTAAGAAAAACCTTTCCATGGGTGCTTTACCAGATGCTCTGCAAAGCGAATTATATAGGCGTGTACATGATTTAGAGGGGCTTATGGCGTCATTCAGGCAGAGCTTGACAATCAAATGCTAACATGAAAACCACAGGGCCGATAGGTAGCCAGTCTGCCCGGGGATGGCCATATTCATCGTCTTATTGCCACCTTCCTTTCTGAGTGGTTGTTGTCAGTTACTGTACCTGTCGTTCAACATTTTGATTATCTTCCCTGAAAACATATTTATTACCTGGTAAGTCTATGTCATATCTATTTTGAAGCCTCCTCTGTTTTTTAAGTGCCTGTGGTAGTACTTGGATAATGTTTATAGTAATATAAAAATATCAGCTTGGAAAAATCGGGCTAAGTTTTCACTAACAACCTTTTCTCTCCTTGGTCCAAAAGCAACATAATACAGAGAAGAAGGTAGGAGTAAGAGTCCGATGTGCTGGCTCTGGTTGGTGGGGTGAGGTGTGGAACTCACCAGACTCTCGAACCAGGGAGCCTGGCTCCAGCACAGCCCTGCCCTCCGCTGGTGCATGGCCTGGGGCAAGCTGCTTGCTGTAAATAGTTGGATCTACCCTGCAGGTAGGATTAAATGAGCCACTATACATAGAGGGCTCCAAAGAGCCCCTGCCTTGACCATAAGTGCCACCCAAAGTTTGCCGTTACTACTTGGATCCTGGCTTTGTCACCAAGGAGCAGGGCTTGGACCCGTCTGTGTCTGTGTCTCTCCCTATGAACAATGGACTAAGTTCTCTGAAACCATTTTGCCTTGTTGTTTTCTTTCTAAATAAGGCATCTTGCAAACACCTAGGGGTAAGTCACAGAAAAGAGGGGGATCATATCACTTATCATCAAAATAGAATACTTTTCAGCTTGAATGGAGATGCGATTACTAATTAAGAACTACACTGGGCAATGCCGAAAGTCAAGCCAGTGTGGTCACACCACATACAGCAGGCAGGTCGTGAGCCCTACATACACTGGGGCTGGGGAATTCTGCTTTAAAGATATGAAGGGTGTGTTTCCTGGTTCAGGTTGTAAGGGTGGCATTTAAATAGCACACAATTGAACCAACGATTTCCAAAACATCCTGTACTGTTTGTCCTCCCACGTTTTTCAACGTCCCTCTTCATTTATTCCCAGCTCACAGGCAGAATAAGGATCAAGATCACTGCAAAAGAACAGGCTTGGATTAAAAATCAGTCGTGCTGATTTTTATTTCTGCTGAGTTTTCTAAAGCTACCTCCACCATCCCGAGAGAAAGTTTTCCTCATTACTGATGGAAAGTTAAGTCTTCTCATAAGGAGGATTTCCCTTCCAGAAATTCAAAACGAGAAAAAGTACCAGACAATGTGATTTTGTGCCAGCGAACAGCCCTTTCCAAAGATTTGAACGGAATAATTTGTTTTCCACGGTTTATAGGTAGCAGATAAAACCTACATGGAAAAAAGGGACAAGGAGAAATGGAAAATAAGACACAGAATCTGGAATTATAAGCTTAAAAAGCAATTTGTTTTATTTCAGCTGTGCCCAGAAATAACTTGAGGTTAACAAGTGAGTATTTCTACTGGAAGCATCGGCTACAATTAGGTCACCAACTTAGAGAAGACGTAGGCAGAAATTTAAACACCAAGTCTATCATTATAAAGGTACTTTATCAGCAGAACTGTCAGCTATGGATTGTTGACTTAAAATGATTAAGAGGCTAAAATATCAAAGAGGAAGATGAAGTTTGTGGAAAGGTCCCTGTTAAGATCAACAGCAGCTGAGGGTCTAAATATGAGAGAGTTGCTTTACTAACTTTCCTTAGGGAGTGAGTTTTGAACTTCTTGATTTCTACATCAGTCTGATGTGAAAAAACATAAATACTTGCTTCCTCTTGAAGGCTCTGTTCTGACCAGGCAAACCCAGGGCCACATGTTTAATTCTGGTGATGATAAAATGACAAACCTGTTGTCGTTTAGGAAAACTGAGACAGGGTAATACTCTTCCGATTTCCCACGGAAAATCAGCTGTGAGAAGTCTGTAACAGTACTATTCAAACGTCCTATTTAAAAAATAAGCAAAAACCAATAAAAACATGGAACCTTTGGACCTGGTACCAAGAATAGATTCTGCATGGATTGTCTTAGCTCACCCAAGAATGGATTTTTTTTTTCCTGGAAGTTTATTTGAGAGTCTAAAAAAGATTTAATTGTTAATTTTATACCTATCATTGCATAGTTTAGTAATGACTAGACTTTACAACTATCTGAATCCACATGAGCAATGGAATTCAGAAGAATATTATTTCCTTTTATATTGAGAACCGATTTTTCATGGTAGATTTTACTTGATCGTTCATTTGATCCATTTAGTTTGATCATTTAGATGTTCCAAACTACTAAATGCTGACCTATTTTTTTTAAGTTTCTGTTCATGATACAGGTTTAAGTTTCACAATGGCTGTGTCTATTTCCTTAGAACCGAAAATGTCCTGAGACCTGTTTTCTCGGTCTTTGTAGGTCTTTGCCATCAGTGCCATGGGAGCCCCCATTTCAAATTTCTCTTCTTTACGTGGGGCTGTTGCTTGAACAAAAGCCTGAAAGGATGGCTTTTAGAATAGCTGCTAGACACGCAGCTGTAGAGCGAGGCTGCAGTGTGCCACGCCAGCAGTCAGCTGGGCACATTCATTAGTACGTGTGGAGGCTGAGGGCTGCATGCAGACAGAAGGGGCTTCCTTTTGTCCGGCATTCACTGAGTGCCTGGCTCTACTTTCTCTGTCACAGGAACATCAGTGTTTATCTCCTTGAATCACTGCAACTATGCATTGCTGTTCCCCCTCCCATCAAAGATTTAAAGTCTCTTTCGCCACATCTGAGGTATAGAGAACCCTTTTAGGGACAGATTTTTAAATCCAGTCTACCATGGAACTACCACTGATACCAGACATTAAGTAAAATGAAGGTTTACTTTTGATGAAGGTGTAGCTCTTACGAGGGTCCCAGGGTTAGCTCAAGACTCAGTTATGAAGTCAGAAGATGCTAGTGTGTGTGTGTGCGTGTCTGTGTGTGAGTGTGTGTGTGTGTGTGAGAGAGAGAGAGAGAGAGTGCTACCATCCCCTAGACTCTCAGCCTCGTCAGTTTTTTCTTCTTTTATAATTGAAAACATCTAGCTTCATGAAAAAATTGTGATATTATCTCCATTTTTTAAAAAGGGAAATAAACTCAGAGAAGTTAAACCATCCCCCAAAGTCTCACAACCAGGTGGTAGTAGAACCAAGATTTGAAGCCAGGTTGGCATGTTCCAAAGTCTACTCCATTATGCTGTTAACCACATGAATCTTCAGAAACATTCCAAGCCCCTAGTTCTATGTCCTCTGCAGCTCTTCCCTGCACTCAGCAGGCTGCGAAGGGAGAAGGCACTAAATGTACATGTTGTCAACCAGCGAGCGCACAAAGTTGAATTTTTGGAAGATTAAGGTCTTACAGGACACCCCAAATTATGCCCCAAGCATCTGTCTTGTCTTTCAATATGACTTCTAGGAAGGTTAAGCGTTAGAAGCTCTAGGGGTGATGTGAATCACAGGAAGTGCTAAGCTAAAATACTGACTGACTCATTCTTTCCATACACAATGGCCTTTATTTCTCTAAAGCTCTTAATAGACTTTTATAAACTGGGGTAAAATAAAAACTAGTTAAATTTAATATTATGGCTGCTACTAATAAATATTAAACTAAATTTACTACTACGACTACTACTAAATCGCTTTCACTTTTTGATAAGTTATCAACATGTTGGATTCTTTGCTCATCAAAACATCTGATAGCATGCCCCGTGCCTTCTGGGTATAAAGTAAACGTTAATTACAATAAATGCAATGGTGCACAGTCTCTTTACTGCATCGTCTCACACACACAATCTCTCTTGCATTCTGGACCTGTTACAACACATTTGGTTCTTGGATAGCAGGGGATGGGCTCTAGAAACATTGTGGACATGGAGTCAGTAGAGCTCAGCTGTGCTTGGCGGTGGGGGTGAAGGGGGAGGGCATTCAATTCAAGTCTGAAATTTTAGCCCTGGTGACTGAGGGCTACTTGTCAGAAATAGGGAAGGTGGAAAGTCTGAGAAGATGAAGCCCAGGTTAGAATAAAAGAAATGTGTGTCCCAATGGTTTTGTGATTCCAGCAATGCTTAGGAGACTTAGAGTGAAGGTAGAGAAAGCACGTGTGGGGTGCCTACAAGGGGAGTGACTTGACACAGTCACTCTGTGTGGCTAAAGAATGAAGGTGAGGGGCTCAGAGCCCTGCTGAAAGGAGGAGGGAATTCATCTGAGTGTTGCGTTGGAAGCCCTTCGTTCCCCCATGGTCCAGTCACAGTGCCTTGCAATAAGGTTGATGGGAGTAGGCAACTATATGTGCTGGTGAGACCTCCAGGGAACGATGGAGCTGAGGGGTGAGCCCACCGTGGCGGGACAGGAATTATCAAGGTGCCGACTGGCTTGAGGAAAAGGTTGGCCAGAGACCTCTGGGGTCACCATGAAGGAGTGAGGATGGTTGGCTGGAAAGAGTGGAGACTGTGGATGGAAGAACATTCCAGAATATGAACTCTTGGAAATAGTACCATTTTTGCTCTGAAGGCTAATAGCCTATGGTGAGCATTAAAACATTCCAAGGCCATGAGTTACCCAACACCCATCCTGATTCCCTGCTCCAAAATTTGGAGGGGGGTCCTTGGGACATGTTACTGGGATTCCTCCCATGTTCCTTAGTGGGCATATCTTCCTTTCTCACATGTGGACAGAGATTATTATGTATGGGGCAAACATGTATCTTATTCAATCATATTTTATTATCTTTTACTATTTTATTACTGTCATTTTATTGGAATCAACATTTCCTTCTCCAGTGATGGGGCATCAGATGTAACAAAGAGTTTTAGGGAAATGTGTCCACTGGTCTTTCAGGATGTAACTCTTTGACCAGACTCTGCAGACTGGCTGCTGCCCACCGTTCCACTTTCTAGGTTTCACCGCATTAACATCCAATACTCTTTCCATCAAACCAGGCCAGTCATGTGTCACAGGCTGACACTGTTTGTTTTCTCAAACATGAAAGTTGAAAGGTCAGGATTCAACATTACGCACCAAGGTTCCAGTCCAGGAGTTGTTCCTGGCCTCCAAAATCGAGGCCAGGAACAACTAACTCCCCAAGATGGGGCAGGCGGTGATGTGTGGAATACAGCCAGTGAGCCATGGTCCCTGGAGTGTCCTCAAAGATGCATGTCTACCTAGAACCTCAGAATGCGATTTGATTTGGAAATAAGATCTTTGTAGATGTGATCGGTTCAACTTAAGATGAGGTCACACCAGATTAGGGTGGGCTCTAAATCTAATGACATATGTCCTTGTGAGAAGAAGAGACACACAGATGCACAGAAAGAACATGTCTGAAGACAGAGGCAGAGACTGGGTGATGCAGATACAATTTAAGGAATGCCAGGGATTACTGGGAGGCATCGGAAGTCAGGAAGTATCTTCCCTAGAACCTTGGGAGGGAGCATCACCCTGCTGACACCTTGATTTTGAACTTCTAGCCTCTAAAATTGTGAACTAATACATTTCTGTTGTTTTAAACCAGCCCATTTGTGGTCATCTGTTACAGCAGCCTAGGACACTGACACATCCCCTAACCCTGCTGACTTAACTTGTCACTGCCCACCTGGGAAGCTCCTCCCTGGAGCCAGTGTCCCTGTAACTAACATAACTGAAAGTCTCGGGACATCTCGTCCCAGAAGGCTTCATGCCCAGGTAAGTGTATTTCTTCAGACCGCCCTTGTCATGACATCGCTCTGACTTACATCTTTGTTCCTTTGAACTTCAATCAATGGCTGAACCAGGAAAGTTGTTTTGACTACGCCGATGGTTTCTAAACTCCCCACTATGTGGTTTCCAGGTCAGACCGTTGGACTTTGTTCTGTGAATCATTGCCAAAAGATTCAATTAAATCTCACTTCACCTGCCTTGTGGCCAGGGTTTCGGTGACTTAGTGAGAACAGGGGTACTTAGGGAGTTACTGAGGAAAGCCAGACGTGAGAGGGGGAGCCCAGTGTTGACACGAGGCAGAGAGAGCGGAGATTAGGGGGCTCGGGGCGGTGGGTGACGAATGAAGTCACCAGGAGCTCAGCTTCTTGGCTGGGAAGGCAGCTGTTGATTCCTGACATACTATTTTAGGACCCGAAAGAGAAAGTGAGGGGGCTTTGTGAAATCACTTAAAAGAGACTGCATGTCAAGGGGAGATGAGACATGTGTTACCACCACCATTCTTTCCCCGCAGGAATGAGAAAGAATCACAAATGTGAGTCTGCTCGTGATCTTTATGGTGGGAGGCTTCCTTTGAAGCCTGACATCACTAAAAAAAACCCTCATAAAACCAAAAAGAAAAAATAAAAGTCTCACCAAGGAATATCGGGATGAGAAACAGTTACAGCTCTGCAGGAGCAGGAATTCGGTGGAACCAGAAGTTACTCAGGAAGAGAAAAGAGAAAGACAAGATTTCTCAATGGGCCTGGAGGATGTTGCCTTCGTGGGGAGGCTCGCTCCATTGGGGAAGAGTCCTAACTGATGCCAGGAGAGCCAGGTGAAGGAAGAGCCCGCACACCCCGAGTGCACGAGTGGTCCTGGGCAAGTCACGGAGACTTGGAATCTTGGGCTTTTATTTCTAGTTTGCTTGTGAAGCAAGGAAGGTCTGGACCCTACTAATCGTGGAGGACTTGCAGAAGGTGATTGCTTCTGGAAACTCCCCACGTATAAGCAGAGATCTCTGGGATGGGAGAGCCAGATGTGTAATAGTGTGGTACCTGTGTGCTTACGCCTCACATCAAAGAGAATCAGGTGTGGGTCCTTGCCACAGTGGGAAAAATGGGCAGATGTGATAGGTCATAAAGGTAGATCAGAAGGATGGGTTTAAGTTGAAAGCCTTCAGGATGGGGAGCCTCATTGCCCTGCTGTGGCTGTATCATGAACCAGGCTGATGTACACACACACATGTGGAACGCCTCCTTTACTAGGTACAATGCTGGGAGACGAAATGAATTTTTGCTGACATTTTTTCATCAAACTAGACAAAAGCTCAGCACCTCTTTCACAGGAAACATCAGCTCTGGGTTTCATTTGTGATCACAGTGCCACAGGCAACCCACATATTTGTCCTGAGAGCTGGATAGTTCAAGGGAATGCTGGGTCATTCTGACCATCCAGGAGTTTGGAGAACTATGGATGCCGTAGACTGAATGGATGTGTCCCCTGAAAGCTTGTGTTAAATCCTGATATCCCAGGGGATGGTATTTGGAGGTGGGGCCTCTGAGAGGTGAGTAGGTCATAAGGGTGGAGCCCTCATGGGTGGGATTCGGTTTCTCATAAAAGAGACCCCAGAGAGCCCCTGCCATATGAGGACATAACAGAGAAGATGGCCATCTATGAACCAGGAAGCCAGCCCTCACCGGACACCAAATCTGCTAGAAACTTATTCTTGGACTTCCCAGCTTCCAGGACTGTGAGAAATAAATGTCTACTGCTTATAAGCTACCCAGTCTATGGTATTTTTGATAGCACAGCCTGAGAAGACTAAGACCAGAAGATGACTAAGACTAAGACGTCGAAAGCCAGAAGCAACCTTTGTGGACTCCAGGGCTGGTGAAGCCCAGCGGCCTGGCCCCTTGCCTCCACCTTGCCTACCTCTCTTGCTAACCATCTTGACCAATGGGAGGTTTTCTGAACACACCAGGTCCCTTCCTGACCACCCGCATCCTTGAACATTCCGCTCCCTCCAGATGAGAGACCCCTTTCCCCCTCTTCCCTTGGGTCAGTTCTTCCAGATCAAAAGTATTCACGTCTGCCATCGCCTCCTCTAACTGGTTGGGTGTCCTGCCCTGTGCTTCCCGGCTGGCCCTGTGGGTCTGTTTCCTTGTCTGTCATCCCCAGAGGGGTCCTGGATGACATGGACATCCAGTTGACCAGCCACCCTGCTAAGCACGTCACAGTAACCCACGGAAGCAGGGATTACCGCCATTGCTATTTTACAGATGAGCAAATAGAGCACAAAGAAGTCAGAGGACTTGCCTGTCACACAACTAACGAGTGGTGGATGGTGTCCATATGCCCGATCTGGGTTGAATAGTGTCTCCAAAATTCATGCCCACCCCAGAGGCTCAGAGCACGACCTTCTTTGGATATAGGGTCTTTGCAGAAGCAACTAGTTAAAGTGAGGTCATGTTGGATTAGAGTGGGCTCTAAATCCATTGACTGATGTCCTTGTAAGATGAGAAAACAGAATCACACGGAGGGAAGAAAGACTGCCACGATGATGGAGACAGACATGAGACACCAATGGCTGGCAACCAGCAGAAGCTAAAGCAGGCCAGGAAGGATTCTCTCTGGAAGCTTTCAGAGGTAGGGTGGCCCTGCCGTAATTTCAGACTTCTACCATCTGGAACTATGAGAGAAAAAAATTTCTGTTGTTTACAGCCATCTGTGCTATGGTCGTTTGTTATGGCAGACACAGAAAAATAATAAACTACCTCTCAGAAAGAGCAGGGAAAAGTTTCTCTGGGGGCTGTGGCATCCCCGTGCTTTCCCTGGACAGGGGAGAGGGCCAGCGGGCCTGCTTCCCTTGCAAGCTCTGCCCGGTGGCAGGATTCCCAGACCACACACACACTGAGAAGGCCTGCCTGTCCTTTCATGAGTTGGCATTTTGGGAGGGACACAGGCCTGGAACACAAGGCAGGAGCCTGGGGCACATTCCTGGCAGCTGGACTTTGGGAAGATAGGAGGCAGCCACCTGGTGCCTCAATTTTCATTTTTTAAAAATGGAGCCCTTATGTGAACACGAGTCAGGCACTGGGAGTGCAATAGACAGTGTAACTGACCACGTCTCTGTCCCCATGAAATTAACACGCCAGGGGAGACAGGCTATGACTCAATCAGTAAACAAGTGATGATTACAGACAATGACAAGGGATAGGAAGGAAAATTCCCCTCTCGAAAGATGGTGAGGTTTCACAAAACTAAGCGTTATAAATAAAAACAAAAAAAACCACATGGTGATGCTCTGTGCCCTTGTTAACGATTGCACAAGTGTCTGCATGGCGGACCAGGCAGGACCCTGCAAGCTCTGACTCAGATGGTCCTCGGGCTGGCCCCACTAGACTTATGCCAGAGGCCAGCCTAATGTGCGGTCAGAGTGTGGTCCATCCAAGTCTAGTTTCTCCATGCGAGGCCAGCAATAAAAGGGGTGACTGGGTATTCAGCCTGCCCAGACCTCGCAGGAGGGAGCGTGTGTCCCCTGGGCCGGTTCCCCAGGCTGCAAGGCTGGCAGTTCCCCGAAAGGGCCACGCTTCTTCCTGCCAGGAAGAGCATCTGCAGGGCCTTTGGGGATACCTGCGAGAGGTGCCGGGCACCGGACTTGTCTCTTGTCTGCAGATACCATCCCCCCGGGGGTGCGTCTCGGGTGGCCGCTTTGAGAAAGACACATGGAGCCAACTGCAGGAAGAACAAAACTTTCAGGAAGAACAAAAGAGAACAAATCTAATGAACACGATAATGAACATGAACAAGGATGATTTTAGATGCAAGCACAGTGACTTAGCTACAGAAAAGGATAAGAGAAAATACAGGGTGCTGTTAGGGACGGGATAATAGAAACCATTATTGTAAAACAGAACTATTTTGGAGAGAGGAGCAAACAAAACTGCTCCTGGGGCTCCTGCGTCCTCAGTGACTTTTCACCTGTTATGCATTCTGAGGTCAAACACCATTACTACGAGCCAGTGCGGGGTTGGGACACACACACACACACACACACACACACACACACACACACACAAGCGATTGAGGAATGTAGAGGGAAAAGCCTGGAATAAATGCACTGGTCTCATTTCTTCCACATCACTCACTGAAATTCCCCACTCACTAATTTTCCTAAAAGCTGATTTTCTCATATACTTTGAAGTCAGGCAAGTGGGTTTGGGGAAAGTCAGATTGTCTCTGAGGTGTCTGTTAACATGCTAAGGTATCTCAGGAGCCCCTTCAGCAACAGGAGAAAGCTCCCCTTTGTGAATGAAGAAGGAGAAAATGAAGGCGGTGATTCTAACTGAATAAATATGGAGCTTGTTTTGACGATCATTGGATCACTTCATGGTTCCCCAGAGCAACCAGGAGGAACAGGATTTTCTTGACCATTGACATTCAAAGTTTTCTTTAAAAAAATAGCCAAGATTTTATAATAATTTAAATGAAGTATAATCTATAAAATATTGAATCACAATGTTGTACACCTGAAACTAGTATTGTAAATCAACTATACTTCAATTAAAAAAATTCAAAAAACCCAAGATGTAAACTGTCTAAATGAAACGATCCATTATCTTTTCCCCCTGGTGAGGGAGTAATGAAGGGTTTCCTGTTTTAAACTCATGCACATATACATGGACATTATTATGCTTGTAGAGAAATTGCTCAATA
The DNA here is from genome assembly GCF_039906515.1 of Pseudorca crassidens. Lineage (NCBI taxonomy): Eukaryota > Metazoa > Chordata > Mammalia > Artiodactyla > Delphinidae > Pseudorca > Pseudorca crassidens. The sequence continues at coordinate 139,232,777 of NC_090300.1, forward strand.
GTGGTAGGCTGACCTAAAAAAAAATCGGTATCGGCGTTTTGTATCTATATGAGATGGTGATTGTTAACTAATCTTATGGTGATAATCATTTCCCAAGATACGTAAATCATTATGCTGAACATCTCAGACTTACATAGTGCTGTGTGTCAATTATATCTCAATAAAGTGGGGAGAAAAAAGGAGTGGAAGTAAAAACAAAAAAAAATTGGCGTTCACCTCCAGCCTCAATATTGACAGGGAACCTCTGTTCTTATCCACCCTCGAGGACCTCAGCCAAATTCTGGGACGGTTAGTTTGGTTTCCTGGATGGAATTGCGACACCGTTGGGGCAGAGAGACTTGTAGCTGCAGACAAGCCCGTGAACAGGGTGTCAGGAAGTCCGGGAAAGCATGAGTCAGCTCAGCACTGGTACCCCTGGCACTGGGCTCCAGAGGGAACTTGACCAGTAGCCGAAGTCAACAAAGGGCGTCGAGCAAGCCGTGCAGTTGGGGGGAGGCCATGGGGGGCCTGCCAGCATGTCCCCACAAACCCTACACACCAAGCTCCACCCTTCCCAGCAGCGGTAGACCAACCCCTGCAGCTCTGACCACAGAGGGTGGACTTTACGACCTGGGAACTAATTTCTCGTTGGTTTTGGTAAACTAAAAATGATGGAATGAGTAATGCATTAAAATCATCTTTTTCCTAATTGAAAAAAAAAGTATTACAATTTTGTTGGAGATGACATCTTTGGAATCAAGACTGTAAATTTCTGGGAGATAATTTGAGATTTAAATGTCTAAATGTTCTAATTTACTCATTGTCCTGTACTGACACGGGACATGGTTTATAGCAAAGGCTACAGGAACTAGGAACTAACGGTCTCTTAGTTCTTTCTGTCTTTTCTCTGCCTCTTGGCACGTATGCGTAGGTATGGGTTTGTGTAGGTATGTCTTTGTATGCTTAGTTACTTCTATCCATCACTCCTCCTTTCTAGAATATCCTTGCCCCACCTTCAGTGTACACTTGCTTTTTAGAATTTTGAACACTGAGAATTATTTGAAGCTCCTGATCAGCTTTTTTAACACGTTGAACCTGATATGTCTGCAGCCTGCCCCTCGTTATGGAGAATAATAAAAGTTCAGACTCGGTAGGACAGTGGAGTCATGGGACTCTCCCTTCACGGGGGAGGAATCCCCCCCAAAGTACCACACATTCAGGGTTTGACCTGACTTAACCAGGCTCCATCTCTGCTTCTGTCCTGCAGCCCAGCTGGCGAGCTCAGATGTGATAACTCTGCTGAAGAGGGGAGGGAGTTAAATTGTGGGCAAAGTGAGGAAAGCCCGGGATCCAGTGAAGGAAAGGAAATGGAGAGACGAGAGATGGTAGGAGAGGTTTTGCCCATGGGGCTATGGTCACAAGCTGGGGGCCTTCTATGGAAGGGAGAGGGCTGGAGACGTAGCCTTCCCACGTCCTGCCCCGCCTGTCTCTGGCCCTTGTTCTTCCTTCTCAGACCCTGAAGATGAGTCTATTAAGTCAGCCCATCACACACATCTAGAGGTTTCTGGGTGCTGCAGGGAACTCGAAGACGGAAACTTTGGCCTAAGAGCAGACTTCTCGGAACAATATTGACGCAATAACAGTTAGCTTGAAAAAGAATAGCAAACTCCTCCTCTCTCTCTCTCCTCCCCAACTTGACTTCATAACCCATCTCTCCTCTGTTAAAACTGTAAGTGGAAAAAAAGCTAGTTTCGCAAAGATCATTGTTACAGAGAGTGTGGCTGTAAATTATCTAGAAACATCGGCATTTCTGCTTTATAACTTTCACCTGAGCTTATCGCTTTTCTTTGCACCATGAGGCCAGGAGAAGCAAAAACAGAAAAAAAAAACCCCAACCCAACAAAAAATAATATTTTAGCTCTTGAGCAAAAGGACATAGATACTATCAAAACATTTTGCAAAATTACAGAAACATTGCTACATTTTCCATAGGGTTAACTTTTGAGATGAAAAACTAATTTGGAACTTATGATTTCTTCGAAAAAAATTCCCTTAACCAAACCAAAGACATTTACTGGGAGAAGAAAATGACTAACTTGTAGTTTCCACAATGAGAAACACATTCCCATGGCTTCTGGCCACTTTCTGTCATTACGTGATGGGCTTAAATTGCATTCATTTATAATGAGTGAAAAATATGAATGAAATCTTTAAATTAGTCAAAATAACGTCATGCTTTAAACATCCTCCCCTGCGAAGATAGAGAGGCTATTGGATGGTAATTGACCTCACGATCGTCTCTGAGGATCGATCCCAAACCTGATGGCCCATATTTAACTTCAAACCAAGTATTGCAACTTCACAATTAAAAAAAAACAAAAAGAAAGAAAAAAAAAAAGCAGGCTTCTTATTGCTGCAGTGAGATAGGGCAGCCTAATGGCTTTGAGCGTGTCTCTTCCTGCCATGTATCTGGCCTTGAGTCCACAGAGCCTCCCGCCAACATCAAAGGAAGCTGTAGGAGATGGTGTGTGGAACCCCAGATAGCCCCGGGAAGTGGAGGAACCCACCCTCTGTCAAGAGGAGTTGCTAAAATTAGATGGTGAGGTAGTCTCAGCGCTGGAAGAGATCTTACCGATCATCTGTTTCCATCATTGATAGAACCCGTCAGACCTTCCAGACCTTCAAAGAGAAGGGCTTATGCGATCGGCAGGAATGCCTTTCTGTTTGGAGATTCTTCCCTCCGTCTATCTTAAGCTCTTCATGCTGATATTAAAGTCAATTTCCTCTTACTTCGGGGCTCAGTGCACATGGGGGGCAGCTAGGCCCTGTATTTTCCTCTGGGCTTTCTAAAAATTTTTTTTTTTTTTTAAATAATCTAAGACCATCATTTGGCCCTTCCTATTCATCTGGGATGCTGTCCTGTGGTCTTCATTTTGGTATTCTGGGTGCATTTGGGATGCACATGAAATCCTGCAAGGAGGGCTGGAAGGGTCAGGGCCAGCCTCATACTGGGGCCGAGCGAGCGAGTGGTCACCTGCTCAGCAGCATCTTTATCTCCCCCTTATCTCCCTTTACAGCTGCCTTGCCTGGCTCTGGTGACAGTATCTGAACGTCTGCCACTTGAGATTTACGCACTGGAGTAAGCGTTGCCCCTCCTTCTATGTTTCTCTTTGAAACTTTGCGTCCATCAGGAAAAGGTTAAGTCCCTTAAAATTAATATCTTTGCTGCCCTGATTTCCTCTCTCGAAAATATTTAGGGAAGCAAGACAGGCTGGGAGAGGGGATGGGTAGGAGAAGAAAGGGGCTTAGGAAAAGGGGACCTGAGTAGGGACCACAGAGATCAGCCTCGCTTCCCTGAGAACGTTCCTTGTGGCTTCCTCGGCAGGACCACACAATGTCCAGAGACCACTGTGTGACTCGCAGAGATAACGGCGGCAGTTCCTGGCAACATTTGCTCCATCCCTCCCCCTCCATCATCTGTCTTCCTCCCCAGGGAATCTTTCTTTCGCTTTGGGCACCAGGAACCTCAACTTTGCAGAGCGGGGAAGGAGCCAGACCCTTGTGAATCCAATCCGCATCCCATCTTGTCAATTTCTTTCTTCTCGAGACCCAAACAAACCACAAACCCTCTTATCCCACTAAATATCCACCCATGAAGCACAATCAAGGAATCTATGTTCCAAAGCAAAACCTTCTCTTTGAAGGAGCCAGCCCTTACCGCTCTGCCCTACAAATGGGCAATTTAATAGACCTGACCCGAGGCAGGCATATGCGAGCAAGTAGGTTTATTATGAGGTTGAATTTGTGACTTGCAGTGGCTGTCAAGCATTGGGGGCCTTGAAATCAGGCCTGTGGGTGAGCAGGGTACAAACAGCTGGGCAGAGCAGCCCTTAATCCCCTGCCAGCTGGACCCAGAGACAGGCCTTGGAGGCTGGAGTGCTCGGGCTGCTCTTGGCTCGGGTTCCAGAAACAATTCTGGTGGCAATGTGGGGCTGTGACTCCAGGCCTGCACCAGAATAACACACTGTCAGCATATGTTAACAGGCTGCCTTTTCTCCAAAGATCACAAAATGCATTCCATTTAGTGTCTGTTTTGCAAGTGTTACTATCTGTGTTTTATGGGCAACAAAACCAAGATACAGCAAGGCCTTTGAGCTCTGCCATGTGAGTGTGAGTGGTGAGGGGCTGACCTTGGGAGACCTGTGCTTCCTGAGTCTCGGGCTGTTGCAAAACAGCTTCCTCCAACCTTTCCAAACTCCTTCCAGAATGGTCATGCTGGCTGGCAGATCTCAGGGGCTGGTGGGAGTTAAAAGGAACACATGTGTTCCAAACTCCCTGGAAGAGAGAGTGGTATTAAAAACACACACACAAGCTAGTGTTCACCATGTGGGGACACAGATGAAAGCAGTCGGCTGCTTCAGTACTGGGCTTTGTGACCACACGTGGTGAGGCCTTCACCCCACAGGAAGCACGTGGAAATGAGCAGAAGACTTGACTCCTTCTTCTCTCCTGGGTATTCTCTCCTATGAAGCATAAGACCATGCAGATTCTGGTCTTTCTCCTTTTAACAATATGACCATCTGTAAGACTAAACTTTCTCAGGAACTCACCACTGACACCAGTCAACAGAAAGAGGAACTTGCTAGTCTATTACTAAGTGAAATTTTTCAGCTGGCCCTGTTCTATTTCAGCCTCATCTGCCCACGTGGAGCTTCATCTCCATTGGGGGAAATGAGATAAGCTTCTCCCCAAAGATGTTGGAGCCACACTTACAATATTTGACTCTTACACAAATGAAATCCAATTGAAGACCAATGATCTCCAGGGTTAGGACTTAAACTGTAGGACACTGAGACATCTCAAAACACTAGGCTGGAAGATGTCTAAGGGATCTTTACTCAGTGTTGAGCCATAATGAATTCCAAAAAAGGAAACTCACATCTACTGACTTTTTCAAATCTACAGGGAAGATGATCCCAGAATTTTCATTGGAAGCTAGTGTTTAACAACCAACCAACAAGCATTTACCATATACCCACTGTGTGTAAGGTTCTGTGGGGCACAAAGAGAGTTATTTTGTGAATGTTCCCATGGTCGAGTGGTTCTTGCTCTTTGCACTTGTATCATTAGCAATAACTACTCTCAATATTTTAGAAATTCTTTGTTATCTCTCTCAACTGTGTCTCACATCCTTGTCTTCTAGAGTGACCTCCTAACTTGAGGTCTGTTCTGGGGGAGCTGGGGTTTGGGGTCACTCTAGATGCTAGCCTGGCACATACAGGGAACAGTTAGTTACCAGTGGCTGGGCCACTTCTTCCAGTGTCAGGGTGAGCTGGGGAGAAGGCAGCAGAAAGCAAAAGGCAGCCCCTAGTGTGTCTGAGCTCTTGATCGTTTCTTCCAAATCTATTCCTCCCATAGTTTTCCCTGCTTCTATAGCAACTGTAGTTTCCAGATGGCTTATGCTAAGGAACATTTGATTCTTCCATGCCTCTTTTCTTTAGCTCGTGTTGTCCATCCAAACTGTCATTAAATAATGTTTTGAACCTTTAAAATGGCCACTTTATTGTTCCCACAAGTTACCCTCATTTCTTGCCTCCATTTGCAATATTCTCCTATTTGGCTTTCTTAAGTTTTTTTTTTTCTTTTAATCTTTATTTGAGACATAATTCACATAAAATTCACCTAATTAAAGTGTAAAATTCAAATTTTTGGGGTACATTACATTACTAATTTTTTTGAGTTGTAAAATATATATAACATAAAATTTCCCATTTTAACCATTTTTAAGTAAACAATCAGTGGTATGAATTATGTTCATGATGGTTGCTGTGTAACTATTATCACTATCTATTACCAACACTGTTTAAACACCCCTAAACAAACACTGTAAACTAGGAATAGAAGGGAACTTCTTCAACATGATAAAGACCATATATGAAAAACTTATAGCTAATATTATATTCAACAATGAAAAGCTGAAAGCTTTTCCCCTACAATCAGGAAAAAGATAAGGAAGCCCACTTTTGCTATTTCTGTGTAACACAGTACTGGAAATTCTAGCCAGAGCAATTAGGCAAGAAAAAAATTATCTCTGTTCATAGATGACATGATCTTATATGTAGAAAACCCAAAAGAATTCACAGAAAAACCTGTTAAATCTAATAAATGGTTTCAACAAAGCTGTAGATATAAGGTTAACACAACAAATTAGTTGTATTTTTATACACTAGCAATGAACACTCCAAAAAGGAAATTAAAAATCAGTTCCACTTACAATAGCATCAAAAAGAACAAAATACTAGGAATAAATTTAACCAAGAAGGCAAAGACTTATACACTGAAAACTACAAAACATTACTCAAAGAAATTAGGAGATCTAGGTAAATGGAAGGATATTCAACGTTCATGGGCTGAAAGACTTAATAATGTTAAGATGACACACAATTCACGATTTCAATATTTCCCAAAGCAATACAGAAATTCAACGCAATCCCTATCAAAATCCCAATAGTGTTTTTTGCAGAAATAGAAAACCTATTCTAAAATCCTAATTGGCTCTTCACTTGTGGTTTCTTCTGCCTGACATGCTCTGCCATCATCTGCATGGCTCCCTGTCTCACCTCCGTCAGGTAAGGATGAGGCTGTCACCACCTCAATCACATGTCACCTGTCATCTTCTTATCATGGCCCTCCCTCACCACCCTTGCACTCCCAATCATCTCTTATTTACCTTACTTTTCTTCATTGCTCTTAATATCATCTGCCCACACTGTATATTTTACTTATTTATTTTTTGACTTCCCTTTTTGAATATAAATTTGATGAGGTCAGGGATTTTTGTCTATTGGTTCACTGCTATACTCCCAGCACCCAGAACGTGTCAGGCACATAGTAGACACTATAAAGATAGATATTTATTGAGTGCAGGCATGAATGTAAAATACACAAGAACAATAAATAGATTCGAGGCTATTGTTTTTGTAATGAAACAAGACCAACAAGTGACTACCAACTGGATTTTTGCCTCACATCCTCCTTAACAAAATTTAGCATTAAAGAGAAAGAAACACGTTGGTGAAAGAACAATACAGCTTCATTAAACACCCAAAGAAGTGGTGAGTGCAAATATTTCCTCCTTTTTAAAAGTCATGTTCACTTTGGGCCGTTTTCAGATCATCAATTCTCTCTCCAATGTACTGCTCCCCGAATCCCAATATATTTGAAATCACTTCCCGGTCTGAAAAAGTCATCAGAGTATCTTAATCCATCTTAATCTTCCATGGCAAAGGAACTGAGTGTGTAGAGCTTCAGTTATGACTATATGTGGGATGCCAAGAACTTGTCTTTGGCTGGGTGAGAGCAAATCTCAATACCAAGGGAGCAAGCAGACAGCTGGTAGGAAAATAACAGGAATGTATGCAAGGAAGTAAAAGAGATGAACAGTAACGGGAGACTCCCATGAGTGGGAAACTTAGTACGTGTAGACGCAACTACATGCCAAACAAATTTACAATTTCACATACTTAACTTATGATTTTCACTGTGATGATGATGAGTGAACAAGAAGGAGGAGAGCTGCCTGTTAAAAGGGATGACTCATCTATGTCCTATTTTAAATCGATCTTGAGAGCGTTCTCCTGAATCACATCACTGACCTCATGAATCTGTGAAATCTCCAGAGAACAGCACAAAACTGCACTTTCAGTGGGAGGGTCAATGCATCGCGACGGCCCCTCTTCAAGGCTCAATTCCTGCATGTCCATTCTCACAGGGCGGCTACTGTCCTTAAGAAGGAGGAGTCTGCTGCCTCTTTTGGTAAAGGTGTGTACCTTCCAACTTTGTACTTATCTGTGTAGTCAACATATTTTCAAAATAATCCACTTAGACTCATGAATCCCACCCGTATAAGATTTCTTTAAAGTGGAAAAGCTTTTCACTACCATTTGCTGTTGAGAAAATGAAGCTACGAGGTAGCCATGGTAGCTGCCTTCAGGAAATGGTAGAGTCAAAGAAGGAAGAACTTGAAAATTCAGAACTGTGTTCATCCCTCTCTGCCAGCCATTGGCTACTTGTTCAAACTTGAGCCAAGGGACTGATGGGATATGAGTCACACCCATGATGATGGCACTCCACAGATGGCTCAGCATCTTTGGTTGCATCAGAATTTTGTTGTATTAAATAATTCTAAAAAGTCAAGAGGCCCAGAAGCTATAACTAGGACATCCCTTTTATATGAATAACGAAGACCTCACTTGGATTGCAATAGCAGCTCCTGTGACAGCATGTGAGTTGCAGACCTTAGCATCGTGGCAAATCTCAAAGGATCCTGGGTAAAATCTGCTCTCTTCTTGTGCTGTCTAAAGAACAGCCCGGCGATGACAGGGCACAGCTAAGGGCGTGTCACCAGTCAAGTCCCATAAAGCTCAGACTAGAACCCAGAAGTTTTGACCCTATTCTTATCACCCTGTCCAGTGTAAAATTAACCATTTAATTTTCCCGAATGGACCAGGGATCCTTTGCAGTGGGGTCTTACCTGATCCCACCCACCTCCAATTTATCCTATTGCTTCTGTGCCTTGGGATTTCACCATGTGTTGGGGTCATGTCCAGGGGAAAGGGAAACATTCAACTTTCAGGTTCACGAAGGAGGCAGCTCCAAGTCCAGCCCTGGCTTGTTGCTTCCCTACTGGAGGGGTGACCGTCTCATGATCCCAGGCCCAGCTCGCCCTCAGCCCTGGACAAAAGCCCAGGCCTCCAAGAGCACAACTTGGACGTGATGCCTGTGTTTCAAACTCGCATCACTTTCCCATCACCAAGGGACTTTGATTTTAGCTCTTTCTAAGATGAGATTGGGAGATTCTTATTTCTAATTTAAATTTCTGGTGCCTCAGTGTTTTAAGACGACCTCATTCCTGCTTTTAACATCTGCAGCAAAAACCTTGAAACCTGCTATCACTGCCTCACAGTTGAAAAAGAAGTCCTGGGCAGATGTTATTGATCTATACAGAGGTAGGAAGCATGTTCTTTATTAGGGTAGGACTTCTTACTTTTACCAGTATGCTCATCCCATTTGACAGAGCAATGGGGAAATAGGAGAGACAGAGATGAGAGAAAGGAGAAGAGAGAGACACAAAGAGGCAGGGGGAGAGAGACAGAGGAAGAGAGAGACAGAGACAGAAAGAGAGACAGAGAGACAGAGAGAGAGAGACTGTATCTTACTTTTTAAAGACCAGGCTGTCTACAGTCTATAAACACCATTTGGATTCCGTGTGACTCATTTTACATCCCAGAGAATAGTCTCTTCTGCCCTCCAAAACACCACATTTTAAATTCTAGCCTTGAGTCAGATTGGAATCAGATTAGATTCACGCCCCCATCCCTCCAGACCCCACCAATTATTTAATTAATAAATGCTACGAAACTCCACAGTACTCAGTCTCTACTTTTAAGCCTAGGGACTCCCCCTTTTCCAAGCATACTGTACTGCTTAACAGACAGTCTCCACAATTCCATCCTTATCCCTGGCACCTAATCTCCATCCCCAGAAGGGACACTAAATGTTCTTGCTGCCCCTAAGCTTCCTTCTTGAAGCTCAGCCTCCAGTGAGTGGGACTCTAAACGCTCCTTCAGAGCTTGCCCGCAGGGCACCTTTCTCCCCACTGAGGACGCTGCCTAAGGAGGAAGAACCTGGCATGTGGCTGCAGCTGGAACCTCTGCCTGACCTCATATCTTTGAAGCTCCCTTTGAATTTCATGCCAATACCCAGAGCGTGGGGTGTCACTATTTTGTGATTTTCCTGCTGCCCCGGCAGGATTGCTACACGGCCTTGACACGTTTAAAGTTACTCCCTGCTCAACTGGGACTCGTGGCAGCCGGTGCCCCCCACCCCCAGCTGGAATGCCTGGGATTGTACTTTACCGCATCGGCATCTTCACAGCTGGGAAGCGTCTCCCCAGGGTCTCCGACAATGTGTAAGTTTCTCGCATCATCCTTGGCAGGCTGATCCCAGTCGTAAGTCATCCTCCAAGACAAGACTGACAAGTCTGATCAATTATTGCCACAAGTTCTTTAAGTGTTGAGGAGCTAATGTGTCACTTTGTAGCCAGGGGTCGGGTGCATTGTATCTGAGAGACGGGATCCACGGAGGGAGATGAAAACACGCACACACTGAAGATTGGAGATTTACAAATTCAGTGTCCTCGATATTTTTACAGAAAATCTGCTTTGCCTGCATAAAAGCCTCACGTAGGCAAACTGAACTCAATATCTTTCTCAGAAAGCACCACGAGAAGGATATTCCATAACAAAATAAAGCCATGTTACTGTGTCTTTCAAGCCTTCCAAAGCCCTCCATATGTAACACCCTCTCTCCAGCCAACACAGATGAACATTTTCCCTGTGGCTCAGAGGCTGAGAGCCTGAGAAATAGAGTCAGTCAGATCTGAACTTTAGTCCCTGTCCTGCAGGGTGACTTTGGGCAAGTTAGGTAACCTCTCTGAAACTCATGAAGATAACGGTAATACCAATGTCAATGGTGTCACATATGAAGGGCTCAGCCCAGCATGGGGCACATACATGTTCAGTATGTGTTAGTGACATTGTGATGGTTAACATTTCCTTTCTCCGGGTAGGAACAAGGTGCATGCAGAGGGAGTTGTGTCAGCCAGTCCTTTGATGCCAGGACTCAGCTTGGTGCTTTAGATAGGCTGCCGGCAAGACCTGAATCAATGCTTGGACACAGCCCATTCCCTTCCTCTGCCAGGCTGAAGGCACTGGAATAACAGGGGAGAAAATGAGAGGTCTTACGAGGAGTCCTGTGTAGGACACCACCCTTCCTGGTTCACCAGGACAGTCCTTGTTTACTGCCACATCCCTTCCTACTCCCGGAAGTGCCCCAGTTAGGAGGACAAATGATGAGGTCACCCTATCTATGAGCTACCTCAAGTAGCTTCCAGAGCTGTGCTGTCCAATATCGTAGCCAACAGCAAATGTGGCTAATAAAAAAAAATGTCAACTATCACATGAATAATTTTTATAATAGAATACATGTTGAAATGATAATAATTAGCTAAGTAAAAATATAAGTAGAATTAATTTTGCATTTCTCTTTCTACTTATTTGATTGTGGCTACTAGAAAATTTAATATGTGGGCTTGTGTTATATTCTAATGGACAGTGCTATTCCAGAGTTTGAGCTCTGTGGACCATACACACGTTACTGCTCTTGGACATATGCTGTACCTGCCATCAAATGTTCTCTCGGGCTTTGGGGACAAATATCCTTGCCACAGAACTGTGCCATAATGCCCTTGGCTGGCTGCATCTCCACTCCTAAAACCTTGCCTCTGAGCCTGACTTCTCGCCTTTGCACCTTGGCTACATGTCATCACATGGATGTTTGAAAGGGGCCCAAATTCAACAAATCCAAAACATACCCTATCATGTCCTGCATTCCACCCTTGGTCTTGCTTCTCACCTGGGATAACTACTCTTCCGGTAACCAGACTCCAGACTTCCACAGCACCTCTCACTGGCCCTGACTCCTTCCCTCCAGAGACTAAATCAATTGCCAATCTCCTGGGTCACGTCTTTGTCACATCTCTTCACTATTCTTGCTACTACTCTTCGTGTTCAGGCATCTGTATTCTTTAATAATAAATATTACCATTTATAAAAATATAATAATATTGTTTCAACATTCTGCAAATGAATCCTCTAGCTTCTCTCAGAACCACTGTCCTAAACATTTTCCAAGCAACATTGGCAAGGTCTTTCTACAATCCAGAACTATTTCATATCTCAACTTAAAAAACGTTCTTGGCCTTTTATTGTGTCCCAGCTCTTTCATCCCAAAGCCCTTGAGAACCCATTTTATGGATCCTGCTTAATTCCCTGTTATTTTCCCTGCCCCTCCCACCTACCCTATCCCCCCCACCCCTCACCAGACCACACTATTTTACATGAAGATGAACCACGCCCTTTCACCTCTAAGCCTTTAATTGGCGCTGCTTCCTGCTGCCAATGTCATCTTTACTGCCTCATCTGCCTTGGGGAGTTCTGTGTAACTCAAGGATGCGGTTAAAACACACATTCTTCAAAAGCTTCCCCAGCCCCTCCCCCAGGGAGAACTGATGTATCCTCCTACTTTCATCATGGTGTCATGATAGCACATTCAAGTTGGTTCCATGTTAGCATCATGTACTTGAGTTTTTCCTCTTCCCAGCTAGAGGTAGACTTCTTTAATATTTAGGTCATTCATCTTCTGACCCTCCCTTCCCCATGACAAGTAGCCCCGATTTCCAACAGTCGTTTGAAAGGTGCTCAATCCATGAGGGTGAGTTGAATCAGTGACGAATGTGAGCTTAGCATGTTCTTTGGAGGGATCGCCTGCCAGGCTTGTCTCAGCTCTGGTCTGGGAGAATTCCTTGAGGACAGATAAGGAGGGGCCAGACCAAGGTGGCATTTAAGGAGAAAAAGGGAAAAATTAGGTTGTGCACATCTCTCTAAGCAGATTTTCTACTTATGCTATGTCAAAATATTTGTTGAATGTGCACTTCAAGAATATTTACTATCAAGATCCAACTTCAGGAGTATTGAGCCCAGGATGTGCTTCAAACACTGTTTATTCCACGACTTACACCTTCTTTTCCTTCATTACAGGTATGACAGTTGCCTAGAGGTGGATTCAGTCCTTCTAACCACACTGATGATGGAATGGTCATTAGAGGCCATGAAAAAGGTAGGCTTCTGGAGAAAGATGAAATTACACTTATATTAGAATTCAAACAGGACCTTGCATGAAAAGAGCCACAGATCCAAAGGGAAAAGAAATGAAGGAAAAAATCAAACCCAAACTTGAGGCCATCCGTTGTAATAGAGAAGCTTATGCTTGGCTTTCAGGAGTGCTGGTCGTGTGTGTGTTGTATTACAGGCAATTATCGGTGGTCTCCTTGCTGGCCCTAAAGAATTTTGAACAGCATCAAAGGGAAATATGATCTATCAGAAGGGAAATCCTACTGCATCTTTTAACTCTGGGCCAACTCTGCTGGGTTGATGATGCATTTTATTTTTGATGATGTATTTTATTTCCATGATGCACTTTATTCTTGAAGTCTCACAAATAGCTGTTGGTGAAAGTTGATGTGAGGATAAATTTCTCTCCCGGGACACGTGTTTTGAAAAAGCCAAACTGGGCCTGTGACATTGCTGAGTGATTCTGAAGACTGAAATTAATCCAGCTCCATGGCTTCTCTGCCATACGGCAGTCAATCCACAAGGGAGGAAGCAACAGTTTTGCATAAATCAACTGTGTGTTGCTCACCACCATGAACTTGGGGTGCAAGATCATGAAGTTTGGTTTGATTCTTCAAAGAAAATGACACCCTGGTCAATACAATTTTAGTATTACTTACACTTCATTATATTATTATATTTCTGGAGAACGATACATTTACCTGCAAGCATACGAGATACTGAATGAGCACCACTGAAAAATAAGGGAGACCAGGGTGGTTCAAACCCTCCATTGGGCCAGGCCAGCTGGAGGGCAATAGACGTTCTCCCACTTAATGCAGGGCCACCTGGGCTGATAGAGTTGGCTTTGTTCAACTCTGTTTCCAGCCCGAATCGACAACAGAAACACACTGCACTTCTGACTTAGATGGAATGAAGCTTATTGAGGAAGAAAATGGAAGCTAAATGCTTTAAGAATGGCTCTTTCTAGGTTCTTATTTTCCAGTTGGATTAAAATTTTGACACTAACTAAATGTGAACTGTGGCCAAATAGGCTAAAATTTCTGTGCTTCAGTTTCCTTTCGTGCAGAAAATGAGCATATGAGCACGTGCTGCTCTCAAACCCAAAAGTTCTATCAGTGGACGCTGAAGAACTATCAGTGATTTGTGTTAGACAAACTACACCCCCGTATAAATATTCTAGATGAAAATCTCCCCTGAGTGTTCACCAGAGTTTCAAAAATTGATGATGTCGAGAATGAGATCTTACGTTAGAATAGTTCAGGGAAAGCATTTCAGTCTGTGATAGTCTGACTATTGCCTGGTGATTTGAAGTTGGAGTCTCTTTCAACTCTGGCTTTAGGGCATATGAAAACCATATTGCATGTTCTGGTTTCAAGTATTTTTTCCCCTACATTTAGACCAATAGCAAGGGATTATTGATCCATAAACTTCAGGAAAATAATTCTTAAAAATACCCAATACAATAGATTTGGGGATACTGATAACCATTGTTGGAAATTTAATCTGTTTTTTAATGTCCTTTTCATCATCTTTTCCACCTTAATGTTTAAATAAGCAGAGGCCCAAAGCACCAACAACTCCTGTACTTAGTATATTCCCACTATACTTGTCACATAAAGGCACAGTCTTTGTTTATGAGAATGTCTTTATCTGATTGTATCTTGGATTTCTTGCCATTCCTAGTCTCTGGAATACTTCCTGGTAGAGAAGGATGGTCAACAGAAGTTTGTTAAAGGAATCAATAGATGAATGTAAAAGATGGCAGCCACACCACACATGCACACACACATGCACACTCACACAGAGTCCTACACAAGAAACAATTGATCCTGGCAATTCCGCTGAAGATCCTTCTCCCCCAGCTCCAAGGCACTGGGAAGGTCACTACTGATTCATGAGTTGTCACTTGGGAGAGAGTCAATGTTTGGACTAGACATTGCTTCTCACTGGTCAAGAATATGTTCATGTGTTGGGTTAAGGTAGATCCCTCAGTGGGTTGAAATGGAAAAGAGCTCAAACAATTTAGTATCGGTCAAAGGAAGCAAAGGAAGATAGGTGATAAATCTACATTAACCAAAAATGCCAGATGAAGTTTTAGTGACCTTAACAGTCATTGCCTGAGGAAAAAAATGTCTACTGATTGTCAAACGGTATCTATCACATTCAAGTTTCATCATTTTAATAGTGAATGAAAGCAGAGGAGCGCTTATTACCACAAAACAAAGAGAATGCTTGCTAACATCCTTGCCATTTTGTTTCAAAGTATAGTAAAATTTGGGGCACTCTCTCTACCCCAACTAGCTTCTTTCCTTGGCTTTTATGTGGGCAGGGTTGTTGTAATTTCCCTGTTCAAATAAAGTCTGTAGAAAGCCACAAAAGGAGATCTGGACCCTACAGCTTAACGGATTCTGGAAAGCAGCTGGCTTGTAACATGAGTCATTCCAGCCAAGGCTTTCTCTTTTGTATGTTTTTCTCTGACCTAAAGAGTGGGTTATTGGATGTCTTCTGGCAGGTGCTATGGGATTAAGGAGGTAGCTGCTCAGGAACAAACTTTGAATTAGGGTTCTTTTTAAAAGAGTTTACTAAAGTAAATATGATCGTTAGCTTAATCTCCCGTATCTAATGTATCTAACATGAGGCTCACATTTGATAGCGAGGTTTAAAAATATTGGTTGGCATGTGCATCTATTATTTGTGTATAGATCTCCGTGCTTTTCTCCAAGAGTTGTATTTTAATGTAAATGATGAAATTTCCAGTACATTCCTATTTATCAGGATCCAAGCATTCCAAAAGCTCAAATACACGCATGACTTTGCCTTTCCTGCCATTAGGAGAGAAAACCTAGTGGAATATTAATGAACTGACAATGGGGGGGGATTTTTTTAAAAGTCACTTTTGAGGGCTATTACAAGGTCTGTTGGGATTCAGAACAATCATGCACACCTATAATTCTGGGCAATGCTATGTTAATAGATTTTCCTATGGTAACTCTCAGGTACTTCTGAAGATGCCTTGGGCTTCTGAATCATGGAAGAAAGATTAACTTAGATGTCAACTCTGTCAATATACCTAGGACTCCAATTTTATATCCACATATTTTATATCTATATATACAAGATGTAGGCTAGGATCTATTTGTGTATGGCATCACCACCATCACATCACTCAAGTTACCAAAGTGAAGAGCTTATGAGGAGAATTTGGGAAGAAAATAACACACAGTGGTTGGTAAGGAGAGATACAAGAATGGGCAAAATACAGTAGCTTTTTTTGTCTAGAAAGTATGAAGCATCAGATATCAGACCTGAAGATCTAGATTCAAACTTCAGCTCGTGCTCACACAAACTAAGCATGATCTTGAACACAACGTTTACCTTGAAGAGACTATTTACACATCCATACACTGAGATGAGTAATTTTGCCAGCTCTCTGTCACGGGACAGTGAGGAATAAACGGGGTCTTTCTAGTGAAAACCCTTTGTGTGCTCTTAAGTAGAATATAAACTGGTGCTGGACACATTTTTTGGTAAAGTACCAGACAACAAATATTTTAGGCTTTGTGGACAAGGTCTGTACCCAGACGACCCAACTGTGAAACTGTAGCAAGGGAGCAGTTACAGACAGTGTGTCAATAAATGGGCGTGGCTTTGCCAATAAAAATCTATTCACAAAATCAAGTGGCGGCCAGATTTGGTCCACGGGCTGTAGTTCGCTGATCCCTGATATAAACGATAGTTCCGGTCGTGACTGCGCAATGCAAATGTCCACAGTATAGCACATTTGCAAATAGATTACCCCAGTCCTAATATACACATCGCCATCATTTCTCTTCATTAAAGATGTCCCGCCCTTTTCCTGTCCACCTGTGTTTGTAAGTAAATGAAATTGAATGGAGGTCTACAGGTGTAGTTGAATTTTCACCTTGGTGTTGTAGGGCAGAGAGCCGGGCTCAGGTGAAGCATTTGAGAGCTGCTACTTGCATGATATGAAGTCTTATCCAGATACGACTAACTCATAGACACTTTTAACATACGTATAAATCTGGCTTCTAATTGAATATCAACTGTTCTGTCCATTATATACTTAATCATGGATCCACAAACAGTAAGGAATGCTACCAAAATAAAAGAGCAACTCTGAGAAGCTGAAATGAGGGGGTAAGGGTATCAGAGGTGAGTTTATTAAAGGCCCTCAACCCCAAACTGGAGATGGGCTATAATCAAAAAAGAATAAAACAAAGTGAAGCTCTTGTCCAGTAATGGTAAGGGTCACGCACTCCGGGTTGGAATGTTCATTGGTGTAGCCTTTCCAGGGGGTAACGTATCAGCATCAAAACTCTTAAAAACTGCTTGTAGCCTCTGAACCAACTTCCATTTCTAGGAATTTATCTTAAGGAATAATCAGAAATGCATCCAAAGATTATGTTCAGAGATGTTTAATGTCACATCCATCATTATAGTGAAACATTGGAAACAATAGAAATTACCAAAGATTTAAGACTGGTTGAATAAATTGTGTGTCATGAAAATCCATGCAATAATTAAAAAAACATTTTAGAATAATTTTTAATGGCACGGAAATGCTCACAATATTTTTGAAGAGATAAAAGGTAGTAGTTTATAATGAGGGTCCCACTGTATAGCACAGAGAGCTCTACCCAATATTCTGTAATAACCTATATGGGAAAAGAGTCTGAAAAAGAATGGATATATGAATTGATACATGTATAACTAAATCATTTTGCTACACACCTGAAACTAACACAATATTGTAAATCAAGTATACTCCAATATAAAAGAAAAATTAAATTTAGAAAGGTAGTTTATAAAGTAATGCTTCAAACGTGATGTCAACTAAAAATATACTTTAAAGGACACCAAAATGTTAACAAGGGGCAGGAATAATTATTAGGCTTATAGATGATGCAAACTTCTTCTTTATACTTTTCTGATTTTTCAAAATTTCTCCAATTAACTTTTATTGTTTTTTTTTTTTTTTGCCGTACGCGGGCCTCTCACTGTTGTGGCCTCTCCCATTGCGGAGCACAGGCTCCGGATGCGCAGGCTCAGCGGCCATGGCTCACGGGCCCAGCCGCTCCGCGGCATGTGGGATCTTCCCGGACCGGGGCACGAGCCCATGTCCCCTGCATCGGCAGGCGGACTCTCAACCACTGCGCCACCAGGGAAGCCCTCCAATTAACTTTTAAAAAAATTTTTATTGGAGTATAGTTGACTGGAGTATATTGTGTTAGTTTCAGGTGTACAGTGAAGTGAATCAGTTACACATATACATATATCCACTCTTTTTTAGAATCAACTTTTGAAAGAAAAAAGTAAACTTTATTTAAAAATCAATATTGTGATTAACCAGAGTCAGCGGAATTTTAATTAACTGGATTTTTTAAAAAAAGAAATGGACAGTCTCCCCAGGTATTTAAGAGTACAGTTTTCATACTGAGAATCACACAGAATCAGTCTAATATTTCAGTCTCCTGCAGCTACTGAATTATAGTGCGGTAAGTCCTGCTCAGATGATCCATATAGACTGGATTAGGAATCAGACAACTTTCCTTCTGGTCCAAGATCAAGTCTAGCCTTGAGCACATTTCATAACTCATTGTCTCAGTTTCTACAGCTATAAACAGGAGCTAATCATCTTTGCTCAGTTTACCTCCAGAGAGCTGCTGGGAAGGTCAAGCATGGTAGGTATGTAAACGTGAAAAACAGACATAGGATTAAAGAATATCATGGTCCTCTACCTCAATCAGTAGTTACATAATACTATATGCAGTATTTAGACAGGAAATTGAGCTTAAAGATTTTAGAGTGGTGGTGAGGAACATGGTAGAAACAAAAGAAGTTTTCTGGTGAAGTCTGAGTCAACCATACAATCCAATTTGCCAGACTCTTCCTGAACTTTCTACTTAACGCAGGTTTTCCTCTGCCGAGGAAAACGGGAAACCAGAACTTCCTTCTAGGAACCCAAGTCATACTGTCCTCAAACCCATCTGCAAAAGTAAAAATGTTCAACTCAACCACTTGGTCACATTCCAGCCTAGGTAATTATGACCCGCCTAAAATTTCACCACAGAGAATATGCAGACAATTGGGAGGGCGGGACGGGAGATTCTGAAAGCTGACAGCCTTGGCCGTGGTGAGGAAGGGGCAGATGGTGGTCAGTCTAGCTCGCCAGTATCCAAAACAGCTCTGGGGGAGTCGGGTCTCGGGTACATCCTTTCACGTTTGCACCTCCAGTTTCCTGACCGACTTCCAGCCCTGCAACCCTGGAGCAGATGCACTGCTTCTGTGGACCCGTCCCAGCACCTGAGATGCTGCATTATCGTGGATACTGCGTGTGTGTGTGTGTGTGTGTGTGTGTGTGTGTCTCCCCAGCTACACGGGGATGCCTCTGGTCGGAGCTGGGCTGATGCACCCGGGATTTTCTGCGAGCTTCCCGCCAGGTCCGGGTGGCAGAGCTGACACTGCACAATCTACGCAGCTATCCTGTGGGCACTGTGAGGACGAGCGAGTATCCAAGTTGTCACAGCTTTGGGGAGGAAGGAGAGAAAACAGCTAATGGGGGAGAGTGGGTCAGAGCAGAGACTCTTAGGCCAACTGCCCGAGACTGTCCATCAGTTCTGCCTTCTCCCAGTGGGGAGACCCCGGCATCCTGAATCCCATGCATTTCAGCTTCCTCACCTGTAAAATGGGACCATAATTCTACCTGACTCGAGGGGCTGCTGTGGGTACTAAAGGAGTTAATACATATAAAGCGCTTAGGAGAGGTACCATGTGAGGGTGTGCTATTATTATTATTACTGTTGTTGTCAGAGGAAAGTCGACAGAAGATATTTAGGTGTTTTTTGGTTTTTGTTCTGTTTTGCTTTAGCACGAGAGGCTCTTGGGCATATGTATGAGTGGAGAGGGAGGGCGGGACTGATGGGCAGTTTCCACGTGCAGGTGGGGACGGGGCTCATGGGAGGAGGTGCAGGGAGCCAGGCATGGAGGGTGCAAGTCTGCAGGTGAGGATGCAGGTCTGGCTGCCCAAGGAGAGGGCAGGTGGGCCAAGCGGGAAAAGAGCAGCTGGCAGAGATGTGGCAGGGAACGAAGGGGCTGCCGCAAGGTCAAGTGAAATGAGCGTGGAACCCACGACTGCCGGACTAGGCTTCTGAGCTGAGAGTGGTGAAGGCGGTGATGGTGTCGGCCCTTGGCTGGAGTGTGGACACTCATGGGAATGGAGGGAGGCCAAGGGAGAAGCAAGAACATAACTCAGTGACCCACAAGGTGGTCTGGGCAGAAGGGACGGATGCATAGACTGCAGCCAAAGCAGCAATGGCGGGGCTGGAAGTCTCTAGAAGCTGACCGGTGGCTCCCGGGAAGTGGCTGCGTGAGTTCCTGGGGAGGAGAATACTGGGAGACACAGGCATGGGAGGATGACGAAGAACAGGGTCCCAAGAGCACGTGGAATGAGGCGATGGGCTCGGGTTCTGCAGGTACCGATGACAAGCAGACTCATCTTCTCCAGTCCTAGTCTGCGCCCCACGGCCCATGGTTAAAGTTCAGGAAGCACAGAAAACAATGATCTGAATCACTTATCCAACACCTGTCTCCTCCCTGACTTCCGTGAGAGGTAGAACATGAATCTCAAAAACCAAACCTCAATCAAGGACCCTCAACCTGACCTTGACCTTCCCCAGTGGCCTTCCCTTTCATCCTCTACTCCATTCTGAGCAGCTGTCCTTGTGAGGTCAGGGTCTCATTTTCCTTCTGCGGTGGATTCTCAAACCCGCTGACTGATGGGCTCCAACCTGCTCGTACACACAGGCGTCCGAGTGGATTTTCCCTTCGGGGAGTTGCTGTGGGGGGGGAGGGGGGGCACGGTTACAGAGGGAGGCTCCACGTGTGGCCAGCCTAGTTGCTGCCTCTCAAACCATTTGAAAGACTTCCCTCCTGGCCTCTCTTAGAGGCTGCCTGTGAGTTCCACAGGACATGAAAGTCATTAACGGTACTTCACAGTTCTTACATAAAATACATATTATTGTCCATTCTCAGATCCCCATGAATTGTGATTCTTTTTAGAAGTCAATCAGCTTTTGAAGGAAGGTTTTCTTCCCCACCTCTCTGAAGGTGTTCACCAGAGATTTATTTCCAAATGAGAAGATCAGAAAACAGAACTCCTTACATATGATCTGTTCAGGTAATCCCAATGTGTGCATGTCCTGGGGTACTAGTAAAAGGAGGGTTTGTTGTTATATCAGTTGGGGAACAGAGTTAAACACAAATAGGAACTTTTCATTCCTGCAGAACTTCTGAGAGCCTCTAACGTACCAGTGGGCCTTGTGACTCTTCCAGAGGGGGCTTTGTGGGCAACAGAAACATATCTGCATCGCTAAGACCAATGTTCTGGGGACCCTTCTTTGGAAAAAGTCACTTTGGTGATGCCCTCTCACCCTCTGGATGAGGCATGCACCCAGGAAGGTAAGGTGACTTGGTTAGACCTACAAAGCTAGTGAGTTACAGAACCAAGATTAATGCAAAACCACTGTGAAGTGTGCTTCCCTTTGCCATAAAGATTTCATCCTTGGGAGGAATGTGCACCTTTTCAAAGGGACCACTTTGAATGAGAAAATATCCCTGCATATATGCAGGCTTGTCCCAGGCTGCCTTTGTATTTGGGCTACAAGCAATCTCTTGATTGGGCACAGAGAAGGCAGTAGGACGTTAGAGACGTGGCTTCCTTTAGGTAGTCTGGGAAGTCTGCCCCAGGGTGGGTAACAGGACACTCGGAAGACCACAGAGAGGGGAGCACAGCCAGAGAGACTTGTACAGTAGAATAAAGAGGAGGGAAATAAACTACACCTATTGTATAATTTGTTTCTGTTCTAGAAAGGGGGTGACTGCCACCCCTTCCTCCTACAGCACATGGTATCTTTATCTTAGGATCTTCAGTGACTTCTGCAGTTGACGTATGATGGGGACCATCCCATAAACCTAATTCCCACGTATAACCTTATTTTAATAGAAAACTTGACTCGGGCTCCAAACAACTTACACATCAGTGCTCTTTATGAGAGAAGCTGTTTACAAGAAGCAGGGGACGTCCTGCAACCCTCACTCCAGATCGGCCCCTTCACCTTGTAGCCATACCCCATGCACAAGTGAGGCGGGGGGCTTTGGAAGATGATGCCACATTGGGTTGCCGACGGAGAGCGATGGGAATATAGTTAACTATACCCAAAGCCTGTCCTCAGCAAACTCGCCAAATAGAAATTGTTTCCAGTCCACCCAGTATCCCAGCTTTGTCTCCTTCCCACTGAATGGCTCTTTGCAGGCTTCCAAAGCTGTGATTAGGTGATCAGGCTACTGTCATCAAACAAAACAACACATCACAACAGTTAACCTAATATACATACAATGGTTTCTGTAATTGCTATTGGGCTGTGTGGTATGGAGTTAAACAGCTAGTGTGTTGGAGTCATAAAGTCCCAAGCTGAACTCTCTGCTGTGTCATTAAATAGCTCTTGGCCTTGGGTGATCTCTTCACCTCTCTGAACCTCGGTTTTGTCATCCCTAAAATGGGGACAACACCTACCCGGGTTCTTGTGAGGTCAATGGGAGACGATGCAAGTAAAACACTCCTCTTGTCCCCTAGATGCACATTTGCTTCCTCCTTCCTGAATCATCATCAGGCACACCTGGTAGACAGGTGACTTTTGTCCAGTTAAGCCCTGCCGTGAGTTGTCTCGTACTTGTTACGAGCACCAGTGTTTGATGTTCATACCTGGGTCACCACCGCCTCCACTGTCATCTGTGTATCTCACTACAGGTCAGAGGGGCAAGTTCTTTCTACCAAGGGGACATGGACAGTCTCAGTAAATCAGCCCTAATCCTTCCAGGCCCACGAACCAAGGGTCAGTGTGGTCATTTCCAAATCTCATCTCTGGGGCCAGGAGGATCCAGGAATAAAGGGGCCAAGACACGAGCCCTTGGGGGCCTCCCAATGCTTGCCCACGTGCCCAGGCATCCAGGCCTCTTTCTTGTTCTCCCACTGAGGGCTCTAAGTGAGCAGCCAGAGGGGCTCTTACATCAGAATCTCTGGGGCTTAAGCCATGTGGATGTTCTCTGTGTGTGTCTGGGGAGCTGAGGCCGGATCCCTATGGCCTTGGGATGGAACAGGAGGCAGTGAAGCTCAGAAAAGGCTGAGTGACAGCGAGAAAGCAAAGGATGGGAGGGGACGAGGGATTTAAGTGGAAGAGAGGTAGCGGGGGGTGGAAGGAGTGGGTGGAGGGGACCTCCCCCACAACCAAGCTGGACTCACCTGCCACCTAGGAGGCATGAAGGGAGTGGGGCCCGTGCCAGCCTTCCTTTCCCTGTACCCAGATCTTCCCTACTGCTTAGGATGAGAAATGCCTTCGGTAGGGCCAAGCCCTTCATTCCACAGTGAAATCAGGGACTTCTGGGTGTGCTGACACCCCAGCACAAGTGGACGTCTTCTTTAAATGATTCTCAGAACCTGTCTGGTTCGTTAGGAATGAAGAACACAAAGCTGGATGTAATGGAGGAGTCCTGAGCGTATAAAGGGGTCTGGAGGAAGAGAAGCAGAATCTAAAAATCTCCAATTTGCAGATGGTTGGAGCATCACCCTTAGGTGAGGAATCACGCTCATTTTTATCCACTTCTGAACCAGAAAGTCCGAGCTGGAAACTGTGAGAAGGAACCAGGCTCAACTGTGGAAAAGTGCAAGAATACTGAACTGGAAATGAGAACTTCTGAGGTCAGGTTGTCATGCTGCCCTGTGTGACTTTGGACAAGTTACTTGACCTCTCTGAGCCAGGAAGCACTGATCTATGAAAGGGGCAGGGAACAAGCGGGTCCTGAAGTATGTCTTGCTGTGACTTGTTCTGGGTCTATATTTAGGGAGCTACTCAAACCCCGGGGAGCCTGTGTCCTCAACCTTTCTCCTTGTTCTGCATCTCCAATTCACTTTTATCATAACCAGCTTTCAGGAAGGGATCTGTGAGCCCTTCATTCTGGATACCAATGACCAGCAACCCTTCCAGAGAGAATTAAATTCTTCAAATAAAGAATGGAAGTTGAGTAGTGGAATTGTCCATGAGTAATTTGATTATTAGGGTCATCTGATACTGTTCAAGTTACTAGTCAATTTGGGGGCTAGATAAAGGTACTCTAGACATATGCAGGTCCCTGGGTGTGTGGCTTGGTGAGCGGATGATCCCTTTGTTTGAAGAAGGCACCTCTCCTTCTGGGCAGTCACACCCCACACAGTGATTCTTGATCAGCCAGTGGAGCCCAGGCTGGATTTCAGCCTTCACTGTCCCCTCAGCTGGTTGCCTTGTGCAGTGCCCAACCTGTTCAACTACCCATAGTGAACCCACATGAGACCAGGAGCCTGCCAGGGATAGGGGCTTACCTTCCTCTTTCTGGGGCCCTAGGACTTAGCCCAGGGCTGGCTCTCCAAGGACCCTTAGCTAACTTTTCTTATTTGAATAAAGGCAGCTTAAAAGCATAGATATATGAATAGGTATAACTGAATTACTTTGCTGTGCACCTGAAACTAACACAACATTGTAAATCATCTGTAGTCAATGTAAAATAATAATTTAAAAAAATAGATAAACTACAGGGACCTACTGTATAGCACAGGGAACTATATTCAATATCTTGTGATAACCTATAATGGAAAAGAATCTGGAAAAGAATATATGTATATTATATATGTCTAACTGAACCACTTTGCTGTACACCTGAAACATTGTAAGGCAACTCTACTTCAATTAAAAAATAAATTAAAAAAAAGCAGCTTGATTTGATTTTGGATTTGGAGGAGAGCAGGGAATCATTTCACCTGCACCCCCTCGGCTCAAAAGTTTCCATAGCTCCCTACTGCCTTGGGGATGAAGTCCTACCACCTGGTTTAGACTGGCCTGGACTAACTTACACTGGTTCCACCAACCCGACTTGACCTCCCTGCACTACACTCCGTTTAGTAAAAGTGATAGTCTCATCGTACTCAACTGTGTGGCAGCACTTCCTGCCTTGCACATGCTGTTCCCCTTTCCTGGATAACTCTTCCCTGTTCTCCTCTTAATATTTAAATTCTGACTTGGCCTGAGGCCTCTGTAATGGCTCCAGCCACACTGTGACCTGCCAGTTCTTTGAACTGCCATTGCACGACTGCAGGTATCGCTCAATCTCATACAGTTTTAGGACGCCACCCACCCAGCTATTCCACGCGCACGTGTCTTTTGTACCCAACGATTATGTAATTGCTGGGGGCAGAAGCTACATAGGCCTCTTTTGTGTTTACAAGAGGCCTGGTATACTACTGTCCATGTGCAGAGCAAGTCAGCCACAAATTGATATAAAGTACTAACGCTTAGGAAATAAAAATGATTTAGCATGTGTTTTTAAAAGTCCTTTGGAAAACTAAGTTCTTTGGGAAAATATTGAGATTACCTACACTTGGGTAAAACGTTCCGGAATCAAAGTAAGTAAATGAGGTGAAGTTCCTTGAGATCCCAGGTCATATGGGATCATATAGCAGAGTCCTTGCCCTAGAAAGATGAGTAAGATGCTATTCTCAGCCACCATCCGGGGAACGGGATTGACAGTTCGCCAAGCCAGCCTCTTGCCTGGTTAATCATAAACCGAAACCTACGGAAGCCAAGACCATCGCCAGAACAAAGGGACAGTTAATGTTGCCCTTTGCACATGGACTCACTGGGAAACCCATTTACTGCTTGGCTGGCACACAGCACCAACTTTCTCCCGCACCCAGAGTATTCTAGCAGAGGGCAGCTTATCAGCAAGATGTCATTTTCATGGCAAAGCAGGGCACTGTAAGCAGATAACGGGCCATTTGCACAGTCTCAGGCATACAAAATGCCTAGGGTTTCCCAATTTTAGATTTTTCAGACATGGAAAACATCAAAACAAGTCATGCCCTTCCCCCCAAATGATTCAATACTGTATATATAGCAAAGAAAGAACTGAAAGAGTATTATTCCCTAAATCCTTAAAATTTATAAGTGGTTTTGAAATAGAAATAGTGTGATTTCTATTTCAAGCTCTCTGTAGAAAGTTTTTGTCATTTTCTCCTAGACCTTATTCTCCAGACAGCCTGGAAACACACAGAATGGTCTCTGGTGCATGTGTCATCACAAAGTCATCTATTTACCAGCACACATGGATCCTGGGCTGCAGTGGTGGCCGGTAGAAAGCACGGTGATTTAGTGGTTGGGTTTGGTTTGCCTTCATTTATTTATTTATTTTTTTAATTTTTTTTTTACATCTTTATTGGAGTATAATTGCTTTACATTGGTGTGTTAGTTTCTGCTTTATAACAAAGTGAATCAGCTATACATATACATATGTTCCCATATCTCTTCTCTCTTGAGTCTCCCTCCCTCCCACCCTCCCTATCCCACCCCTCTAGGTGGTCACAAAGCACCAAGCTGGTCTCCCTGTGCTATGTGGCTGTTTCCCACTAGCTATCTACCTTACGTTTTGTAGTGTATATATGTCCATGCCACTCTCTCATTTGTCACAGCTCACCCTTTCCCCTCCCCATATCCTCAAGTCCATTCTCTAGTAGGTTTGTGTCTCTATTCCTGTCTTACCCCTAGGTTCTTCATGACATTTTTTTTTCTTAAATTCCATATATGTGTGTTAGCATACGGTATTTGTCTTTCTCTTTCTGACTTACTTCACTCTGTATGACAGACTCTAGGTCTATCTACCTCATTACAAATAGTTCAGTTTCCTTTCTTTTTATGGCTGAGGAATATTCCATTGTATATATGTGCCACATCTTCTTTATCCATTAATCCGATGCTGGACACTTAGGTTGTTTCCATCGCCGGTGGTTTGCCCTCGTTTAGAAAGTGGCTGCTAAACAAAGGTTGACTGTATCCTGATTTCTGAGGGATGATCCTGAGGGGCTTTGTCAGGTTCTTGGCAGAGGTCAGAACTGGGAGAAGAAAGTTAAAGGCAATGAGACCTGGATGGGTTCGGTTATGCAAAAGAATATCCAAGTCCCCCAGAAAAATGCAGGTGCTTGGTCCTGGAGGCTTTCTTAGTCTCACTGTCATCTTTTTCTTTTGGCTGTGTTGGGTCTTTGTTGCTGTGCGTGGGCTTTTCTCTAGTTTCGGCGAGCTCTTCTTTGCAGTACGCAGGCTTCTCATCGCGGTGGCTTCTCTTGTTGTGGAGCACGGGCTCTAGGTGTGTGGGATTCAGTAGCTGTGGCACGCAGGCTCAGTAGTTGTGGCTTGCGGGCTCTAGAGCGCAGGCTCAGTAGTTGTGGCGCATGGGCTTAGTTGTTCCGCGACATGTGGGATCTTCCCGGACCAGGGCTCGAGCCCGTGTCCCCTGCATTGGCAGGCGGATTCTTAACCACTGCGCCACCAGGGAAGTCCAGTCTCACTGTCATCTTGCGGATGGGGGAGAGGAAGCTGCCAATGTCACCTGCACAGACCTCTTCTTCTTACCCCATGTTCCATCTCTGTTTTAGAATTAAGCCAGGACTGATTCTCTGGGGGCTAGGCTGAGGTATAGGTAGAAATCTTGGTTTTAAAAAGTAAGTGACAGAAATATAATTAATCTACAACTTTTACTTTTTTTTTTTGCGGTACGCGGGCCTCTCACTGTTATGGCCTCTCCCGTTGCGGAGCACAGGCTCTGGACGCGCAGGCTCAGCGGCCATGGCTCACGGGCCCAGCCGCTCCGCGGCATGTGGGATCCTGCCAGACCAGGGCACGAACCCGTGTCCCCTGCATCGGCAGGCGGACTCTCAACCACTGCGCCACCAGGGAAGCCCCAGAGGGGACCACTTTGAGGATGACATGAGTTACCATTTGCAAACATTAGAACAATGCCTGGCATGTAAGTGTTTGTGAACTAAGTAGCTAACTAAATAAATGAGATGGTCCTAACCTTCTAGGCAGTGATATTTTTTTCTCTATTAGGGAAATTTTGTTTGTTTGCTATTTGTGAGATAAGCAGCAATCACAGGAACTCGAAACATAGCCACTATATGGGGCACTATAGACATTCTGTGTATTTGTGAATATATGCACGATAGAAATACGCCAACCCAAACACTACTGCCCTCCCCACTTCAAACTCTGAAGCAACTGAGAAATAGACCCTAAAATCAAATGGAAACATAAGGTGTCAACATTTTGCTTGTAGAGATGGGTTGGAGGATGGGGCTTAGTTCTGAGTCCAGGAGTCCAACTGGGGTTTCCTGCAGTCTCCACCGAGTGTGGACCATGGGAAAGCACCCCTAGGGACCCACGAAGCCAGCCACAAGGGCCTGAATTCCTAACCTCTGCTGAGCCCTGAGATCTGATGTAGTTGGGTAAGGAGCAGGAAATCTGGAAGGCCGGCCCGCCTGGGGCATCATCCCAGGAGATGGGAGCCGAAGGATATGTACCCATTCCAGGCAGGCTGGTCCCAATGGCTCCCATCGGATGTGTCTCTCCTCCCACAGTGGGAGGGGGACGGAGGGAAAAGGAAGGTCAGAGCTATTATCTCCATGTTTCAAGAGGGCGGGAGTTGCCATGTACGAAGATGGCAAGAGCTCCAGGAGCAGGTGAAAAATTCCCTAACACGGACTCAGTGAGAAATGCATATTTTTATTTTTTGACACCATCAACCTACGTATAAAAAGCAGTTTGCTGAGGGATCATCATTGTCTAATCTGGATTGGGCACAGGTTCGTGGGCAGCTGAGATGGCATGTGGGTAATAGCAACTTTCCAGAGGGAGCTGCTCGGTGGTCCTGTGGTTTGCAGACAGCACTGAAGACAGGAGTGTGGCTTGTCTTTGAACAGGATAAGCAGAGTGGAAGCGTCTATACGGGGTGGGTACAATCAAAAGGGGGCAAGAGTTAGGGTCGGGGGGACAAAGAGATTCCTCCTTGGCCTTGCTTTTGATGGAGCCCGTGGTCCTCTCAGACCCACTGGGATGGCCTGAAATGCATCTGATGTTGAAGAAGAGCCTGCAGCTCTTTCCCAGCCCTAAACCAGCGGGTCCTGGGGAGAATTTCACAACCAGCTCTCCAGGACAAAATGTCTGTTGGGGCATTTGCAGATTTCAGCGATTACCCATCGGTACCCTTCCCACACTGCAGCAGCCATCCACGATAGAGTGTTTTCACTGTTTAGAGACAACTGGTGTAAATGACCTGATCATTGTAAACTGTGGTAAGATAATCTGGCAGTGATGGGTTTCGAGTATTTATAACATGTGTTGTAAAATAATTTGTTGAACTCCAACTTTATATAATTTCATTTTGAATGATGGCTGTATTTAACTACCAGCATGCAAAATTCCTGAAAATTTGCAAACGACTCTTGTGAGATGAGTCAGGCATGACATGTTGGAAACCCATCTTTCCTTGCTGTGGGAAGAAGAGGCCACAAAGTATTCCCTTCTCCTTCTGTGATTCTCTCTCCCTCCCAGTTTGGCGACAGAGTGGGCTGAAGCAGCCCTTTACAAGGCAAGCAGGGAGGGCTGCAAGTGACCGGCTCCCCTTCCCACAGAGAGGCCGAGGGGCCTGTGGGCCAGACAGGCCTTCCCTGGCCTTTGTGCCCCAGCTGAGCAGCCCTGCTTTCTCTCCTGGGTGCTCCCATACATGTGCAAATGTATCTGGGTATAAATGGGACAGAAGCCTGAGGGTGGGGAAAAGGTAGGGGAGTGGTGCTCAGGAATCAGCCCAGCATTGCATAGTCTACAGAGTGACTGCTGGGGACCGCAGGTGTGTACGACTGAGGATGATGGAGAGAGAAATACGGGGGGCATCTGTGGATGCTGGAAGCTCCTGTATGTCAGACTGTTTCTTTTGTACATATAGATAATATATAGATAAAATCTAAAATCTAAATATATTAACTGCACGGCTATATATTAGATGTTGATATGTATTATATTATTATTTTAATATGTTAAGATATATTATTATAATGATCAGAAAAATATAGTATGTTAATATATTTATAATCTATACTTTAAACTATTTCTATTATATTATTACAATTAATATAGTTATATTATATTTTATGTAGTAATATAGTAATATAATTATATATTAAATTAAACATTTAATTATATTATATTAAATTATTGCATATTATATCATATATTTATATTAAATGTATATGTTTTACATATTGTATTAAATATAAATATATGCTAATATATTAAATATGAATAGATATAAATATATATATTTAGCTTGGCACATGGTTGCACAGCAAAAGACTACATTTCCCAGCTTCTCTTACAGCCAGGTGACCCCTAGGTGTTTGTTTAGACAATGGATTGTGAGCAGGCGTGTTATGGCAAATTTCAGAGCCTGGTCTTAAAGGGAAAGAATAGATCTTTTCCTTCCATATTCTCCCTTTCTGCTGGTTGGGATGTGGATGTGATGTTGGGGGGTAGAGCAGCTATTTTGAGCCATGAGTTAAGAACCAGGTTTTAGAGGGGAAGAGACCTGGTTCCTTGTGATTATGAAGATCCCATACCAACCTACCCAAACTTCTACAATGGAGAGAAGCACACTTCTATTTTGTTGAAGCCCAAATAATTTGGAGTGTCTCTGTTACAGCAGGCAAACCAATACCCTGATAGAGCACAATGTATTTATCAGCCTGCTATTAATAATTAGAGCATGTCTTGCATAATAGCTGATCTCTTAGCATTCCCCAAAAGACTTTACAGAATTTCAATTTCTGCACCTTATTCTTTTAACTTTTTAAATAGTGAGGATGAGTTATACAGTAAAGTTCCTATCCAGTGCAAGTAATTTAAGGCTAAAGGTACTACATCGTGACATTAGTGCATCAGGCTGGCTACTTTTTGTTTTCTTTTTAACCAGGTGTGGCTGTAAGTTGAAGCTGACTTTTTAGACCCTATATAAGAGGTTGTAGGCTGATAATATTTCCTTTTTTAACCTAGATACCTTGCAACTTTACATTATATTTTGGTGATGCTGAAATTCTGAGCATCCAGCTAGAATTCCTTTTTCATAACAGCATTCATAGGATGGAGCATATTCTCTGGAATAACCACAATGCCTGGAACATCAGCAACGGATTTGAATTTTAGGGATAGCCAGAAGCCATTTAAGGTGGAGACTAGTGATAAATAAGGTAGCTAACAAAGACTGCTGATGCTTGTCCGGGTCAAAAATGAGGTGGATGTAAAAGTCAGGAGATTGTTTTACTTGTTTAACCAATAAGCTGCCCTAAAAGTCATTTTAAAACAGCAGCTCCCAAAAGGCTTAAAATAATAATGCAGCTGTTGGAATGATGGCGGATTTTCCCTAGGGGACTACTTTGAAGGACACTGCAGTTATAGATGTGTAAATTCCAGACTGTGTAGTTAAAATCAGGTCTATTATTTTCTATCCACAATCTTTGTATTCATTTGTTTATGATAATTTTTAAATGAGAAGGAAGTCCACTTAGGACCTTTCACTGGGGTCTGCAAAGTATATAAAAAAAATAATCACGCATCAATTTGGGCAATGGCTGGCAAAACAAAGTTCCTTCTTAAGTGCATTCAGAGCTCTCCATTGGCCTTTCACCACCAGAGCAGCAGCATACCCCTCACCCCCAGCACCCCCGGTGCCCTAGGCCAGTCTCAGGAGACAGCCAATGCTCCCCATTACACTGTGTACGTCACCAATCCTACCCGGCTCGTGTCAGCCCATCTCATCCCCTCCTCTGTCCCTAAGAATCAGCCATCCTTTGCCTTGAGTTTTCACTCCTTTATCTCATTATACAGTTGACTTTTTCCTTGTTAGAGTCTGTATCTAGATTAGCCAAAAATGTGGGTCTCTTTATTTACTTGCATCAAACCAAAGAACTCCAACCAGGAGAACATGACAATAGAACATGAGGCTATACATGAGATAAAAGAACAAAAGGTCATAGAAATGGGAACAGGAGTTCCTTAATTAGAGGTGTGAGGAGTGATTTCCCCTGGAGAATTGCTCAACAGAAGAGTTAGCAAATCTGCAGAAGTTTCTGGGGGAGGAACGGAAAAATGACAGGGTTCTCTGGAAATCCTTAAAAATAGGTGTGTTCTTATTCACCGAGCATAGTTATTCATCGTGTACACAGAAACATTAATGAATGTGTGTGGTCTGTCTCTAGCCTGCTTTTTTGGGCAAAGAAAAATAACAGAAGCAAATTTGAAACTTCAGGACAAGAGCGTTAGTCAGGGTAGCCAGCGGTCCCAGCAATTATCCCGACCCCTGGAAGCACGGTGGTCTGCTGTATCTTCAAGCAGCCCCAGTAGGAGCCATTTTCTGTGACTGGTGACGTTCTTTTGTGTGTGTTTGTGGCGGGGTAGGAGGGGGGTTGTTCTTTTTACACTCAGAGAAGTCTGCGTTCCTGACTTGAGAACAGTGAGTTTTACAACTTGTGCGAACCTATTTTCAGGTTAATTCTCAATTACACACTTTGCCTTGGAGGGTCAAGTCCTTTGGTTTCCAGCGAATCCTGTGGTTGTACCTGTGGTTACCCACCGACCTCTCATCTGCTTTGCTTATCTGATAACAGGCGAATGGGGAAAGAGCTTTTAATATCCCCCAAAAGGGGAAGATTGGTAATTAGTTATTCACCGCAGGGAATCAGGCCAGGTCAGCTTTACTCCAAGAAAGAAAACAATGTGGATATTGAACTTGGGAGTTCCTTTTACACGAGATTTTGGTCTTACAGGTCCCATCTGGATTGCTTTTTCTTTGTCTTTCTTTTTTAAAGCCAGGTCAAAGCATTACATACTGCAGGGGAGAGAGAAACTTCAGTCTCTCCTAAACTGTCAGTTTCGTGACAGCTTGTAAATTTCAGGCCTGTCAGGGATCTGCCCGCCTATCCGCCAGGGGAGTAGTCCCTTCATCCCTCCTCAGGGAGCAGCGAGGGGATCCTCTAGAAAAAACAATGGGTGAAGTAACTGAAAGAGCAGGGCAGAGGCAACAGCCAGAAACGGCGAGGACGCGAGAGGCCGAGACAGGAAAGGCGGCGGTGGCGCGGGCCCTGGTGCTCCGCGCGCTGCAGCGACGGAACTTCTGCAAAAGCTGCCCGCCCGCGCGTTATCAGAGGCGCGCAGGCCTGTGGTTTTCTCGCTCTCGCAACCCTGCTTTAACTGCCGGTTTATTTTTCGACAAACAGGATGCCTCCATCTGAGGCTGTCAGCATCCCAGTCTTTGAGAGAAAAGAGGTAGTGCAGCCCCACCCTAGAGGCAAGGCCACGGGGCTCTGTTTCAAGAGGCTTCCCAGAGAAGCGACAACACTGCAGGTGCAGCCGCTGGGAAAACATTAACAAGGGCGAGGAGGCAGGAGGGAGTGAAACTTGCCGTCCCCCTCCATGTCCCCACCCCCTTTTCTGCAACTGATTCCACTGTCCCATCTCTGCAAGAGTCCTGAGGCAGAGAGGCTCAAATCATGGGAAAGGCTGGAGATACAGGACAGTGCCTTCTCCAACTTTAATGTGCACGGAAATCACCTGCAGCTCTTGCGAACATGCAGACTCTGATTCCGCGGGTCTGGGACGCTGCCTGAGATTCTGCACTTCTACACGGTTCCCAGCGATGCTGCTGTTGCTGACCCAAAGCCACACTTTGAATGGCAAAGGCATTGGGGGATTCCTGTCCAATCCTTCTCCAGAAATGTCTTGCCGCCAGTCTCTGTACAGGCTACAAGCCACATACAGAGGCTTCCACATTAGAACGAATCCTGATGCAGGACGTGCAAGTATTTCAGCCCAGCTGTACTTATTTATTCCCGTGGTTCGGACTGAACACCAGCCACCTTGCTAATAGAGAAGCAACTTCCTTTGTGCTCCAGAGGGAAGGGAAATTTGAAAAAGCCAAGAGATTTCCTAAATCCTAATTGGCAACACCTTCAGGGATTCAGGAGAGTCTAGATTAGGTTCTGAGCCAAGAGATGGTTGGGGGATGGCTGGGACGGAAAAACACATCCCCCCAAACCCAACCTAGTCAGGGCCTTTCCTACTGAGGAAAACATTTGCATCTCACAGCTGGAATTCAATGAATGTCCACAGTTCTCAGAAGCTGTCTAGTTTTGTGTAGTGGTACGGAATTTGGAGCCCATATTTGAGTATTCCAGACCCAACTGGATCTCAGACTACCTTTAGGATCTTGTGGCATGCACTTTAAAGTATATGTTTTTGAGTCACGTTTCATTAGCACTAAGTACTACCTGAGAGGCTAGACTAGGAAATCCATAGTATACGAATAAGATTGCAAGAGAGTACTTGCAATCTAGTATGTGTAGATCCTGCCCGAGGCGGTGCTGTCAAAATTTTTGGCTAAATTTTGCTATACCCTGAAATTTCACGAAGATTCCATCTTGACTTTATCAAAACCAGTCATGGGCTTCCTGTTACCGAGTGTTTCTCAGAGTACAACTAAAATTACAGGGTGGTTAAAATGCAGACTCTTGGGCCCTTGGGCCTTGTGTCTCTCAGGGCCTCCAGGATGGGATCCAGGAATGTGCATTTTAAAAGACACGCCAGAGGATTCTGACTTACTGCCTGGTCTGCAAGTTCAAGTCCAGCGTTCTTGCTGCAGCATTCAGAGATCTGCCTTCAGTTTCACTGTTCACCAGTGAGCTGAAGTGGCCTCTGCGTTGCCCATGAGCACGCCCTGACCCAGTCTGACTGGCTGCCTCTTTCGTTTCATCTCCTGCATCTTCCCAGCCCCGTATAAAATGACTTCTTTCTCTCCGAGCCCTGCTCAGATCACGGTTCCTCATTTAGCAATCAGTTATTTTCCTGCCCTGTGACGGCTCTTGTATTAGGGCTGTGCTATTCAATTCTCATTTTGTTCACTGCCTATTTCTGACGCTTTGCTTGGCCTCTCTAACTAGACAGTCAGCTTCTGGAGAGACATTTAATGCCGTATGATCTTTGTATTCCAGAATATTTTTTAACACGGTATCACACACACATCAACTGTTCAGTAAATTTACCGATGGGTCATTACTGACACGTTTTACAGTGTGTGATGAACCTGGTACACTAGGTTCTAGGATCAGAGGAAGCTGGGAAGGGAAATGGGGGTGGTGGTGAGAGAGCTGATAATCTGGTTATAAGGTCACAAAAGACACAGAGAAAGTGAGAAAAAGGGAGTGTGGACCCTCACTCATCTGTCTGCTCTATGAATTGGGGAAGGAATTTCTTTTTGTTAAATATAGTTTTCATTCTACATGAAATTTAGATTATTAAATAAAGGAACCGAAGGGAGGGTGTTTGCTTTTCACTCCTATTCCCCAGTGGTAGATTTCTTGGGTGGCCCACTGTCTCTTGCTCTGGCTGGCCTCCCTCTTTCCTTTTTGCCCAGCTAGTGGTCAGCTCAATTGCCCAACTCCAAGCTCAGACTGGAAGAAATTTCAGGGTATGACATAGAGCTAGGCAGATTAGATGAATGGTAGTACTTTAATGATTTACTGGAAAGCTATAAACACACCTCTTTCTTTGTTTGTTTGTTTTGTTTTGTTTTTTTGGCCATGCCGAATGGCTTGGGAGATCTCAGTTCCCTGACCAGGGATGGAACCTGGGCCATGGCAGTGAAAGCACCGAATCCGAACCACTAGACAACCAGGGAACTCCCAACGTACCTCTGCTTTAATCCCGACATGGCTGGGGTTGTTGATCATGCAACCTTGTTCTTTCTTAACGTTTCTAAGCTTCACTATTCTGGTTTTCCTTATCTAAACCCTGAGTCTCCGTGTTTTCATCTTCAAAGTCAGCCTAACAATATTAGCTCACAAGGCATCGCGTGGGTCAGTGCAATAACTTTCGGGGACTGCTGAGAGATCCTGGCTCCCGGCAGCTGCTAGTAACCCAGAGTTCCCTGCCCCTTAGCCCAGGTGTATTTCCTGGATGGATGTCTCCTCATGTTCTAGGCTCTTCTTTGCTTCCCACACTTTACTATCATCTCAGCCTCAGTCCCCCTGCTCTTCCTGTCCTACCCTGCTGCTGTGCTCCAGTCCTTAGGTTCTCTCTTAAGGGAATCTTTCAGCCTCTCTAGGAACACCTTCCTTCTTGGGCTTCAGGCATAGCCCTGTCGGCCATCTGGTCACCCTCAGCCTGGTGGTGCCCCCAGCTCTGCTCCGAGGACCCCTTCACCTTGCCTTCTCTTTCCAGCCTCTGATCTGGGGTCTCTCAATGCTTCCTCCAGCCTTGACTTTTCATACTCGGTTCTCTTCTGTCTTCTTCCTTTTCCTCTGATGCTCAAAGGTCTTACGATAGTCTTCAGACCATCTGTTTAAGGTGATAGCTCCCTCCTCCACATAAGACAGAGATTAGGATCCCCTTTTATAATATTAAGGTGCCTACAATAGATACTAGATCATGAAAGGCCTTGGAGATCCTTGTGACAGCTACCATCGTAATTTCTAAGACCTTTCAGGTTCCCCCTTTACCCTTTGACAGGTACTTGCTCTGAAGACATGCACAATTGTTTTCCCAATTTTGGGAGGCAATGAGGGTTGCACTTTATAGAAAGTAAAACACCAAGAGGGAAAAAAGGGCCGAAATACGTCTCTACAAGCATCATTCTGGTGGTTGGATTTCCCAACCTTGTCACTATTCAATTTGGGGAACTGATAATTCTTTGCTGGTGGGGGGAGTGTCCTGTGCCTTGTAGGATGTTCAGTAGCTTCTCTGGTCTCTACCCCCTAGATGCCAATACACCTCTCCTACTCTCCACCAGCTGTGACCACTAGAAATGTCTCTATACATTACCAAATGTGCCCTGGGGGCAAAACTACACCTCTCCCACCTCTTACCCTCTCCAGTTAAGAACCACTGATCTGGGCTTCCCTGGTGGCGCAGTGGTTGAGAGTCTGCCTGCCGATGCAGGGGACATGGGGTCGTGCCCCGGTCTGGGAAGATCCCACATGCAGCGGAGTGGCTGGGCCTGTGAGCCGTGGCCACTGGACCTGCGCGTCCGGAGCCTGTGCTCCTCAATGGGAGAGGCCACAACAGTGAGAGGCCCGTGTACTGCAAAATAAATAAATAAATAAATCAAAGAACCACTGATCTGAGATATCTGAAGGTGATAGGCATGGAGAAAAAAGTGGGCAAAGTAATGAGAAAGGACTGCTCTGGCAAGAATTTCCCTGTATATGATCTAAATAAAAGAAAGGAGTCTGAACAAACAGACCCATGAGGAAGAAACCAGGAGGCCAAATCTTAAGGAAAAGCATGACAATTACAAAGATAAGAAGGCATTTATTTGGACAAAAGATCCACTAAGGAACATTCTTCAATGGAGCAAAGAATGAGGTCCAACCTTCACGAAATTCCTCTCATATGTGGACATGGCTATGGACAAAGGTGAGTGTTTCCACGTGACCGAAGTCCAGGCTTGGCTAAAGGGGATTTAAGTGCAGAGGGACTTTTGGAGAATGGTCAGGGGTGATTTGGAGCACCAGACCCTACAGTTATTCAACAGGTGCCAAAGGTCTTGGAATGGAAGGGGAAAACACACAATACAACGTCACATGCCCAACAATTCCCTGAAGAAAATTCTCCCCTAAATTGAGGGATATAGAGAAGGAGTGCCAGGCACAATGGGCTTGAGGTCCAGCAGGACAGGACATGTGCACACTCAGCTCCCCAACTTCACCAAGATAGGTAAGACCTAGAACTCCATGTCAAATCTACTGTAAGTTATTCACCAAACCCTTTCTGGTTTTCCACTAACTTCGTCTTTTGAACAGAGAAAAACATGGTTAAGTTCTCCCATTAAAAAAAGGTCTCTTTGAGCAGATAACAGAGGAATACAGAACATCCTTTCTGGCCTTTGTTTGGTATCATAGAGGTAACCTAATGGGAAATGGACTGGGCCTCATTGTCAGTCCTGTGATTATGACTCTCTTGGTCATAGACATTTATCTTTCCACCTAGGTATTCTATTTAATGCACAAACCAATCAACTCAGGAACAGAAAGAATCCCCTTGACTCTGTAGTGTTTCTCATGCTTCTTCTTGCACTTGTCTAACCTTCCACAAGGAACACGCACAGGATTTCTAGCTCCTCACCCTTTGGACAGAAGTGGAACCAGCCCCTGCCACCTGCTCTTCTTTGCTCCAATATCTCCACACACTCTTTCCTATTCTTAGCTGATCACAAGTCTTAAGGGGAACCAAGTCGTTGGAGGTCCAATTACTTGCTCCCTGTTGTGGCTGTGTGGGTGGAGACACTACTGTGGACTCTTCTGCTCATACCCACTGGGGTTTCTACACCTCAGCAGTAAGTACAAGGCTGATGGATCTTCATCCTTCTATCTATTCACCTGTCTATCCACCTATTCATCCATCCATTCATCCATCCATCCATCCATCCATCCATCCATCCATCCATTCATCCATCCATCCATCCATCCATCCATCCATCCATCCATCCATCCATCCATCTATCCATCCATTCATCCATCCATCCATCCATCTATCCATCAATACATCCATCCATCCATACATTCATTTATCTATCTATCTATCCATCCATCCATCCATTTATCCATCTATCCATCCATTCATCCATCCATCCATCCATCCATTTATCCATCTATCCATCCATCCATCCATCCGTCCAACCATCCATTTATCCATCTATGCATCCATCCATCCATTCATTTATCCGTCTATCTATCCATCAATTCATTCATTTATCCATCTATTTATCCATCCATCCATCCATCTATTCATTTATCCATCTATCTATCCATCCATCCATCCATCCATCAGTCCATTCATTTATCCATCTATCTATCCATCCATTCATCCATCCAACATTTGTTGAGTGCCCCCACACTTCCATGTGTTGTGAATAAAGAGAAAAATGAGAAGAGCTTATCTCTCAAAGAATTCAGAGTCTCTGGGAGAATACATTTATAAACAGAAAACTTTGCATTATATTTTGGTAAGTGCTACAGTAGATATATGGACTGAACAAATGAGTCATAACTAGAACATGGCCTTTTGCATGAGCTCCCAGTGGGTATCCTAGAAGACTTGGTCATCAGCGCATCACTGTGGTAACCCCACTGCTTCAGGGAGCAGACATACATCGTGTCCATCCACGTCTGTGTGGAGATGTGGGGAGGCCTGTTCTTGTACCCCAGCACTCCATGTGGACACATGTCCCAGCACTTGTGACATGCACAATGACTTCCCTCCATTTATCAACAGCCCAGTTAGGTGGTTCCTGTGACCCTGTTACCAGAAATTATGAGAGTGGTGGAAATTGTGCAAAGGAGCATGGAGAAATATACTCCCAGAGGAGATTTGAAAATAGCATGTAGAAAAGTGAAACTGAATGTGCTTTGGGATTTTTGAAACTTTTGACCAAATCTTCAGTGATCCTTGGATCGATCATTAGCTGGTCTTTTTGATTACCTCTTTTCTAGATTTCAAGAACCTCTTCAAAGACATGCTAACAATCCCTTTACGAAAAGGGAAGGAAAACAAGTTATTCAAAACCAGGCACTGGAAGGATTCAGACTGACAGTACCAGGCATTTCAAATGCAGTTTTAGAATAGTTAAGGGCTCTTTCATCATCAAATCATAGTCCTACTTCCCATGACATCTGTAATTAGAGACTCAGATCACTCATTTTGAATTTATTTCAGAGGACATGAGTGTCCAGGCTACACCCTCTCTAGAAGACCATCTCTTGGGAATATGCATAGTTTAGTGGTTAAGTGCTGAGGAGCCAAATCCAGACTGGAGTGTAATTCAGCCCTGCCACTTCCCAGCTGTGTGACCTTGGACAAATCTCTGGGCCACTCTGGGCCTTAGCCACTCGTGTGTAAAATGAGGAGGCTAATTGTCCCCACTGTCTATGTGACAATGATGACATGAGTTCTATTTGTAAGACACTTGCAACAGGGCCCAGCCCATGGAAAATGCTTCATAATAGTGCTTGTTCAATAAAACTTGACATTCCAACAGTGCTTTCTCATCACTTCCTATCAGCTGACTTCTGTCTTCTGAATTTTTTTTTTTTTTTTTTTTGCGGTACGCGGGCCTCTCACTGTTGTGGCCTCTCCTGTTGCGGAGCACAGGCTCCGGATGTGCAGGCTTAGCAGCCATAGCTCACGGGCCCAGCCACTCTGCGGCATGTGGGATCTTCCCAGACCGGGGCACGAACCCATGTCCCCTGTATCGGCAGGCGGACTCTCAACCACTGCGCCACCAGGGAAGCCCTGTCTTCTGAATTTAATCATAGTGTACATTAACCAAAG
Organism: Pseudorca crassidens; assembly: GCF_039906515.1. Taxonomy (NCBI): domain Eukaryota; kingdom Metazoa; phylum Chordata; class Mammalia; order Artiodactyla; family Delphinidae; genus Pseudorca; species Pseudorca crassidens. Next base: position 139,272,813 of record NC_090300.1, read on the forward strand.
CAACCTGGATGCATTGTTCTAGGAGTACCTAATTTTCTCTCCCTTGCCCTAGTTTTTCAGTAGAAAAATTATTAAAGATTGAGTTAACAGGCTTGGCTTCCTCTAGAAAGTAATCCCAGTGTTCAGTTCTTTCTGGTTTGCCCTCAGCAGACTGGAATCATGGACGCTTTTAGTTTCTGCTCTTAGTTATGGGGTATATGACTGACTGCCCTGCTCTCAGGCTCCCTGCTCATGGACTGTTAGTTTCTGTGGACGGCTTGAACCAGCACGAGGGGGCTGAGGTGGGACCAAGGTTCAAACTAGGTGTAGGAGTAAAAACATGTAGCAGAGGGTCAACTCGTTACATCTTTTTATTTCCTTGGCCCATAAATAAATGGGAATTGACCATAGTGCACTGGTTCCTAAGGGTTCCCTGGAGCAGTGTTTCTCAAACAGGGTGATTGTAGCCCTTGGGAGACATTGGGCCATGTGTGCAGACAGTTTTGGTTGTCACATCTTGGAGAGGCGGTGCTACTGGCATCTAGTAGGTGCAGGTCTGGGTCACGGCTACGCATCCTGCGATATACAGGCCCCCTCAACGAAGAATGAGCCCATCCCCCATGTCAACATTGGTGAGCTTAATTCAAGGCAAATTCTCAGCCTGCATGATGTCAGATGCCTTCCTTAAAACACCAGAGCTGACAGATCTCAGGCACCTGCTTCCTAGTTTTACAGGGACTAGAAGATCAGGGTGCAAGGGCGCACACAACCCCAGTGGAGACCGCGAATCAGCCCGAGGCTCCTTCTGTCACACTCCACGCCTCGCCCCGTACGTCAGTCATTCACTGCCAGCAGCACGGAGGCATTAGATGCCCACGTGCGGTCACATGAACGACAGGATCAGGGTTCACTTTTGGGATTTGGGTTGCCATAGTGTGTAAAGAGGGAAACAGGAAAATCAAGCAGAACGGTGTCTAATGATAAAAAGCAAGTCAGGTGGAAAGGAAAAGCGCTTTACAATCGGTAGAATCAACTCGAAGTGTCCCGTGTGTCAGGCAGCCCTCTGGTGCTCCTAACTCAGTCCTCACGACAGTGTCTAAGGTGGCATCATCGACATTGTCACTCTGTACAGATGAGAAAAGCGAGGCCCAGAGTGGGGAGGCTGTCTGCCCATAGGATGGGAGTTGGGTAAAGCAGAGAGAATACACGCTTCCCATGGGCTCAGCCTCCTACAAGCTGTATGGCCTGGGTGGCTTTTAGTCTATTTTACTTATTTTATTTTTAAACATTTTAATCTATTTTTTTATTCAAAATTGTAATATTTTTATTTTATTTTATGTTTTAGTTATTGTTTTACTTAATTTTTATTTTATATTATAGTTGACTTACAATATTGTGTTAATTTCAGGTGTACAGCAAAGTGATTCAGTTACACGTACATATCCTTTCTTTTTCAGGTTCTTTTCACATATAGGTTATTACAGAATATTTTATATTCCTTTTTTTAATCAACTGGGGATTAAGAGCTGTATTTATCTCACAACGGTTTTTGATTAAAAGGGATGATGGAGGGGATGTGCCTGATACATTGTAAGCACTTGGAGAATGTTAGTTGTACTTGTCATTATTGATAAGCAACAATGTAACTTAATTATCTAATGTGAAGACCAGAATCTTTCCCAGCAAGAGTGTGAAGGAGGCAGGATGCAACTGGGGGAGGGGCCTCCCTCCCTATCTCCCTTGGTGTGGACTTTTCCAGAACCCATGGCCGGGCCCGGGCCGCAAGGGTTGTCCAGGCTCACGTGAGGCCGCGGGGTCAAGGTCCCTCTCTGTTTTTTTACTCTTTCAGGCTGTGTGATCTTTACAGAAAAGCAGACTAGCGAGAGGAGGCTGTTCAAAAACAACTCCAACTACTTCTGTGTAAATGACCTGCTGGATTCTAAACTGACTTGTCCCTGTTGGGGGTGAGATGTGTCCCACAAAATGGTGGGAGGCCACTGTGGGCAGGTCAGCTTGGACCTGAGGCCAGGACTCCCCAGAAGGAACCAAAGCCTGAGTAAAGGTCAAGTGGAACTCGGAGCAAAGATGGAAGAGGGAAGGAGGGAAGTGGGGCTGGGACAGACCAGGCCTTGGGGTGTATGCAGAGGGTGCTAGATAAGTACGGCAAGGGTGTTTTCTGAGTCACAAGAATTCCCCAACTATAGCATTCAGTTTATACCACGGAGTTTTTGTTTCCCTGCGTACTTTGCACAGGGAAAGCGAGTCTCACACAAGGTCGCCTTTCTAAAGGAGCTTTCTTAGTTTATTATTAGTTTTACCTCGAAGAATAATTAGCAGGAGCGCCTTTTAATTTGTTCCCATTGAGACGTTTGCATAACAATTAGAGGCTGGTGGGTCTCCCTGTTTCTAGGCGAGCAGGGGACTCTTGCGGGGCTGGCTGGGACCTGGCTTTGTTGCAGGGTTGGGGGGGGGGCATGTGATTAATTATTCCGTCCTTTGCCACGTGGAGCTCGAGGAGAAAGGGAAGGAACTTTCTGAGACTCTGTGGTCACTCGCTGGAGAATAACCAGATGAGAAATGCCTTTTGTACAAATAAGGTTGGAGAGAAAAAAAGAAAACCTCAAACCCACCTACTTGAGAAAAGGATTTGTAATGATGTCAGAGGGCTGGTGACGTGGACTTTTGAAATTGCAGATGTTTCTGCAGAAGGATGGAGAGATGATTCCCAAAGGCCCATCAGTGAGTGGGTCTCTGGCTTTGCAATTGAGGACTTTGTGATGTGAAGGGTTCTGTTGACAGGAGGGCGTGAGGCCACTTTTACTATCAACTGCTTCCAGGTGGAATTTTTATCCCAGCCATGGGAATAACGGGATGTGGGTGTTTGCTGGGGACCTTGCTGAAAACCCTGGCCGGGGTCAAGGTCCTGACAGGCTCCCAGGGGCTCCCCGGCATCCTGGAGGATGGACTCCCGTATGAGGCCCCTGATTTTGGTGGGGGAGGGGTCATTCCATGGGTTCTTCTGTATGTGGGTCCCAGGACATGGACAAGGATGGGGCCAGAGAGGCATCTCGGGCACAAAATGTCTCTCCAAGTCATGTGAGAGCAGGGTGAGCCTTACAGGACCCTGAGAGTGAGCGCCTCCTAAAGGTTTTTGGGGGAAGTGCCTCGCTGAATCAGTCTTACCCCAGATGGACTGCCAGACTGATAAACTGGCAACTAGCTGGTAGGAAGATAGGCTTAGCCATGGTCTCCCTCCACCCTCACCCCCAGCCAGCATTTCGCCATCATCTTGGGAACAGGTGATTCCGATGTACACTTCTTTGAGCACTGCTGGCTTAGAGAAGCATCCCTTGTGGACAACCCTGGAACCACCAGGATGTCTCCCTTGGGGGGCTGCTCTGATGGGGAGGGGCTATGAGGATGAAACTAGTGGTCGGGGAGCCAATGACACCGACGTTGGGGACGTAAAGCCACCGAATGCATCTAGAATCATGCGAGCAGTCCAGGACGGTGAACTTGACAGTGGACAGTGGCCTCAGCTTGAGGCCACCTGAGGTTCAGCCCCCCCAATAGTGTCACTTGCTGTCCAGGGCCCTTGGCCAGTCTCTAACTCCACAAAGCTCAGCTCTCTTTTGTGTCAAACTGACAGAATGGTAACATCCACCCTCCTCCCTGCAGGCAGACCCTGAGCTCTGCAGAACAAACCCCTCATTTTACCAGCAGCTTAACCTCAGGCAGGTTACCTAACCTCTTCATGCCATGCTCCCCTGAATAAAATAGGATTAGTAATGAGGGTACCTACTCACAGGTTTGTGTGAAGGATTTAACGAGTTAACACAAGGAAAAGCTTGGTGCAGTGCCAGTGCTGGCACATAGCATATGCTCAATAAACACTACCGGTTGCTATGGTCCTCTTTAATATTTGTAAGCTCAGCGTCTGCCAAGGAGCGCTAAGACCATTTGTGCACTGCTGCATGGTGAGAGGAAGAGACCCAGGTCTTCATCCTGCTACATGCTGGTTCCTGGCACAGCTACAGGGCCATGTTCTGGGCTTAGCACAGGTTCCTTTCCTGCCCCACCTCCATTCTGTACACCGTCAGTGGCATTTTCCAGAGTTACCTTTACTTACTGACTTCTTCTCTGTGTCCATTGCTTCGTATATATTATCTCAAACCCTTTTGACAACCATACAAAGTAGGGATCATTGCACCCACTTCACAGGTGAGAAACCCAGGCTCTGCAAGATTGGGGAAACAAGTGAAGTTCACACAGGCGGCCCAGTGCTGGCGAGGGGGTAGAAACGAACCCCCCGGCCCCAAAGCGCTGGGCTCCCTTCTCCCTTTCTCCCCAACCCACTCGGTGGTCAAGCCTGTCCTTCTTGTGGCCTCCCTGGCAATGACAGCTCATAGAGCAGGGCTGGGGCTCAAGAACACACGGTCCCTTCTGGAGTGGAGTTGATACTTCAACACTTATGGGGGGACGGGGGAGGGATGGAGTGGGAGGTTAAGGTTATATAAAAGCTATTATATATGGAAGGGATAAACAACAAGGTCCTACTGTATAGCACAGGGAACTATATTTAGTATCCTATGATAAACCATAATGGAAAAGAATTTAAAAAAAGAATGTATGTGTGTATATATATATATATAAAACTGAATCACTTTGCTGTACAGCAGAAATTAACACAACATTGTAAATCAATTATACTTCAATAAAAAACCAAACCAAACAAAAAAACAAAACAAAACACATTGATTGGAGCTTCAGCTGAAGGACTCAAGGCTGCTGGTACAAGCTGAGTCCCAGCGAGCAAAACACGAAAAGTACAGGTATCTGGGGACGTCCTGACTCAAACTGAGGTATTCATGGGGGGGGGGGAGGAAAAAACATCACAACTTGCCTTTTTAGTTTTTATCTTATTTTAATTTCTAGTTTGGGGATGTGTTGTATACTGCGCATACTATAATTATATGAGTACAGTAGTGCAGGCATGTAATTTCTAGATACATAAATGTGCATAGGTTTGGGGACGTGCTAAATCAGTTTTACTTATGTTTGGCGTGATCAGAAGAGTTTGGAAATGACCGTCTTGCTGCTCAGCAGTTCCTGGTCCACTTGGAAGCCGCTTCGCTGAGCTGAGTACATCAGGGGAAGAGATGCCAATGGAATCTCTAAGGCATGAGAATTGAACACCGGCTCGTGTGTGTGTGTGACAGAGACAGAGACAGAGAGACAGAGAGAGAGCTTTATCTCTCTTGAGGGAGGCCACTTCCGAGTGTAAGAGCTTTGAATCCAGAGTGCTGTGAAGATAGATATCCCTAATGGGAATTGTAGCTGGGTTCAAATTTGGTCTGAAGACAGCAACTGCACACGTCCCAGGGGTTCCCTTGAGAGCTGGTCTCCGCACCCTCTGTGTGAACGCGCTTGCGTCCTCTTCTGCTGGTCGTTCAGATTTCACGAGAGATTCTCATCAAAACCAACCTGCTTAACTGGACACTTGCCTAAGGGGGACGGTGGGCACATGGTGGGTGCTTTGCTAAGGCAGTGCTGGGTTTCCGGGTAAGAGAGGACACCCAAACCACAGGGCAGGAAAGAGCGTCCAGCCTGCACCAGTGAGGCTGTTCCGTTCCTGACACATACCTACAGCAGTTCTTCTGGGCTGTGGGCTCTGCATAAATTGTCTACCTGATGTCTCCACACAGAGAAAGGGACTTGGCCTGTCAAGAGCTGTGACTAAGGCAAAGGAATGGAGCGTGATTAGGAGAGATGTCCCCAAGTGGAATCAGTCTGCCAAGTCCAGTGTCTGCAAAACTCTAGGGTCAGGAGGAGAGCTGACCCATTTTCTGGTTCTGACTCAGGTACTGACCAGTGGTGGGACCTTGGACAAGGAAATGTCTGTGGTGCCCTAAGGCAGAGAGATGTCTAAGATGATTCCAGCCACATATATATAACTATAACTATATATATATATATATATATTACTATATATATATATATATAGTTATATACAGTTATATAGTTTCAGATGCCAACTGAGACTATATAGAGTTATATAGAGAGAACACACACACATAACTTAGAAAGTATCACACGGGACAATGTCTCATAGTTTACATGTCTTGTAGTTCATTTGTTATTTAAACAGATTCATCCACCTCTAGGATACAATTATTTCTTTGTTTTGAACACAATCTAGAGGGAAGCATGTAGGAGGTGTTGCTTTTTTTTTTTTTTAACATGAAGTAATGATGTGGGATGATTGGCAGTTGAACAGAATTTCCCTTGTTGGCATTTGTACTTCTTTATACGACCCCACCCGCTTCGCAGTCCTAATATTTGTTTGAGGTTGTTCAGTGATTGTTCCTCTCCTCTCGGACTTTGAGAGTCATAGCCATTCTGATCTTTATGAATGGCAGAGTCGATAATAATAAAACAGCAGTGTGAGTTTCTGTTCATACCCATCAATGCCTAGATCATTTCGTTTTTGCCCAATGGTTCCGTGTTGCTCAGGCTGGATTGCAAAGGGCAGAGACAAGAGAGCAAACTCATAAAAGATGCGGCTATTCTTTCCCTTCCTCCTAATTCCTCCAGACCCTTGCATGTATATATATTTATATGCAGTTTCAGGGTTTACAAACTGTACACTTTCAAAGCGGGTTAATGTCAAGTTCAGCTGTGACTGTTAGCAAGGTGGATAGGGCTGCACAGATGCAGCCTGCAGATGGTGTGGAATGAGGGGCCTCATGTACGTAGTTCAAAGTGCAAACAGAAGCTGCGTAATAAAGCAGCAAACTGTGGTTGGCATTGAAACTGCTCCTGGAAACATGGTGCCCTAACTCATGTATTTTAGTCTACATTCTCTTTTGCACGTTTTGAAGTTGTAATAAGAAATAAACATCAAAGCCTATAGATGTCAGGATATTTTGTGTGTAGAAAATGGAAATTATTCCTCCCCTGAGCAATAAGAGATTTTCTGATGACCTCCCTTAAAGATTTTCTGCTTAGCCTCCCTTAAAAAACTCACCCACAACAGCCTATGACCACCAAACAGCGTGCAGTGTGCTCAGGGTTCTGACTTTATTTTTACTGAATTATAGTTGATTTACAATGTTGTGTTAGTTTCAGGTGTACAGCAAAGTGATTCCATTTTGTATGTATATCTATATAGGTATTCTTTTCCAGATTATTTTTCATTATAGGTTATTACAAGATATTGAATATAGTTCCCTGTGCTATGCAGTAGGTCCTTGTTGTTTATCTATTTTATATACAGCAGTGTGTATCTGTTAATCCCAGGGTTCTGACTTTTGTTTTCTTTTTTTAACATATCCCTATTCAGCAACCTGACTACTGCAATATTCTCTAGATCGGTCTTCAGGATCTACTACTAATGAAAAAAATCTGAATTCCTACACATTTTCAGAAAAACTGAAGTGCTCCTCAGGACCAATATAGCTCTCAAGGAGAAGAAGAGACAGAGGCTTGCTTTGAGGTCCCAGGATATATTGGATTTATTGCTCATATCTTATAATTTTGTTCCCTATCAGAGATCAGGAAAGGTTTATTTTAGGAGTCCTAGCCTTCACAGAGGACATCCGAAAGACCAGGAGTAAAAGCCAGATGGTTGGCAGGGAAGGTAAGCAGGAGTTTTGCAAAATGTTGGAGTAACTTATTTCTCCCAATGGACATGGTTTCAAGACTTAAGTTGAGTCGTTAACTTTGCATCAGTTTAGCACAGGCTGCAAGTTTACACAAAAAAGCGTCAGACTTGAAATCAGCAGAGCCATTGAACAAGCCCAACTAGCCGACTGCGATTTCCATTTTGGGTGACATTTTACCTTGGGGGCCCCTAAAATGTCTGGGGGAGCCCACTGTTTAAAAAGAAGTCCATCTGAAAATAGCCACAGAAGGACCACGGGCTGGTAGGGCAGTGCTGTCCACGAAAGCAATGATCCTCAAGGAATACTAAGCTTGCACCAAAGCAAAACGAAAGTTTTACACTGTTTCTTATTTCAGGGAAAAACTAAATAAAGGCTTTTTTTTTTTTTTTTTTTTTAAGGCATTGACTTGTAGGGAGGTAGATTTGTATCCAGACTCAGGAAGTAGACAGGCCAGTAACTATGAAGCAGAAATAATCTGTAACTTGCGGAAATACAAGTTATGAATGTGTTCTATCTCCCACATAGAGCGATATTATCTGGTTGTCGTATTTCAGTCAAAGGTAAAAACATCTTTAGGTAAATTTAAAGAGGGCGACTTAAAAGAAAATTTCCCTCAAGAAATTCTGTAGAAAGAATTCTCTTAAAAAAATATGTAGGGCTTCCCTGGTGGCTCAGTGGTTGAGAGTCGGCCTGCCGATGCAGGGGACACGGGTTCATGCTCCGGTCCGGGAAGATCCCACATGCCGCGGAGCGGCTGGGCCCGTGAGCCATGGCTGCTGAGCCTGCGCGTCCGGAGCCTGTGCTCCACAACGGGAGAGGCCACGACGGTGAGAGGCCCGCGTACCGCAAAAAAAAAAAAAAAAAAAAAAAAGATGTAGAGTGTGGGCTGTGGGGTTTTGAGAATTCAAAAGAGTGAGGAAGAGATAAAAGGAAACTAGTTATAGTTAGTATTGATGTATCCTAACAGATACATCAATCCCGGGGCCAGGTGTAGTGGTTCACATACAAGCCACACTCCTGTCCATACAAGGCTGGCTGTTTTTCTTTCCTAACACTGTGGGAGTCAAGTGTGCTTCTGGGTTTTGACCCTGAAAATAGGTGTAACCCTGGCTCCCCTTTAACCAGCTCCCTGCTCGCCCCCTCCCATCTCCTGCCTGTTTTGCTTTCAGTAAGTCAAGAATAAAAGGGGCCGGGGGAGGGATAAATTAGGAGCTTGGGATGAACAGATTCACACTACTATATATAAAACAGATAAACAGCAAGGACCTACTGTATAGCACAGGGAACTATATTCAATACCTTGTAATAAACTATAATGGAAAAGAATCTGAAAAAGGATATATATATTCTCTATATATCATATATATATATAATATATATATATAGTATGTATGCATATAACTGAGTCACTTTGTTGTATACCTGAAACTAACACAACATTGTAAATCAATTACACTTCCAAAAAAAAAAGACCTTTGCTTGAAGGTGACTTCATTTTCTTCCATAAAGCAAAAAAAAAATAAATAAAAGAAGAAGAAAAAAGAAAGAAAGAAAAAAAGGATAAATATCACCCTCTCCCCCACCCCCAGCATCCACCTGCAACTTCTAAGAAGGACTGAAGGAGGAACTTCGAGTTTCTCTGCATGTATTTGCAAAGCACTGTCCACATGGAAAACATAGGAGGTGAGATGTCACCTGGAAAAAGCAGGCTATCTGCCTGGAAGCAGTCTGACAAGCCACAAGTCCACTGTCCTAGGCTTCTTCCCGCTAGAGACCCTGTGTCATTGTTCTGGCCTATGAGATACATAAGGGGGAGTTGGCAGAGAGGGGCTTCCTTCCCTGAGTAAAAAGATGGAGCTTCACAAAGAGAAGGCTTTGAAGCCCCTCATCTCCTTCCCGCCTGGACAGGTCTGAGATGCAGGCATCTCACGGTGGAACCGGAACACAGGAGCATCCCGCCGTATCAGCCCTGGACCACTTACTCCCTATCCATGCCTGGCTGCTCGAGCCACCGTAGCCAAGTTTCCCGTAATGTGCAGCCAAACAGAGTTCTCACTGGTAAATCCTAGCAAGAGCTTTACGCCCTTTATGTCACTGTTAGAAAATGCAGCACTTCAGTCGGCTTTTGGATGCGTGGTTTACTTTTCCACCTGAGTTCCTTCTTTCCCTTCTCTGGCATTGTTCCGTGTTACCAGGAGCGTAAAGGGGAGAAGGATGGGGGAGAGAGATTAGGGAGCGAGAGATTCAGGAAGCTAAGAGAGGATGAGGGGATGTCTCTCCGACGAAAAGGGAAGTCTGTGTGATCCAGGGGAGTGTCCATCTTACTTGTCCAGTAGGTCAAAGGTTACGCGAGGCTTTAAACTCCGTTTCATGTTCAAGAATCACCCATAGTTCTCTGAACGCACGCCCTGATTATGTTCACAGCCTGCAAAGCTCTTAAAAGAAATGCTCCCTTTCTACCGCTCTAGGGCATCATCTTATGGGGGCGGAGGTGAACGCAGGCCGAGAAAGACACATCACTTGAGGCTTATTTTACTCAGCAAAGAGGCTGAGGCCGGGCATTGGCGGCCCCAAGGAGAAGGGACAGGGGAGCTCAAGGAACAAGAGTTTCAGAAAAAAGTGTTTTGCAAATTTTAAGGTCTGTTTCAGGCACCAGAGCAGCTTCTGGAGAGTTCTCTGAAGAGTGGGGGTTGGAAAAAACAATTTGTTTTTGAGAGAATATGGGAAAATGCTTGCCACATGTGAAATGGTAGGATAGCTGTTTCCCACCAGAAAATAAAATAATTAACAAAAAATAGTCGCTTCATGTTGTTAAACTAAGAAAATGTGTGATGCATTTTATGGTACCTCTTTCTGACACGTTTAAAGATTTCCAACAGGAACTCTGTCATTCGGAGGCAAGCTTGTCTAGAACATTATTAGCCCCTTTTGCAGAACTAAAACGAGACACAGAGATGTCTAATGACTCATCTAGGTCACTAGGAAGTTACCTGAGAAACTGAAAATTCGCTTGAGTTTCCTGTGCAGCCTCCACTCCTGCCCCCAACATGACAAGCACCCGAGGTGCCTTCACTGCTGGGCTTTGACAAATGCATGATCAGAAATGTCACCAGAAGCATGGAGCCCGGAACCTGCAGAGGGTCACCGGGTGAAGTGGCTTTTTCATTAAGAAGGGCCTTCAGTAGAGTAAAGCGATACCAGGACCTCAAGGAGGAGAAACTTCTGTCAAGATTCCAATACAACACGCCCCAGTTAGCCTCAATATTGAAAAGCTAAGCCCGTGGAGTTACGTAAAGAGGCCTTGCTCTTCCTCTGTCCTCTTTTTGGTTACTAACAAGTAGAACAAGGGTAACATGGTGTTGAAGAGGTGGACCTCCCACACCCCACTGTGGTCCTGCTGCCCCACCTCTGCCCTGGGTGGACCCTCACCTAGACCCCCCTTCCCTCCCTTCTTGACTCCGACCTTCCACACCATCTCCTCCCCAACCCCTGGGACTCTGTCTCCAGGGAGCCTCCCCCGGGGTCCCCCCACGGCCTCATGACTTCTCCTTTCTGAGAGTAGACAGCTCTGACTGAGCGTCATCTTAGGAAACTGAACATCAGTAGCCACGGCTGACATTAGCTGCCCGTTATAGTCATGACTGTGCTGAGCACTTCACACTGGGTGCTTAGTTCAGTCCACGCAGGTACGTTAACGATAGGTCCTACTACTATCCTCGCTTTATACACGAGGAAACCAAAGCTCAAGAGAGAAGCTGCTCTTTGGGAAAAGCCAGAAAAATGGAAAAGATAGCAAAGGGCATCACTGTCCTGAGTCTGTGCCTGCCCCTCATTCAGCCCCTGCGCCTTCTCTTTCTGGTCCTGGCAGCTTTTACAAACTCCTGGGCTCTGTCCTCTAGACCGACACCCGCAAGCGTTTCCCTATTAGATTCTGCACGTGCAGTGGCCCTGGAGCCTCCCTCTGCCCCAGCATCACTTTCTTTCTCAGTAAAGGGGCAGATCTTTTCAGAGTACACATTTCAGATCTATTTCAAGAGAAGAGAGAAATCTCCTGGCTATGAATTTGCTTCCAAAGCTCTTCAAGTCTTCTTGCTGGTTAGATCCTGGCTCAGCTGCTCCTTCTGAAGTTGCTTCTGTCCCTGGTGGCTCACTGTGCCGGCCCTTAGAGTGTGGGCAGGTGCGGGGCCTCCTGTGGCCTGTCCCCCACCCCCAAGGGGGGAGTGTGTCCTGGGAAGGTTTGGAATTACAGGGACGATCCCTGGGGAAGAGGCAGAGCTAAGGAGGTGGTGTCTTTTGGGGGACTGAGTTTTGCTCTTTTAAAGCTTAAACATTTCAAAATCACCTTGTCATTTTCAAAGGTTTCTTAGCATGCAAAGGAACTAAATGGCAAAGGCTATGATTGTGAGTTTAGCTAGATTTTAACACCTTTTTTTCCCCCTCAGTTTCAAAATGTGTGGGCAGTTTCAGAATGCAAAGCTGCATCTCTCATGGGGGAGCTGGGGTCTGATTCTTCCACATCCAGGAGGGCACTTAGGAAAAGTACAGGTTCCTGGTGGGTCAGAGGGAATCAGATTTGCTAACACACACTGGTAGGGACTGAACTGTGTCCTCCCCAAGTTCATACTTGAAGTCCTAACTCCTAGTACTTCAGAAGGTGACTGTATTTGGAGATTGGGCTTTTACAGAGAAAATTAAGATTAAACGAGGTCCTTCGGTTGTGCTCTAATGCAATATGACTAGTGTCCTTGTAAGAAGAGGAAATTATGACATAGGTAAATACAAAGGAAGACCGTCTGAGGACATGGAGAAGATGGCCTTCTACAAGCCAAAGAAAGAAGCCTCAGAAGAAACCAACCTCCTGACACCTTGAAACCTTCCAAAAAACAAAGCTACACCAGGATTCACCATGAGATTTCTGACTTCCAGGATCATGAGACAGCCCACCTCTGTGGTTGAAGCCGCTCCGTCCGCGGTAGTTTGTTACGGCAGCCCTAGCAAACTAATACAGTTTTCACACAGTGTCTGATACCCAGTTAAATCGATGGCTTTCTGTGATCTTAAAACTTCAGCAGAGCCAGAAGTGCCTTCATAAATATTTCTCTGAAAAAAAGTGGCAAACCGAGGCTCACAGAGAAGCACGCTTCACACGTGCAGCCTTGGATCCTGCAATTCCTTTTGAGAGATGCCTCGAGAAGACAGCGGAGAGTCAGCCCCGCCGAGATTTTTACCTGTGGTTCTAGGAACTCGGAGGCATATTAGCATTCAGGCTTTGCATAGACCACTAAGCCACTTCTAAGAACAAGGCTACCTGAGGCATTTTGCAAAAAACATACGTGCCGATGCTCTTCCTCTCTAAGCCTACCGCAGCTCTGAGGGCCCACACGTGGTACCCCTCCAGGAGACCCAAGTTTGGGTCCTGCAGAGACTTCACGCCATGAACCACGTGGAATCACGCAAGGGAATTTCAACCACACCTCGTCTTCTTGCCTGAGCACATTCAGTGAGAAGCCGGTGCAGTGGGACAGAAAGAGAGCGGCCTTCTCTGTGGTAGACCACACTTGTTTTGCATGCCAGGCTCTCAGACTCTCGCTTGCCTTGTCACACAGAAGGGAACAATAGTTTGCTGGGCGCCACGCTTCTTTTTCCCCTCCATTTCCACATGGGTATCTTGCTAAAAATGAGTTACGGGTTTCCTCCTGTGAGAATTGCATGCACTGATAAAAGACCATCCCAGGAACAAAACAAAATGTTTTCCCCGCTTGCTCGGAGCTGCAGCTGGGGAGGGCACAGACACTTTAAATTACAGGCAGTGAGAAATGACCACAGTGCTGGGAGCCGCTGATGGCCGGGCTGGGGAAACAGGGGTACCAACTCGGGGGAGAACACTCTGTTAGAGAGGAGGGCGATTCTTCTAGCATCACACTCTGAGGCACTACCCACATAGCACCAAATGCCATGACATTCTGCCACCTTTCCAGCTCAGATGAGTGGTGTGGACAGCTAACGCAGACAATGTAAACCCTTGGCTTGACAAATCACCTAGATAAAGTGAGCTGTGAAAATGGCCAAGATTTCACTTTGATTCGTTGAAATTCAATCTCAATATTATATTCTTGAGTTAGAGATTATGAGAGGCCCCGAGTTCCTTGGAGAGGAAGGAGTGAAAAGACCTTTTCCCACGAGCCCTTCTCGGTCTTGCTTGGGGTCCTGGGGTCCGCTCCATTTTGCCCCCTTGAAAGCTAACTGCCACTGGTTCCTAACCTGGGGCGGGCTGGTGACTGTCCTGGGGACACAGAGGCTGTGGGGCTGCGTTAGAAGCTGAGCTCCCTGTCTTTCCCGGCATCTGAGCAGGTCACCGGGTCCCCTCATTATCTCTGTTGTCTGACCAGTAAGGACAGAAGGCAGGCCAGCACTGCACACAGAAATCCAATCTATTACCCAGTGGAATGTTGAAAACTTTCCTGAACCTGCCTTCCTGAGTTGATAGAATAGGAAACAATCATCGTTTGGAGGGGGTATTGAAAGCAGAGTCGAAGCAGGAAGATCTTTTTTTTTTGTCTGTTATTCTACAAATATTGCTTCCTTGCTTGTTAGCGGCCTAGAGGAAATGCAGCGAGAGCCGTCCACAGCTTCTCACCAGCGGCCGGCGTTTCGGCCCATCGCCGCGAGGATGTGTGACTCATACGCATCGCATGATTCAACTTCACTAAAATGTCCTCAGCTGCCAGTAAAGAAGCACTCGAAAACCCTTTAATTTGAAGCTTTGAATCGGTTAATGACTTGCTTTCTTCTCCGTCTGAAATCCTACTGTCCCCCAGCACACGCACACACACACACACAGATCTTTGTCAAGTGTTTAAATTTCAGAGACCCGAAAACATAGAGGCTCTGTGACATCCACAATAGCGTTTGTTGTGACAAAGTGGCTGGCAGCCCTCTGCATTCTTCGGCTCACTTGGCTTGATGAATAAATAATGAGTCACAGATACTATTTGGGTGCGCGCGAGAGTTTGTAGCCAGAAAATTAATTATTTCCCCATCCCATCCATCCCACTCCATCCCAGCTCTGCCAAACCATGAAGCCACACTCCACAGGCACTGGTCAGAGTGCTTGCCCCGGCACACGGCAATGCCTCCGTGACATTTCTCTGTTATTATTTGTGTTGGTTTAGGCGCGGCCCTATATTCCCAGCAAAGATACACAGAACGCACATGCACACACACGTACTCATACACTCAGAGCTCAACCCCAGCTCTGTGTATTTCAAGAAGCTGGTTGCAAAAATGCAGACAGGTATCCCACAGTAGCTGCTCCTATTAGGAAACGGGTAATCTAATGACTTCAGCTGCCACAAACGCTTGACTTAGGCAACTTTTTCATTGCTCTTGGCGAGAGAAACCTCTGTACCCTTTGCTTTCTTTCTCTCTCAGAAGAAGCCGGCTGCCTCTTTGCACTGAGGCTGCAAGGACTAACCCAGCATGGCCCCATCCTAGGGTTTTCGACCTACACGAGTCTGCCCAGCTCCTGTTCTCTCTGCCTTTTGGAGACAACTGACTTGCTACTTGGTCCCTGCTGTTCCCGCCCGGGCTGTGAGCCTACCTCCGCCTCTGCCCTACGCTGGCACCGGCCCTCCTGGCTGGCCGTGCACGAGCCCACTGAAGCCCGGGACAGCCTGGCATGTGGGGCATACTGCACGCCCAGCGCAGAACAACTCAGCCACAGTCATCCCAGGTAAGGGGCGACCGAAGAAAACCCAGAGAGCTTCCTGCAAACGTTCTAACCTCTAGGATTTTAATCCGGAGCAGCCCAACTCACTTGCACTTGACAAAGTTCTCACCCACCGACTGAACCCTTCAACAGCTCAACTAAGTATTTATGAGAACATTTCTGAAGAGGGGCCATCTGATGAAGAAGTAATCCAATAGTCTTGAAATCATATGCCCGAGTCTGAATTCCTCCTATCCCAGACAGACAGGGCACCGGCAGGGGCTCTCTCTGCACCAAGTTACAACAGGCTGCCACTTCATTACCAGCAACGCTGAGCAAAAGTAGATATGAAAAGCCCAGAGCGTACTCACCTCTCATGAAGCACTGTGGGTATGAAGGAAATGACTCAAATATGCTGTCTGAAGCCATCGCTTCCTCCTGAAAAGGTACCTTCTTCTGAAGGCGGGGGATTCAATGATTTCTTTTACCTTAAGAACGAAAACCCAAGAAAGGTCACTGTTTTAACCTCACCCCCAACCATGGTTTCCTACGGCTCCTTTTCTCCCCCCCCTCGACGCCTCTGGGGCTCCCTGAGCCTTATGAAAAAGAATGTACCTTTGCGAAGACAAATATTCAAATTGGTAACGATTTAAAAAAAAAAAAAAAAAGCGGCGTCTTGGCTGTGGGTTGATGATGTTCAGAACTCTGCGAAACCCTGTGGTTTGCAGTCAGTGTGATTCGTCCTGCTTACTGACCACTATGCCGGGCTCAGACTTCTGACACTGCCAGGCTACCCAACTTGTGGTTCTGTGGTTGTTTATGAGGCCCAAAGAAGTTTTCACACAACCCAAATTACAAATTTAACTGTTCCCCTTTCCACAGCCCATCTTAATTGGTTCTTGCCAATCATGTGACTTCAGTGATGTCAATTCTTTTTTTTTTTTTTACTTTCTGAGCAATGCCCTTCCTTCCCTCCACCTGCCCTCCCCCCCGGGTGGTGCAAGAAAATAGCCGAGTAGACTTTGCGAGAGAGAGAGAGAGAGAGAGAGAGAGAGAGAGAGAGAGAGAGAGAGAGAGAGAGAGAGAGGACTGTAGAAGAAAGTGACTCAGTCTCTTATTTTATCAATGGTCTTTGCTGATTTAGTACAACTTGAGTCCTGTTGTTGTTATTTGTGGTTTTGGGAACTCCTGATTATTTTGATAAAGATTTCATTGCTGCTTATTCAATAGTAATTCAACCCTAGCATCGGGCTGCTGCTCAGACAGGATGTGGACCTCATCATTTAAGATGCTGGGCACTGGCTCAGGAGAATTCAGCCCTTGGTAAAGACGATCACGGCATAAGTGAAACTAGGAAAGGAAAAAAAAAAAAAAAACTAGAAGGAAATGTTTTGATGAGAGCCTGACCCCTAAGGGGGTCTAGCAACTTACTGGTATTTTAAAGCCTGCAAAAAGGAAAGCATTTTAATTTTGTGATCAAAAGACCCTTTTAATAAAACCAAAAGTTTGTGGTTTTCTTCCTGCTAACTGGACGTCTTTTCAATAAAGAGATAAAATTATAGTACTCTCTTACACACACATACACACACTTGTAACTTAGGAAGCTAAAGGAAAACAAAGAAAAGAGAGATTCTGTATTTTGGGTCCAAGCAGTGGCTATCTGGCAACTGTTTACTTTTTGTTCTCACCCATGAAAGATCGCTGTATTGCCTTTTCAACTCAAATCAGTAGGCTAATTCACACTCTAGGTAAAACTCAGCCCAGGACTACCGTAACTGTACTTTGAGAGCATTTAGAAGACCTCACAAAAGATAGAGGAACCAGAGGCGGTGATCCTCCAGAGCAAGAGGCTGATGAAAGAATATTATACAGCTCATCCTCTACCTTAGGAAGAAGACATGCCGGCTTGGAAGTGCTAAAAATAGGCTAATTTTGCACGTGGGCCAACCATCCTGGGCGCACACATATTTATTTATTTTTCCTGCCCATTGGTTTTACCTACTAACAAATCAAATATTGATCTGAAGTTCCAAAATAAGCATCCCCTTTCCCGATAATGACTATTTCTTTTGCTCTGTTCCATATACGTCATCCACGGCATTCTGCATATAGTTTCAATGCACACGGTCAAGAGAAACTATGAGACGAGAGGTTTTAAAATGCCAACCCTGGGTTCCAAGCTGGTCTGTGATAGCCGGCAAAGGCACTCTGTAAAGTCTGTACTATCAGGACAGCTCCTGAGGGTTTCCCTTCATCTTTTCAATTGCGTCCCCACGCACCAGGAATAACACATTTCAAAGGCCATGGCACAGGGTTTTTAGAAGGAATAGACATGATTTTTACTAACTCCTGTTTTGACATGAGCAGGAATTGAAACTCGAGAGACTGCTTTCTCCCAGACTCGTGTGACGTTAGCTTGGCAAAGGTTGACACCTCATTAATATTTCAAAGAGTAATAATGTGTGTATTTCTTTTATGAAGTTTATGAAGATCTCAATGTCACGCGTGTTGCGTAGAACTCTCAAGGAAAATCCTCTGTGAAGATAATTAACAGTATGTCTCTGGGCTCCCTGATAAAGTCGCGGCTGGTTAAACCCCATATCAGGTTCTTTTCTCTCTGCCACACTGAATACTGGCTGGCAGGATCCTAGGAGCTCCACACTGTAACATGCAGCTGTCACTTCAGAGTCGGCTGAGAATTAATAACAACTTAGAAATTCGAGTGGTGATGCAGCTCAATCCTTTGGCTATCTCATTTTAGGAACTCCCCAGATGATTCTAGCCTTACGTGTCCAGATGCTTGAGGGGAGGGTTTGGATGTGTCAGTTAAATGCCCAAATTCTTGGCTTTCCTCTGTGGGCCTCGTTGGAGCCAAACACGTATCTTTCCCATGGGGTCTTCGTAGGACAGGTCAAGTTTAAAGATCACAGTAAGGCTGGGATTTGCTGTGGCCTCGAGGTTTGCTGTAATCATCTGGGCTGGGGTTTCCATGGGGCACCAGGGGGCAGAGTCTGAAGGCCTGCACGCCGGCCCTGAGCTGCCTTTCTCCGGGTTATCTGACGTGACAACCAACAACAGAACTTGACGGCTCGCTGAGGCCACAGTTGGGGTTTTTCTGGGCATCCTCCAAGTCATGACGATAATAAGGACTCACCCAGCTGGTGGTGAACTTGGCCTTCTCTCTTCCTTAGGAGCCCAAGACGAAAGGACGCGTGTATCATCAGTGAACTGCCTAGGGGGATACTCGACTGTATCTCAGCTAGAACCGTTCGGGATTCTTTAAGTTTGTGCCCTGACCCCACACCCTCTGTCCTACTTCCTTCAAGTGACTCAGACTCTGGGCTGCTGGCTTGGGAATTTTACCCAAGCGGCTACAGCAACTGTGGCTTTGCAGAGTAATTGAATGGCAGTTTGCATCCCCGCTCAGTTTGTCTACAGCTTCTATTAGGGGGGCAAATATGCTCAGGTGTCATTTTTAACGGTTCTATAAAAATACTGGCCAAGGTGGGAAGATGCACATTTGTGTAACCTCATAATTAACGTATAGGCTTCTGTGTGTGGTCCAATCCAATCCAAACATTCTGTTAGGCTTTTTCATTCCATGATTACCGTACACTGTCTCTGAACGTGTTTATGGTTAAGAACATTCTCTGGCCATAAAATGGAGGCAAAGAAGATCCCCGCCCCCCCCAAACTGTATATAGTCTAAAATCCCAGGAGGACAAGGCTTGTCAATAATCTCTCCGCGGCCCACGTTTCCATTATTTTCTAAATCTTTGTGTTCCAACAGAGGTGCTATCCAGAACCTTCCATGCCATGCTGATAATAACCTCAGTGATAATTTTTAAACTGGGACATAGACGTCAGAGCTTCATGGAAGGCATATAATCTGTTCTTGGCAAATCCTAGATTTTTAAACAACTGGAGAGCTCTGCAGGCCCAAACATTAAAGGTTTTCTCTCCTGGACCCTCGTGGTGGCGTCCCCGGTGGGGCACATCTGTCTTATGCACAAGCCCCTCTGGATAAAAGTACAATTCAAATGTAAGACTTTGTTTTATAGTCAGGCAAGAGTTTCAGTATTTATTTCTTAACCTTCCCTAGATGAAGATGTATGGCTCAATGGGGAAATAGGAAAATCGGATTTTTTAAAAAAATGCATTGAAACCAACCCGTCAACTGAAAGCCGTCTAATGGTATAAAAAGCTGTTTAATGACCAATGTTTCAAATATAAGACTTTAAACTACTTCGCTGCTCCAAGAGTGGCCTGTGGACCCGCATTACTAACGTTACACAGGAATTTGTTAGGAGTCAGAACCTTGGGCTCCCCCGCAGGCCCACTGAACCAGAATCCAGTAGCTTTATAAGATTTCCCGGGGCATTCCTACACACATGAAACTCTGAGAAAGGTAGCTCAGAGAGAAGCCTTGAAATGTAGGAATTTGGTAAAGAAAGAATATGATAATTTTCTACATTCTTTGAGATTGCTTTTTTCCTTGGAACTTTCTGAAAGGTCTACTTTTCTACCTTGCTACCTTGGCATAATTTTGTAAGCCCTGGATATTTCTAGACAGCAGACACCGCCAAGAGGCATGGTTCATGTCCTTCAAGACTGAGGTTCCTTGGATTGTCACTCTTGGCTCAAGTGTTGGGTTCGGGTCACGTGTGCAGGCTGAGGCTTGACAGACACACAGCGTAGGAGGCTCCCGTGCCCTCTCACTGCCAGGCCGACAGCCCCATGCACGTAAACGGAAGGCTTTTTTTTCCTCCAGGGGCATGAGACTCTCGGTTTTCACCTAGCTTGCACTTTGGAAGCACATTCACCCTGAGAGTTCCTCCAGCACATCACAACATTGCAGGTGGTCTTAGGAGTCCCGTGGTGGACTGTCTTCCTGGCCACCGGTTGCCTGCCTCTGCTCTCCAGCCACGGCCTTGCCGCTGTCACACCCGCGCTCTGGTCCAGAAGAAAGGACCCAGCCTTACACTGCACCCGCTTGTAACCGCCAAACCATCCAGAGTCTAGAGGTCCCATTTCCATAGGCACCCAGGAGTTTGGCTACTTCTTTCAGATGCATCTGGATCCTCTCAGGCCTGCCTTGGGCCAGGAATCTTGCTTAGAATAGTTTCTCCTTACAGCATTTTGGCTCTTCTGCTTCTGGTGCCATTTGAAACCAGGAGGGTAAAGCTGAGAAACTCCAACAAACCCTCCTTGAATGTTAGAATGTTCAGTATTTGAGGTTTGGTCAGAAGATGGAAAACATTTCTGGTTGGTACTGAACTTTCCAGTTCCTCCAACCTTGAGGTTAATTTTAGCATGAGATCCAGGCAGGGAAAGCTAAGGGAAATGAGGAAACTAAAATTATTCTGAGTGAGAGAAGCCAGAATTCATATTGCTTAAATGGCGGAGTCAACAATACAGTTTGTGTGGCAAAGAGTGAGCCGTATCCCCAGTCTGAGCAAAGCACCTGGCCTCAGGAACTTTTTTTTTTTGTGCGGTACGCGGGCCTCTCACTGCTGTGGCCTCTTCTGTTGCGGAGCACAGGCTCCGGACGCGCAGGCCCAGCGGCTCACAGGCCCAACCGCTCCGCGGCATGTGGGATCCTCCCGGACCGGGGCACAAACCCACGTCCCCTGTATCGGCAGGCGGACCCTCAACCACTGTGCCACCAGGAAAGCCCCTCAGGAACTTTTGAATTTTACTGTAATTGCTGCTTATTTTCCTGGTGGTAGGCAAATTAACAAGCTTCCATATGACTCTTTAGAAACTGAAGCATAACACTACCTTTTTCACTGGGGTGCTGTGAGGATCAGTAATTTTTGGACTATGCAAAGCGGGTTTGAATGGAATAAGAGAGATCTGTGGTTGATGTTTCAATATGGAAAAATGCAATATGTGAATTTTAATACGTGCATTTGCCAGGTGTCCTAAAGACATGGCATTAGCCCCCTAAATTAGAGGTCTGGGTAAGAATGAGTTGAAAATCTCCTCTGCGGAAAGAAATCCTTAGTGCTCATCACTTAATTATTGCATTAAATGTTCTTTTGGAAGAATATCACTCAGCCTTACAGATGCAGGCTGCAAATTCTTACAGAACCTCAAAATGTCAAAATGAAAAAAACATCAACTCTATTGAGAAAACAGAATATCACGCTTAACATTTGTGGTGTGTATTTTAATTTCCTTCTCCTTAAATTCCCTTCCCCTCCTGTGGCCAGTTCAGACACTGGCTGGATTTCTGGAAGGAGGGCAGGAAGAAAAGTCTTGTTCATGTTCTGGTTCTGATTTCATCTTCTTCTCAAGTTTTTAGTTTACTCAAAGCAGAAAGAAGAAACCGAAGTATCACTTTATGACGCTCTGCTACATACAACTATCAGACCATGACTCCCTCAGCCTCTGGGACTGCCTGTGAATGGCCAGTCATAGAACATTACCACTGGGACCCGGGGTCTTAAGAGATACGTATACATGTAGAGATTTTATTGAAGATATTGCTTCCCACATAGGACTTATATCTGAGATAATATTCCTTGCGGGATAAGGAAATTTCCAGGACTGGAAAGCGTTAGTGGAACTAAAAGATTACTGAGAAGTAAAACAGAGGAGCGTTCATTTGGGTTTCCATCATCAGAGGGCAATCAACGATCTTTGCTTGCAGGCCACATCAGAGCTTTAATGGCCTTCAGTTGTTACAGAGGTATTATCCTTAGTTTGTTTCCCTGTGCTTTTTCCGATTTTACCAATGCTTGTTTATAATTCTCAAATTTATATCGAAAATGGAGACTCAAGACATTAGCTTTTGCCCGCATGGTCTTCATGGTGTGAACTGAGACTCCAGAACTTACTGAAACTCAAAGTAGTTGTCCAACAGACATTAAGGGGTTTCAGAAAATCAATCTAATGAATGTTGAAAGGTCTGGAATTATACCCAAGTCATCTGGGGCTCTTAAAAAATTTTTGAGCTCTTTGAGAATATTGTTTCTTATATCTACATTACTGTCATTGTCAATGAAAAGACTTTCAGGAGCATGCACTTTACCAAATTTTGTGGGTGACCTTTAACCTTTTCCTGCTGTGCCTTTGTCTTTTTTTTTTAATTCGCTTATATTTATTTATTTATTTTACAGTAGGTCCTTGTTGTTCATCTATTTTATTTTATCTTTTAATATTTCGTTTTGTTTATTTATTTATTTTTGGCTGCGTCGGGTCTTAGTTGCGATGCGCATGTTCTCTAGTTGTGGCACGTGGGCTTTGTTGTCCCTCGGCATGTGGGACCTTAGTTCCCTGACCATGGGTTGAACCCACATCCCCGGTATGGGAAGGTAAATTCTTAACTACTGGACCACCAGGGAAGTCCCTGGTTATCTATTTTAAATATAGCAGTGTGTACATGTCAATCCCAACCTCCCAATCTATCCCTTCCCCCTACCCATCCCCCCCCTGTAACCATTAGTCTTATCTTTGTTAAACAGGAACCCATCATTGCCCTTCTGACTGTTCCTTTTAAAATCACAACATTTCCATGATGTGATGGGCCTCCTTTCTCTTGACCCCTTATCTTGGCTATGGCCATAGCCAAGTATGTATGTATCACCCAAAAACTCAGGTCTCCCCATCTATGTGAGTTTTTTCCATCTATATGAATTTACATCCGGATCCTCCCTCTGACCCCCTCAGACTCCTAATTTTTATGCTTCTCTACATCCAGTGAGCAGTGCACCTCCCAAGGATGTTCTATATTGTGGCAGTGTTGTTTGCCTTTAACTCTTATCACAACATGAATTCACTTGTCTTCGTCTTTGGCAGAATTATCCAATTGCCCCTTTATCCCTTCATTCTTTGCCTCTTCCAATCTTTTCCCTGGGCTTTACCAATTATCAGGAACACCTCGCTTTCCCCGCAACCCTTGTTGTTTCACTGAGTATTTCCGAACCTCCAGCAAGGCAGACTTGGTCCTGCTCAGAAGAAGGTTTACAATCTTATGAACCATTTACATAAGAAACAAAATGAATAGCAAATACCAAAATGACAGGTATGGCCAGGGCTGGGACTGGGGAGAAGTGAGTGAGGCTCCCAGGATGCAATATTTAACCCTAAACTTGCAGAATCCTAGAAGTGAGTGCTTCCTTAAATTTTGCACCCTAGGTGCCTCACTTGTCTCACCCTAGTCCAGACCCTCGGTCTGGCTCACAAAACTGAGCATAGACCACTGGCTGGGCAGAGGGTGGTGTCTGAGTCAGGAAGAAACCGTGTGGCTGAAAAGCCTGTAGCCTTGGAATAGTGGAGTCCTGAGCTGGACCTTGGCAGATATGGGTTTCATTTTGTTTCACCAGACACGTACATTTTTCATAGATAAAAGGACAGATGCAGCAGAGCTCTAAGCCAAAGGCAGATCAGAAATAAACTCAGCCTGCTTGGGAGATAGTGAGAAGCCTAGCCTGGTAGTGAAGGGGACCAGAGAAGAACGTATCTAGAAAGAAAAAGCCTGGGCCAGGTAAAGGGGATGACAAAGGCCAGGATAAGGAGTTTGCTTTTATTCTGTACATAATGGGGAGCTGTCAAAAGCTTTGGACCAGGAAAGTGATGGACTGAAATTGGAGCTTTTGGCAAATTGATCTGGCAGTGGTACCTCTGGTTATTTGGTTCATCTGTTGACTTTTGAGAGTAGGGTCTTGACTATTTTTAGTCATTAATGTATCTTCAGCATCTATCATTATGCTTGGTATGTGGAAACTTTTTGAATGAATGGATGGATGGATGGATGGACAGATGGACGGACAGGTGGATTGATGGATATGAGGCTATATTAAGACAAGAGGCTGGGGAATCATGCCCTTTGCCCTATAACTTGGTCCCCTCCCACTCTGACCCTGAGCTCAGCCTTATGACTTTGGCCAATGGGACAATAACAAGTTGATGGAAGCAGAGGCTCGGGAAAGTTCTTGCATACTTGAACACCTGGGCTGGTGCACTGGAAAGAGAAACACATGGAAGAGTGCAATTGTCCCAGCTGAGGCCATCCTATATCAGCCAGTAGTCAGCTGATTATCAGATACTTAACAAGCTCCACCTAACCCAGAAGAACTGACCAGCCAAACCCAGCCATGACCAGCACAACTGCCCAGCCTCCCTATAGGCACATGAGCTGTAACACATGGTGGTTGTTAGAAGCCATAGTTTTGGGGTGGTTTGCAACGTTGCATCATTATGGAAGAAGTTTTTGTTGTAGAAGAGGTAGAGATGCAGAAAGAGCAGTGCTGAGCTGCTGGCTGAGATAATCAGGCAGAATCAGTAAATTTTCAAGGTGAAAGAAAATAGAAAGCTGAGGATGGGGAATCCATGTAAGAAGGGAGTGGGAGGAGACAGGAGCCAGAGGAAGAGGGTAAGAGAAGGAGGACAGAGAAAAAGAAGCTTGGTACAAGCCAAGGGAGGAAGAACTTTCAAGAGATGGATGGTATGCAGAGTTAGATGTGGAAAAGAGAGAGACCAGACAAACAAAAACGTTGGGAAAGTCAACAGATTTGACAAGTAGGACCCACTTGAGATCTTTTCCTTTGTGATGCCTCCTCAGACTACACAGAAGGGTGACATCCAATTTTGCTAGTATGCAAACAAGCAGCTCCTCGTTTGCTTGAATGGAAAGTTAATATGAAATTATATTATTACACGTTTCTGTGTGTCCCAATATATCTAAGTTGGTTATATGGCTTTTTCTGTTTCAATTCAGTTCAAAAGAAATGTTTATAGAGCATCTACCGGGAGAGAAAGTGCATCCAAAGAAAGATTTTGAGTAGTGTTTGCTGCTGCATCCCACAAAATGGCTAGACTTTGAGGGTATGTTTGAGATGAGCTGTCATGGGGCAAATGAGGGGACCCTTCAAAGAGATGGACCCTCCACTTTGGTGGTCACCCATGTGACCAAGATATAATGGATATTCCATGTCAGAGTGAGGGGTGAGCCATGTACCACGTGTAAACTTCCAAAGAGGTGTTCAAGATCCACCTGGACAACTGATCCCCAGTGAGGATATAAAGAGTCAAGAGTGGTCATTAAAGAGGAAGGTTTTAGGAGAGGGTTTTGAGGTGTGACTACCCCACTCCTTTCCCCACACCCAAGTGGCCAAGGCCTAGGAGAGAGTTTGTCACTTGAGATAACAAATCTAGTGAGGGGGTTTGAGTTGGACCATACAGGGATCATGTGTCCCTCAGTCTGGGCCTTGAGTCACCCCTGGGAGAGCGAGTGACCTCTTGCAAGGTAGGTTGGGGGCTGCATTAAGAATTTCCAGCAATCTGCTCCAAGATGCCTCAGATATGGAATCTGAGGATGTTGGCACTATTTTAAAAGGGATTCTGCCCAGGGTTGGGCTGCCCAGGTAAAAAGATTTCAACCCCAAAGAGGTTATGGTGTGAATCCCTGGGAGAAGGAATTGAGATAGATTGGGGGCCAAGAGCCTAAAGAGAAGGGCATAGCGGAAGGAGCCTGATGAGAGAGCCCAA
This sequence comes from Pseudorca crassidens, assembly GCF_039906515.1. Lineage (NCBI taxonomy): Eukaryota > Metazoa > Chordata > Mammalia > Artiodactyla > Delphinidae > Pseudorca > Pseudorca crassidens. The sequence continues at coordinate 139,298,658 of NC_090300.1, forward strand.
CGTAGAACCCACAAAAGTGCACCCAGAGAAACCATCCACATCAAACATCTATGAGGCCAAGAGAGCCAAGCCACTTACAGCAGTGGCTGATAAGTAAGTGCCTCCTGATCACTCTCCCTCACTCCCTTCGCCTTCCCAAGCACTGCCCTGTGAGGAGCCTCAGCTACCAAAAGCTGGAGGTGGACAGACAAATGCTAGGCTGTAAGAAGAAAGGAGTTGGACCACACTCCATTAACCACCGAAGCAGTCAGCCCAATGGGCTTCACCTGCGGCCATGGGCGTCTAAGCAAGTTTGCAGTTTTGGTTATTTGGGACTCTGTATACAATGTAGAGGGTCCCTATGACTTTTGTTATCTACATGAGGATCAGGAAAAGGGTCACTCACACTGAACAGATTTAAAAGGACAGTGAAAGACAAAACTCAAGTGGCTTTTCACAAGGTGGAAACAATGCAAAGTGTCCATCAGTGGATGAATGGATAAACAAACTGTGGTTTATCCAGACAATGGAATATCCAGACAACGGAATATGTCATAAAAAGAAATGACCTTTGATATGTATTACAATATGGATGGACCTTGAAAACATCATGCTAACTGAAATAAACCAGAAATGAAAAGATATATATTGTATGATTTCACTTATGTGAAGTACCCAGGGTAGTCAAATTCAGAGACAACAAATAGAGTAGTCGTTACCAGGGACTGAGAGGAAGGGGAATTGGGGAGTCATTTTTGAATGGGTATAGAGTTTCAGTTTGGGAAAATGAAAAATCTGGAGATGGATAGTGGTTATGGTTGCACAACATTATGAGAATAATTGTAAATGCCACTGAATTATACACTTATGGTTAAAATGATAAATGTGAAAACAAAATGAAATGACGACCTACAGACTGGGAGAAAATATTTGCAAACGATGCAGCTGACAAGGGCTTAATTTCCAAAACAGACAAAGAGCTCATACAACTCAATGACAAGAAAAACAAACAACCCAAGTAAAAAATGGGCAGAAAAACTAAATAGACATTTCTCCAAAGAAGATATACACGTGGCCAACAGGCACATGAAAAGATCCTCAACATCGCTAATTATTAGAGAGAAATGCAAATCCAAACTACAGTGAGGTACCACCTCACACGGGTCAGAATGGCCATCATCAGAAAGTCTACAAATAATAAACACTGGAGCGGTTGCAGAGAAAGGGAACCCTTCTATGCTGTTGGTCAGAATGTAAATTGGTGCAGCCACTATGGAAACAATATGAAGTTTCCTTAAAAAACTGAAAATAGAGTTACCATATGATCCTGCCAACCCACTCTTGGGCATATATACAGAAAGACAAAAACTCTAATTTGAAAAGATACAGGCACCCAAATGTTCATAGCAGCACTATTTACAATAGCCAAGACATGGAAGCAACCTAAGTGTCCATTGACAGATGAATGGATAAAGAAGAAGTGATGTATATATATAAAATGGCAGCAACAGGGATGGACGTAGACAATATCATACTAAGTGAAGTAAGTTAGACAGAAAAAGGCAAATATTACATGATATCACTTATATGTGGAATCTAAAAAATAGCAGAAATGAACTTATTTGCAAAACAGAAACAGACTCCCAGACATAGAAAACAAACTTATGGCTACCAAAGGGGAAGGTGGGGAGAGGAATAAATTAGGAGTATGGGATTTAAAGGTGCATACTACTATATATAAAATAGATAAACAATGAGGGTTTACTGTATAGCATAGGAAACTATATTCAATATCTTGTAATAAACTATAGTGGAAAAGAATCAAAAAAGTGATTCGATTTTATATGTATATATAACCAAATAACTTTGCTGTATACCTGAAACTAACACATAACTGGAAATTAACTGTATTTCAATAAAAAGAATAATGAATATGTATATTTTACCACAATAAAGAAAAGTCAAGTGGTTTTTATGATTGGACCCAATGAATTCTTTGTGTCCAAAATAACTGATTGTATCCACGGTGGGACCTTTGTATATTGAGTCGCAAAGCTCCGGGGTAAGTAGGAGTGGGATTTATTTATTAATTATTGTTTATTCCCCTTAGCAAAGCTGGCTTCGTCAGTTTAAAGTAGATACAGCCCGATCTGGACAGGCATACCTCATTTTATTGTGCTTCTATTTATTGCACTTAGCTGATATTTCAGTTTTTAAAAATTGAAGGTTTGAGGCAACTCTGCATCAAGCAAGTCTAACAGTATAATTTTTCCAACAGCATTTAATCACTTTGTGTCTCTGTGTCACATTTTGGTAATTCTTGCCATCTTTCAAACCTTTTCATTGTTATTATACTTGTGATGGTGATCTGTGATAAGTGATCTCTCACGTGACAGCTACAAAAATTTATGACTCTCTGAAGGCTCAGATGATGGTTAGTATTTTTTAGCAATAAAGTAGTTTTTAGTGTGTGTACATTGTTTTTTAGACGTAACACTATTGCACACTCAAGAGACTACAGCATACTGTAAACATAACTTTTGTATATGCACTGGGACACCAAAAAATTCATGCGACTCACTCTATTGCAATATTTGATTTATTGTGATGGTCTGCAGCTGAGCCCTCAGTATCTCTGAGGTCTGCTTGTATAGATAATGCCTTTAGGTAATTGGGTCAGTGGAGTATATCTTATGGCTTGAGACTCCCGAGAAGTTTCCTTTACCTCCATGTGTGACATAATTAAAATAGTACTTATTACTTGATAGGCATTTACTAAATCTTTATTATTTCTATGATAATTGGAAGAAATCAGAAGACCACCCAGAAAAATGATTCTTCAGAAAGTTTCTGACTTTGGCTGCACCTTACATGGTAGTCTATACTTTTTCCTTGCTTATAGAAGAATCTGGATTTCTATCTTAAGTTGAGAAAAGTGAAATTTACGATTTTTTTCCAGGATAAGTTATATTGTAATACATTTTGTTTCAAAAATTAGATAGACCCACACACTCAGATAAGCATGTGTGTGTGTGTGCTTGCACACACACACACACACACACACACACTTGAATCCAGGGTACTGATTTCACTTTATGATCTGTCCTTACTTGGCCACCAATGTGCGAGCAAACTCAAACATTATCTTTCGATGTTCCCTGTTCCTGTAACTAGTAGACCACACAGAGGGCAGACCTAGAGGAGATAACTGATTCAATGATGAGTCAATGATTTATCTTTTTGTGCAGCATCTTAACCTGCAGACGTTATATTGTTTGATGCCTGAACTATAAATACGTTGCTACTTGTGCTTAATCCTACACAATACCTATCTTCTCCTTGGATCTCCTCAAGGATTCACCAACAGCCTCTTGGGCTTCTAGCTCCCAGGTCAATAAGATGAACCTATGAAAACATGCCGATTAAATTGTTTTATCCTTTGGGATTGGCGTGCCCCCCAGTACTCCCTTTTCAGATATGCCAGTGGAAATTGACAGTAAAAGATGGAGGAATGACTCCATGTTGACAATTATGCTCCCTGTGCCATGCTGTCCCTGGACTACCTGGGACCTGGTTATTACAGTGATGAGAAGGAAGTGATGGGTTCTTCTAGATTCAGAACGCTTCACCTATTGAAATAGGTACCTTTTAACTCCAAGATTTCCATCATTATTCATATCCCTCACCCCGTGAGTAAATAAAATTTAGCTCATTCTCTCTTTTAGGATGGACTGAAAACATCTGGAACAACTAGGTGGTTTCACTGTACTTCAAGCCCTAACCTTATTGGAGAAACATATTTTTGGCTTATCACTTACTTTCAAGTTCAAGTTCATCTCTACGCTTCTGTGATGCAATCTGATAGGGTTGCCAGATTTAGCAAAACAAAACAAAAAAAGATGCATTGTTATCTTTGAATTAAAGAGGAAATAATGCATAAGTATTTAATATGTCCCAACTATTGCATGAGACATACTTCTAGTAAAGAACTATTCACTGTTTAACCGACATTCAAATTTAACTGGGTGTCCTGTATTTTACCTGGCAGTCCTCACTGATGGTCAAGATGTGAGATATGGATCTATATACGTATCATCTAAGAAGCAGGAAGCTTTTGGGAGTAAATTTAAGCATACAGGAGAAGATAATAGAATATGCCAGTGGACTTCAAGCTCAGCAGGCTAGGGTGGATTTTTGTTTTCCCCTTTCTTGCAGCCCTTTCAAGGCCCAGGAGGAGTGTTTAAAACCAAGCTCACCTTGCCAGTGGTTTGTCCAACAGTAAAGAAACAATGGCCAAAGGGATCATTTACCTTGTTATTTTCCATGCTGGACTCGCCTGCTTTCTTGTCCAGGAGGACTCATTGTGGCATTGCTCTTCTCTGTTCCTTTTCCAAAGGAGAACCCAGGCGTACTAATTGCTATGTGGCAGCCCCACTAAATGGAGGTGGACGACAGCTGGGGGCAAGGCACATTCTACAAGGAGAGGTTTGGGTCTCCATTGTAGTCAGCCTCATAATCTTGCACCCTTCCATCTGCACTAACTTTTGTTTTTGGTCTTAAGCAATAGAGCTGAAAACATAAACACCTCTGTGCGCTTGCCCTTATCATTTTCCTTTTATGTTCGTTTAGGAAATACACCTGAGAGACCAAAGGTACACAATGAACCCAGCAATTACCAACCACCATAAGCGGGCTGCAAATGCTCAAAAAACAAAAGCCATCTTTAGGAGGATGGGGCTGCTGCAGGCTCCTGACCTTCCTTGTGGCGCTGGGGGCCCCTTGCAGTGGCCAGGCTCCGGATCTGAGTCTAGGACTCCCTCCCACTTCTGTCCTGGGACAGCTGACTTCAGTGTTGCCAAATATGGGGAATTTAGGAAGATATTCTCCTGATTTATTTTGAGTAAACAACTGGTGAAGATCATGCACAGTGCTGGGAAAACTTTAATAAAGGGGAAGAAGCAGGACATTACTAGTCATCTATGAAACACTTAATTGTGAAATTGTTAAAAGGAAAAATGGATCTCTTTTTTTTCCCCCAAGGTATGACTTTGACAGAAAAATCCCAAAAGGACATTAGGAAGTGGACGGGGAGAGGTGAGGGGTGCAGACGGGAGATTGAAAACATCACCTCCATTTCACAACTCAGGGACTGAAATTTCTATTCATTCAACAAGCCTTTAATCAGCACATTCTGTGTGCCAGGCACCGCTGTAGTGAGCAAAATAGACAAAAGTGCCTGTCCCATTGAAGTTCTGGGGCAAGGCAGTCTAGAATAGAGGTTATGGATGTGAACTTTGGGGCTACACTGCCTGAGTTTGCCTCCCAGCTCAGCCACTTACTAGCTCTGCGTCCTTGGGCAAGTAACCTAACTAACCTGTGACCTGGCTTTCTCATCTGAAAAATGGGGATAATATCATTACTCCCTTCATATGGCTGTTATGAGATGACAGTAATAATATTTCTTACCTCATAGGATATTGTGAGGACTACATGGGTTAATGCCTATGGAGCACTTAGAAGAACCCTTGGCACACGCTAAGTATGGGGTACTTATCAGCCCTTACTTGGCGGTATCGTTGAGTCGCTATTCAATGCTAATTAATGTGCTATCTGTGGGACGTGCTGCAAAAATGATGGAGAAAGGGAGAAGCTATTACCTCTCAAACCTATTAGCGGAAGGCTGGGCAGATGGGCTTTTATGCTCATGCGCCCTCCTACGATAGTAAATGGTTTAAGGAATTGTTTTTATTTGCCACATTCTTGGTTGGTCCCGAGAAGTCAGAAGCATTTCTTTGATTTATTTATTTATTTATTATTTTAATTGAAGTATAGTTAATTTCCAATGTTGTGTTGGTTTCAGGTGCACAGCAAAGTGATTCAGTTATATATGTGTGTGTATATATATACATATATATACTTTTTCAGATTCTCTTCCATTATAGGTTATTATAAGATATTAAGTATAGTTCCCTGTGCTATACAATAAAAATAATTTATTCCTTTAAGACATTCTTTAAAAATTATCAGAATGGCATCAGCGATATGAGCCATCTTTCAGAGCATGTAGAAAGCACATTTACCACCACCAAACTAGAAATCAGAGTCAGCCTATTGGATGGTTAGACCAGGTTCTTGTCAAGAGTGTCCTCTGGGTTCCTTGGTGCCTCACCATCACACGTCCCATCCTTCACAACTCCGTCTGCCCTGAGCCTGGCAGCGTCTTGGTTGGGGCTGCTTTTCAGCAGACAAAGGGCAGAGCCACAGCCAATGTGTAGCTGGCAAGCAATGTGGGCAAGAACTCAGTCTCTGTGGTCGTAAACCACTGAGATTTGGGTAGTTTGGGGCCATAATCTAGTCCATCCTGACTGATATATTGGCTCCAACCAATACTCACCTAACTCATGGTTTTCTCTCTTTCTCTGAAGTCAACTATGGCTTTTTTGTTAGTTGATTGATTATTATAGAAAGAGTATAAGTTTCACGTACTAAAAAGTAAGGGTTGCATCCAGAACCACTCTTGTCTCCTTACTAAATTATTATGGGTCCACCACTCATGCATTGATCTAAGTGCACCATTCTTTCACTTATTCACTTAACAGACCTTTTGATAACACCCAGTCTATGTTACTTTCTGGGCTAAATGCTGGGAGAAGCAGAGAGACAGTTCAGAAATGCATAAGGCAGGGCTCCTGTCCTCAGGTGCTTATCAAAAGAGTGGAAACAATTTATTTTAAGACATGTACAATTCTAGACATTTATTATATGCTGTGTAAAGTAACGCTATATTTGGCTTTTACCACCTACCCTCCACTTCAAGCCCTAGGCCCTAGTTACAATATTTTATGAGCTGGTATTGGCTTAGTGGTGCCCTAACTAGTAACCTTTATAAGTGTTACAACCTAAATCACATCCCTCCCTCCTTAGCTTTCCAAGATAAACACTGTCTTTAATTAAAATAATCTCTTCCCAAGTGTCCCCTCTATCTCCTCAATGCTGTTATTTACCTCTTATTGGCTATTCACACCTCAGTAACTTTTCTCTTCTGGGCAGATATCTAGGGTAACCAAAACCTCTCCAGGTTTCACCACCCCGTTATTTTTTTGGAGAAGAAGATAATTTTTTTCTTTCCAAAAAACATTCAGGTGATAAACACTGCAAACATATTTCTGATTGACATTAGTGTCGGGCTAGAACTTTCCAGGTCATGGGTTCAGTCTTCTATTTCTTTTCCCTTGTCATCCACTTGCACTTGGAATGTTATACACACTGGGGTCCAGGAATAGGGGAGTAAAATTCCTTAAACTGTCACTTTTTCCAGGATCCTGGGTATATCACGTATGTTATTAACTGCCAAACGACTCTGCTTTTAATAAGTTCTAAAATCTTTTCATAGGTCTAAACTCTAAAACAAAGAAACCTAACATTTCATGTAAAGATCGACAATTGGAGTTTTGCATCTCAACCAAAGTAAGGAGCTAAACTAAAAAGATATAAAGTAATAATAATAACAAGAAATAATTTTTTTCTCTTGTGACCATATTTTCACTTGGAAAGTTTTCTTTGTATGAATAGAAAAGGAAAGAAATGATTCTATTTATTTTAATTGTCAAATTAATAACCTTTGATAACTTAAAAAATCTCCCTTTATAAAAAAAAAAATGAAGAAATAATAGGAAAACACTTGATATATCTTTGACACATCATGACATGTGACATGTGACATCTAGATTTCATCAACAATGGAATTCATTGAGTTTACTAATTAGACTAGCAACTGTCATTGGTTGACCCCCCTTGCTAAGTGCTTTACACTCATTTAATTCTTACAACCCCATATTTATCCCCATTTTACAGATGGGAAAACTGAGGTATAAAGAGACTAAGTAATTTCCAAGACCACACAGATAGAAAGTGGAGGAGCCAGGGTTTCAAACCTAGGTAGTCTGACTCCAAATGCTGCACACGTCCTCACTACATAATGGTGCTTGGAGTATTCCATGCCTTCAACCTTACTCTTTGTTTTTATTCTTAATCCAAGAATCAGCTAAGATTAGGAAAGAGAAGATTTGCTTCAACAGGAATTCAAATTTTGCATGCTTTGTAGATTGGCACTGAGATCTTTTGCTTGAGGTTAGTAGAAATATTTTCACTCAAGTTCAGAGGGTTTGTAGGAGGTAGTTTCCAAATTTTATTGTCTTTCTTGTCTCCACAATATGAGTTATTTATAAGATGTTCAATTATACTACAAAGAGGTCATATGTTCCCTTTGGAGATTTAAATAACATTTTTTTCAGAAATAACATAAGTTGACCATGCCTAGGCCTGCAAGTGTCCTTGTTTTTGTAAAACATAGGATGCATTTAGGTCATTTTAGATCTTGTTCAACAAGGGAAGGGGATGATTTAGGAGTTAACTAGATTGTCTGTGAGGTCATTCAAAATGACCATGAAATCTTTCCTTCCTCCAAGTACCATGGGCATTTTTTAACCACTCATGCAATTAATATTGTGTACCACCCTAGCTACCAATGCCCACACCTTATCTTCCCTGACAGACTGTAATACTTGGAGTGCAAAGGGCCTGTCTCAATCATTGCTATGGTACCTTTAGGATTTAGAAAGTGGTAGGGGCCCATCACTTTTTGTTGACCAGTGTGTCCATTATCTATTGCTAAAATCATGCTGAATTAAAAATATCCTCCAATCCTGAGTGCATTTAACAATGAACATTTATCAACGTTCTTGGGTCTGTGAGTCAGTGGGGCTCACTCATGCATTTTCTGTCGGCTGCAGGTTGGGTGGTCAGCTCTACTCATCTTGGCTGGGCTCTCTTACTGGTTGGGAGTTGGCTGGGATAGCCAGACTGTCTTCTACATGGTCTCCTGTCCTCTAGGACACCAGCCTAGGCAGGTTCCCATGGAGGTAGAAGGGACAGAAAGCAAGCAGAAACACATATTGCCTCTAGAGGTCTAAGCTGGGAAATGACAAGCAGTCAATTCTACTATATTCTATTGGCCAAAGCAAGTGACCAGGCCAGGCACCATTCAAGGGGTAGGGAAGTAGGCTGCATCTCTTGATGGGAAGAGCTGCAGAGTCACATTATAAAGGATGGGTCCACAGGATGGGTGAAGCATTGTGGCCATCTTAGAAATCAATCTGCCACAACTAGAATAAATAAATAAAAATGAATGGTGTCATGAAATGGGAAGAAGGGCAAGGGTGGAGCAGCTGATTCAAAGTCCCTGTCCTTTCCATAGATGCTGGATCACGAACATGTCATATCTCATCATGTTATGTCATGTCCTTAATCACAGTTCCTCACCTCCTCAAAGGTTGTTAGGGGAATCCAATGGAACAACACACGCCAAATTGCTTCGTAAATTATAAATCTCAATGCATGTGTGAATCATCATTGCTGTTATTTTATTTGAGGCTGAGAAGCCTTCCGACAATTCAAGTTATTAACAAATTCTGAAGAGCACCCACAAAGAATGTGTAAACCTCTTTAAGCAACATTTTTTCACTTTCTTCCAGGCCTGGATCTGATGCCTCCTGAGAATCGGGGATGGTCCTATGTAGTGTACAAGGTGTCAACAGGAGCCCACCTGAAATGCAGAAAATTTCTACATCTGCTGCTGTAACCCTCACCTTCCAAAGTATAGACATGTGTTCCTGCCCTGGGTGGCTCCCACACTGAAGGAGGGCGGCATACAGAACATCCGACTTCTCTATTTGTTTCTGCTTGAAGGATTAACAAGCTCTTAAAAAAAATAAAGTCACAACTTCTCCTCTTCCAGATTTTGTGTCACAGACTGTCCCTCTTTATTGCTGCCTAGGATGATTTTTATGGACTTTGTTGATGTGAGAAATAGTCTCTGGTGATATTGAAAACAGTTGTCCCTCGGTATCCGCAGAGGATTGGTTCCAGGAGCCCCCATGGATACCAAAATCCACGGATGCTCAAGTCTCTTATGAAATGGTCCAGTTCAATGAATAGAGTCCGCCCTCTCTATGGGCGATTACAAAATCCAAGGATACAGATACAGAGCTCTGGGCCGATTGTATCTGAATGGATGGATTTCCCCCTCTTGTGTCATCCCTTGTGATTAAAATAGAGATGCATTTTGCATAAATGACTTTTAGGGAGTCTCTTACATACCCCAGGGGTCTGTCCCTGTTTATGAGCCAAGTGTGAATGCAAATATTTGACACATCGCAAGAAATGACATTTAGAGGAAAGAAGACCAACACTGATTTCATATGTGTAGGGAACGGCCCCCATTGTACTTTCCCAACTAAGTTGCCTCTTAGTCTGCAACTGAGGCCTCTTGAGAGGCTCCATGGGCATTTATGGTGCCCAAGAGC